>NC_135786.1:86315000-86620000 GCF_051106095.1 Pogona vitticeps | reverse complement strand
TCCTTCATTGTACCGTGGAGTGCTTTAAAAGTATTCTGCATTTCTTTCACTCTTGAGGTGTATATATACTGCACAGTTATAACAGTATATATTCCACTTTACCTTCCAATGGTTCATCCCATTTTGGGATATGTATTTTGGTGAGGTATTTAAAATAATCTGTCAGAGAGCTCTTGTGCCCACTATTGGATCACAGCAAAGAATTCCAAGTACTCCGTCGTCGTTTAGTCGTTTGGTCTTGTCCGACTCCTCGTGACCCCATGGACCAGAGCACGCCAGGCCCTCCTATCTTCCACCGCCTCCCGGAGTTTGGTCAAATTCATGTTGGTTGCTTCGCAAACACTGTCCAGCCATCTCATCCTCGGTCGTCCCCTTCTCCTCTTGCCATCACACTTTCCCAACATCAGGGTCTTTTCCAGGGAGTCTTTTCTTCTCATTAGATGGCCAAAGTACTGGAGCCTCAGCTTCAGGATCTGTCCTTCCAGTGAGCACTCAGGGTTGATTTCCTTTAGAATTGATAGGTTTGTTCTCCTTGCAGTCCAGGGGATTCACAAGAGTCTCCTCCAGCACCACAATTCAAAGGCATCAATTCTTCGGCGGTCTGCTTTCTTTATGGTCCAGCTCTCACTTCCATACATCACGACAGGACTCCAAGTACTCCACCAAACTACAAACCCTAGGATTTCACAGGATGGAGCTATGGTAGTTAAAATGGAATCGAAGTGTTGTAACCGTGTCATGTCAATATATTATTGGTCTCTGTCATGGATTTTCAATCAGGAGATATTCTACCAAGGAGACATATAGATTTCATTCTGATCAAGCTGGCATGTTTTGGTGTAACAATTTAGGTCACTCTCCCGCAAAATTGATGCCTTTGAGAAATATTGATTAGGAATCCTGGCTGAGGATGATGGGGGGTTGTAATCTAACATATCTGGAAGGTGGCAGGTTGGAGAAGGGATGGGGAACTTGCAACCCTCCAGATGCTACTGGGCCGAAAGTCCAACAAGCCTTGGCCAGCATAGCCAATAATGGGGGATGGTTTGAGTTGTAGCCCAACAATACTTGAAGAGACACATATTTCTTGCCTTGGTTTAGAGCACAGGTTGCAGAGGACTCAGCACACACAAATTGCTCACGGGAGAGCAGTATGTGGCCCACATTTAATTCCAAATGTCAAATATCTGCCATTGATGATTGACACAGTGACTCACATAAGTCATAGTGGTGAATTGCTGCTAATTAGAGAACCCCTGCCCTGTCTCCTCATCTGAGTGGGCGGCTGCCAGAGGAGGTGGAGGAGGGAAGCAGATGCTCCTGCTGCGATTGGACAGTCACGGAGAGCAGGAGAAAAAAAGCAGTGTACAGCGACTGGTGAGTAGAGGAGCCAGCCAGGGAGACAAAGCAATTCATGCCCATCTCTACTGCTAAGTAATGTGGTGCCAGTTGTGCTCAAGACTGCATGCCTGTTATTGTGACTAGGCACACAACCTCATCATTTGGTGTGACTTAACGCAATTTCATTTACATGTATGTGAATCCCTGATAGGATTTCTGCCCATTATGTTGCTGTAGTTACAAACACCACTGAAAGATGAACATTATGATCTCTGTATTGCAGATGGAGGATTGACGCTAAATAGGAGGGAACTGGGTAAGCTCCACTTGAGTGGTTCATAGCAGGTATGATTCGAACCAAAGACTTCTTGACGGACTGTTCTGTCTCTTTGCCAACATAGTCTCTTCCTTTGAGTATTAAGACTAGGCCTGAGGGATGCTCAGTTCCCAGTTCTTTCTTAGCCATGAACTTCACTGGATAACCATAGGCAACTCACTGTCTCAGATTCAAATCTACTTCGTAGGGTCTGTGTAATGATAAAATTGGTGCGGAGGCAATTATATTTATTAACAACAACTAGATATATTGTGTTAATACATTAGGGTTTTATAATATTTATTATTTTGTCTCAGTCACCTCAAATTCTGTTTTGGAAACAATATGAACTATTAAGCTTTTCAGACAAAACACTGCTGCGAAATAAAATACTTCCAGTCCTACTATTATCACCACTAAATTAGTCACTAGACTGGCTCTTCCTTCCACCTTTGTCATGTTTAATCTTGGACCACTTCATCCATTTCGATTTCCCAAATGACTGTCATTCTCCACTGGGGAAGAAGCACGAAGGTTATAATATATGGAAGTAGAGGAATGGCAGCTTTTTCCATCACAAGTACCTGGATCAGGCAGCGGATATGACCAACAGCTTCCTAATCCATGGGCTTGTAGTGAGAAAAGTATTCATCTCACATTCCATGCATTACAATACATATAACTGATCTCCATACAGGATATTTTCATGTTGGAAGGAGTTCTTAGGTTTCAGGTCTCCTGGGGCCCAGTAGAACTGTCTTCAATCCAGATGTTGTGGTGATGGTAAGAGGAGAAGCAGCCTTTTTGGAAATGCTCGTCTTCTTTCAATATAAGAAGTTAATAAAATAGTTTGACACATAAAGGTTTTTGATGGATGGCTACCTGTAGTGAGGTACTCTTTAATTTGGTCAAATACCCCTCTCCCCCTCAAAGGCCAAGAAACTAAGGAATCATTTTCTTCTCTCCTTCTTAGCTGGTCCCGGGTAGTTATGCATTATTAATAATGCAGCACCACACATGATATTAAATGAACTACATTTGTTAATGTAGATATTATCTAACTGTTTTTTTTCCTATCAGTGGACTCTTTCTCAACAGGGGGTACTAATTAGCTATAATATGTAGAAAGATGAGACAGGAATCCGATCAGATAAGCGGCATCTATTTGCCGAAATCCAAGAAGGAGGGCAGAAAAAGCATTGGGGTGGGCATGAATTTCATTTGAACTGAAAACGAACACTTTCTAGATCTCTCCTATTAAAAGTGTAGGCTCAAGGAGTTGCAGTCAACTTTATAGGCCATATAGCCCAACCTCCTGCTTAATGTAGGGAATCTAGAGCTAGAGAAGCTTTAAGATGACTGTCCATGCTTGGCTCTAAGACTTCTAGTGAGAGAAAAAAGGCTCACTACCATCTTACAGAATTGGTTTTATTGTTGAACTCCTCTTAATAATAATCACATGCCTGATGTACAAGTCAATCCTGCCTTACAGTAACCCTTTCTATGTGTATACCCCTTTTGAGATAAAAAAAAATGCTCAGAAGGGGTTCACCACTATATTCTTCTGGGGGCTCTTTAGAGTCTAGCTCTTTGTAGTTCAGCTCGCCCAAGGTTATACAGGTTGGCTGTTCTGGAACACACGATGGGAAATCAAACTCCCAACCTCCACCTAACTCACTGAGCTACCCAGACAGTATACTGTTCGGTTACTTTAACGTTCAAACAAAGCCTCTAGTTTTATTTCTTAAATTTATCTGATTCTGCCTTCTGGAGCCACACAGTAAGTTTTTGCCATCTTCTGTTTAAGAGCTTCCTACTACTTGAAGTGTGCTAACATTCTTCCCCTCAGTCTTTTACACAAGATGAACACCTGATTTACTGCCACCATTTTTCATGAGATTGGTTTCCATATTTCTATTGTTCTTTCCTGCTGCCCTCCAAATTCATTCCAATTGGTCTCTATTCTTGTTAAAGCACCTCATTTCTTCGAGAGACATCTGAGTAGTCCAAAATAAAGTGACACTGTCACTTTCTATGCCTCGGACAACACATGTACACTACAGCAGTTATAGCAGCTTGATAGCACTCCATCTGCTGTGGTGCCATCCTATGGAATCAAGGGGATTATAGTCAGGCATGAGATTTTGAACTCTCTGCTAAAGAGGTCTAGTCCAGGAAAGTGCACCAGCAAAGACATGTAAGTCTCTCACCGAACTATGACCCCTAGAATTCCATAGGATGACATCATGACAGATTCTGGTTCAAGTGCCATCAAACTATTATAACTACATAGCATAGAGAACTATCCTCTTGACAACTTGACAACTATTAAGTGCATTAACCCTCTTTGGCAGCAACTTCATGTTGCTGGCTGATGTTCTGGCTCTGATAGAGTACAGTTACATATACTATTGCCAAACCAGTTTCCCCTTATTCTATATTTCTACATTTGTTGTTATTGCCTAGAGGCAGAACATTGCATTTGTCTCCGATAAATTTCATTGTGTAAAATGTAGCCAAGTTGTCCATTCTGTCAATGACATTTTGAAACTGATTTCTATCTTCTGATCTCTCTCTTTCTGTTTTGTGTCCTCCGCCAATTAGACAAGAACGCTCCCTTTCCCATCATCTAAATGAGTACTAGGTGTCTCTCACTATTTAAATTTACTTCAGATCAAGTTGAAATATTCTGCCCTGCATGGCTTTATGATGTACTACAGTGACTAATGCTTAGAGTGGAAGAATTGGGGGAAATATGAGGAAAACAGGAATTTGATTTTTATGTGATGCATGATGTATTAATGGAGGGGCCCTTGTCAGTGAGTGTTTAGATGTCTGAATATGCACATTGCAATGGTTATGTTGCGCAAAGATAAAAATAAGCTGTTTTTTTTTCTTTTTCTTTTTGAACAGAAGTGAATTAATGGTATGCTTGAGCCTTCTATATTAGGGATCACTGAGGATTTTGTATGGCTCATTTTTCAATAAGCACTTTCACATATTTGCAAGTATTTTGATAAATTTAAAAGAAAGAAATGAGTTCTTTGAGGAGGAAAAAAACCCTCCCGAAAGCGAAGGAACATGAGAGCCAAACAATGTATTATGGATAACATGTACATCGAGCTGAAATCATATTAATGTTCCCGGGACGTGGTTCCACCAGGCCATTGTGTTTGAGAAATGAGATCTGCAAATGAAGGCCAGGTGAAGATTTATGTCTGGAAGACTGATGGCAAGACAAAGTGAGATAAGCAAAGTACAGGAGGTGTGAAAAGCTCCTGCTGGGGCAATCATATGGTCAAGAAATTCTTTTTTCTAATTCTGTGCTTTCTGTTATGTATAGTTTGGCCCTTACAGATTCATTCACCAAAGCCCAGGAGTTTGAATACTTAACTGTTACACATGAGGATTGGAATCTTTGTGTATTCGGCCATGTTAAACACTGAATTATGGCTGTCATCTCCTTGTCTTCTGAGAAATTCTTCCTCTCTAACACCTGTATGATAGGGCAGATGCAATATAGACCTTTCCATGCAAGGAACATTAGATTTTGCCAGTGTAAATGGCTGGACATCTCATTTAGTTTGTTTTTGATAAGTGATTCTGCATATTTGTAAATTACTGGGAAGAATGTGTGGTTTTTAAGAGCTATCTATCCTTAGTCCCAATTCTGTACAATATGATAGTTACCGTATTTTTCGCTCTATAAGACGCACCTTTCCATAAGACGCACCGATTTTTTAGGAGAAGAAAACAGGAAAATATAATCTGTTTTCTTCGCTCCATAAGATGCACAGACTTTCCACCCCCCTGTTTTGTGGAAAAAAAGTGAGTCTTATGGTGCAAAAAATACAGTACCTTGGTTCTTAAGACAAAGGCTTTAGTTTACACTGTTACCTAAAGCTGATACAGTCACTGTAAAAGCCAAATACATTCTACAACAGTTTAATAAAACTATTTCCTCAGGTTTAGGATAAACATTGTTAACAACCACAAGAACAACAACCACAACAACAACAACCATAATTCAAATATCTTGCTTGTGGATGAAACACACTTCAGTGGTGCCCAACATGACTGGGGCTTTGGGAACAATATCAAGAAATTTCACACAGTATTATAAGCAGTTGCGGATTTCAGAAACATCATAATCAGAATTTTTTGAAAAACTACAGTATTGGGAACAGCATACATACTGTGCCGATATTTAATAGAGGCTTAGGTTTTTAGTTAAAACTTGTGTCTTTTATATAATACCAGTCAATATTTTTATAATTTTGATTGACTGTCTATGGAATTTCTTGACCCCCACCCTCCTCCATGGGCACAGGCCTTGTTGAGGTGGAGGGTCTTGCACGCTTCGGTAAGGTTGAGAGCTATGCTGAAGGGTCTGCCAAGCCAGACAGGTCTCAACTGAGAAGCCAGACCAACTGTGTCCACCAACCATCAAGTACGATGGGAGAAAATAAAAAGAAATCCATACCGAATCGGATGTCACCCAGGTCAACAACCACATCAGACGCTATAGCCTCTGCACATCTGATGACAAATGGGCTACAGGGCTCAGTAGACCCTGTTGCGGAACCAGGACAGGCTGCTGCAAAGCTACTGGAACAACATAAACACAAAACTTGGACTCCCACTGAAAATTGAGAAATTATGAAATGTTATTACGAGGCAAACCCAACAGCCTGTGGTTTTCAAAAAAGAATGATGGAAGTTCGGGAAAGGAAACATAAAATTGTGATATAACTGAACAATGATTAATGGACTAGAAAAAGTTTATCATCTGGAGTAAAGTGTTTTCAGAACTGGAATTGCAAGGACCAGAAAAGGTGACAAAAGAAAAATCAACACAGAACAATGACCATAGTATGGAAGACAAATGGAGGCTAGAGGTAGATGCAATAGTGGAAGAAAACATTATCAGTAGAGGAACTGTTTATGGAACAACCCAGAAATTATGAGTTGACAGAATGGCAGACATAACTGAGGGAGAAAATAGTAACCTATATTAGCCAGAACACAGAAAGACAAACGCTCCCCAATTTGCACCAGTTACAAAGGAAATCAGTAAAAGATCTACTGAATGATGAAAATGTAGTCATTGGAACAATCCCAAATGACAGAAAAAGTCAAGAGGCACAAAAGATCAGCTGCTTCTTGATAAAATGATCCTGAAGAATGCAAAAAGATGAAAAAACAAATCTTAACATGGCCTCGATAGACTATAAAAATACATTTGACTCATTGCTACACAGCTGGATTAACACCTGCCTAAATTATTGTGGGATTAGTAAAAACATCGAGAAGTTCCTCAAGAAAAACATGGAAAAATGGGAAACTGTGTTAATGGTCTAGGGTGAAGAAATTGGGGAAGTTAGCAGCAAAAGAGGAATATTTCAGTGGGATTCTTTCCCACCTCTCCTGTTTAACATCTCACTAATCCCCATGTCAATAATTTTAAATAAAACTGGATTGGGCTACTATATTTCAGAAAAGGCAGGAAAAATTAATCACCTCTTATACATGGATGACATACAACTATATGCAAAAAGTTCCACGGAGATAGAATCACTGCTAAACACAGTGCAAATATTTAGTGAAGATATCCAAATGAAGTTTGGAACTGACAAATGTGCAGCTCTGTCTATACACCATGGCAAGATCCAAAAACCAGATGGAACAGAATTAAAAATGGCAATATTATAAAATCACTGTCAAGTGATGTAAGTTATCAATACCTTGGAATGCTAGAAGCAGATAGCATTGTGCACACAAAAGTTAAAGAACTGACAGAAAGGAAATACTTCCAAAGACTGCAGAAAACCTTAAAATAAAAATTAATTGTGGAAATACTATCAAAGCCATAAAAATATGGGCAGTTCCAGTAAATTAGATACACAGTTGGACTAATAAATTGGACCCAAAATGAATTAGAAGAATTGGATTGAAAAATATGGAAACTAATGAACATGCATCACGCACTACATCCAAAAAGTGATATGGATAGATTATATTTAGCATGAAAATTCGGAGGCTGTGGATTACTGCAAATGCAGCAGGTAGTAGAGGAGGAAAAAAGAAGCCTAAATGATTATGTCAGTACTGTGACAAACCCAGACCTACTGGGACCTGCCACACGTTAACTAAGCTGCCACCAACCATTCCCTATAAGAAGTCACACAGACCAGGGATGGATTTTTAACCAATAAAAGAATAAGGTTTATTTAAAACAACACACAGGGAAAATAAAATGATCGGGTGAATAAGATATAGTAACGTGGCTTAGTTTCACTCATACATACACACAGTTTGGTTCACACAGAACCCTTAACTTGAAGCACAGACCCTGAACCTATCAGTTCTGGCTAACCATACAGACACCTGAACCTATCAGGTTGGTACTCTGACACACAGTAGTACCCTGTCTGACACACAGACTCCCACACCAGCTTCTTCTTCCCAGCTGCTGCTTTGTCTCTTCTCTCAGCGTCTCCACACAAGCTACACATATATATACAGTACAGCCCCTCCTCCTGATGTCCCGCCTTCCACTCCCCATAGGATGGAACTTTCCCTCCAAACCCATGACAGACAGGTAACATCAGTGCTGTATGTAACACCTCCCCTCTTTATAAGTTGTTTTGTAGGGGGAAAGCTAAGGTGCTTTTTCCCAAAAAACAACCTGGATAAAACACACAACAACAGTTATACATACCATATCATACTTACTTATACTTATATTCTAAGTTAACCAAATCAATTAGGCATTTAAACATTTACCATATACGTTACATCAATTTACCTTTATTCATACAAACCAAGTTCAAAAAACAGGTACATTTAACTTTTTGTCATCAATATATATACATAGTCCATGTTTCTTTCGCCGTCTTCATTCTTCAGGTCTTCTTGACAAGGCGTCAGCAACACAGTTCACTGACCCTCTGACCACCTTCACTTCAAAGTCATAGTCCTGCAGATTTAAAGCCCACCTCATAAGTTTGCTATTGTGGGTTTTCATTGTCTTTAACCATTGCAATGGTGAATGGTCAGTACACAGAATAAAATGTCTTCCCCAGATGTAAGGCTTGGCCTTCTGGATCGCGTAGACTATGGCCAAACACTCCTTCTCCACGGTTGCCAAATGTCTCTCACCTTTTTGAAGTTTCCTACTCAGGTAGGACACTGGATGCTGGTCACCATTCTCATCCTCCTGGCACAGAACTGCTCCTACCCCGCTGCTAGACGCATCGGTGTAGACGATGAACTCCCGGTCGAAGTCTGGAGCCCGCAGCACTGGATAGTTGATTAGCGCCTGCTTCAACCTCTGGAACGCCTCCTCACAGTCGCTGGTCCACGGGATGCGGTCATCAGCCTTCTTCCTCGTCAGATCGGTCAGCGGAGCCGCAATCTCGCTAAACCTCGGGATGAACTTTCTGTAGTAGCCCACCAACCCAAGAAATGATTTGACTTTTTTCTTGGTGTTGGGTCTAGGCCAATCACGAACAGCTTCTATTTTGGCCTCCAGGGGTTTTATCACTCCTCCCCCTACTATGTGACCCAAGTATTTTCTTTCTGGGATACCCAGCTGCAGTCTGTTCTCTCTGCAGGGCCCAGGCCAGAGCACTCCCTCCCCTGGGTCAAAGTGCCTCTCCCTGCCTTCCTGGTCATCCCAAGCTTTCTTTCTGACCTTTTGAGCTTGCAGGGTCTCTGCTGCTAGCTCTAGGTTTCTCTTTAGGTCAATCCTTAAAGAGTCTATATATGTCACAACGTCTTGTGGGTCATCCTGGGTGATCTGCTCCCAATTTTGTTTGATCAAATCAAGGGGCCCTTTCACCCTTCTCCCAAATAAAAGTTCAAATGGACTGAACCCGGTACTGGCTTGTGGTACTGATCGATAAGCAAACAAAAGGGATTGCAGCTTCTGGTCCCAATTGTCTGGATTCTCTGCCAAGTAAGCCCTAATCATGCGCATTAGAGTCCCATTGAACTTCTCAGTTAACCTATTACTTTCAGGATGATAGGCAGTGGTTTCCTTGGGCTTAATCCCACAGATTTGCCATAACCGTTTCATGAGCTTTGATGTAAATGATGCTCCCAAATCTGTGATTATTTCTGAGGCAAATCCCATCCTGGACATATACCCCACCAAGGCATCTGCCACTGTGTTAGTTTCAATGTTAGTCAAGGGTATGGCTTCAGGGTACCTCGTGGCATGGTCCACAATGGTGAGAATGAACCTGTTCCCCCTCTTTGTGGCCTTGGGCAAAGGTCCCACAATATCCACCCCTATGCATTTGAACGGAGTGTCAATCACAGGCAAAGGGCACAACTTTGCTTTGGTCCTGTCGCGGCTATTCCCCTGCCTTTGACACACATCACATTGTTTACAGAACTCCCTGATCTGCTTCCCTATGTCAGGCCAGTAGAAATTCTGTGTGATTCTCTGCTGTGTTTTGTTCACCCCTAAGTGCGCAGCAAACATGTCAGAGTGCCCCCTTTGTAAGATCATGGGGCGATACTTTTCAGGTACCACCAGCTGACTTCTGATCCCATCTCCCCCTTTTGAGATATTCCTCAGGGTCTCTCTATATAAAATCCCCTTTTTCTCCAGAAATCTCACTGGGGTTTCAGGTGTTAGCTGGGCGTCAGTCACCTGTTCAAAACACTTTTGGAGAGTGGCGTCTGCCTTTTGCTCTTGTCCAAATCTGCTGTCTGTGGTTAAGGTTTCCACCACAGCTTCTGAACTCCCCTCTGCTTCCGTCTCTGGCTCATCATTACCCCCCTGAACTGTCCCCGTGGTGGCTTGTGAACGTGTAATCACTAGCACCCGTTTCACATGTTCAGCCAGGTCATTTCCCACGAGCACGGCTGCTGGCAGAGTCGATGAAATTGCTAGCCGCCAAACTCCCCTCCAGCCTTGAAAGTTCATAGGTACCTCCGCGACTGGCAGTGAGATCACCCGCCCCTCAATCCCTGCCACCTTCATGCTCTCATTTGGGATTACATACTCCCTAGGAATAATATCTGGATGGCACAGGGTCACCTGGGAACAAGTGTCCCGCAGCCCCCGATACTGACGGTCAAGTATTCCTACGTCCACCCCTGCTGTTTCAAACAACTGGGAATCTGTTCTCACCAGTAGGCAGCGCCTGACCTCTACAAGAGGACCATTTTCCTCAGCCTGATCAGCAGATGTAGCTGTTCCAGATTGAGTAGCCATGGCAACAGGCTCCCTCAGTGACAATGAGCCTTGCTCTTTCTGGACACAGAACACAGCTTTTGGCTTGGTTCCACTCGAATCCTGAGGCACCATTCCTTTTAGCTGCTTTAATTTCTCACACTCTGAGATTAGATGGCCCTTTCCCTGACAGAAATAACATTTTCTGGGGTATTTTGAGTCTTTCTCATCTTGTTTTGGTTTTCCCTCCAAAATCTGAGGTCTTGGTTTCATGTCTGAGGGCTTCCCTTCACCATGGGCCCCTCCCCCTTGCTGCAATTTCTTCCCTTTTATTCTCAAATCCAGCTCCTTTCGCTTAGCCTCAAACTCAGCCCTGATCTGTAAAATTTCTTCCTCAGCCCTAGCTTTTATCTCTTTTACTTTTTCTTCAGTCTTATCTCTGATTTCTTTTAATTTAATGTCTTTTTGCTGATTATATTTTTCAAGATCTTGCTCACTTTGTCTGGCCTGAGCCTCATACTTTTCTCTTTCCGAAATTTCTTCAACTGATAAATTGTTATTTTTATTATTTAGGAATGTTAATTTTAATTGTGCCATTCTAATTCTGTGTTCCAGTTCCATCTCTTTCATCCTCATGGCCATTCCCCTTTCCTTGGCATCTGCCTCTGCCTGCCTGATTTCAGCTCTTTCTCTTCCTCTTATTTTAAGCTGTTCAATTTGTTCCTCCTTCTCTAGTTCTTTCATTCTGAATTCATGTTCTAGAGATAACTTAAAGTTTCTTAGGTCTCCCTGTGGTTCTCTCACTTCCTCCATTTCCCTCACCCTCAGTTCATGCTGTTGGTCTAGGAGTATTTTTCTGAGTTCTGGGTTCTGTTCTCCTGTGCTGTCACCCTGCACTGAGCCAAATTCATCCTCAGAACCTTGGTCTACTTGGGGGTCTTTCACTTCACCCATTTCTGCCATTTGGCTTCGAGTCAAGGGCATAATCCCCCCTCAGAACAGGCTGCTTTAAAAAGTCAAGCCTCAAAATAAAACGACCACTTTTTTTTTTCCTTTTGCCTCAGAACCAGCTTTCCCTATAGATTGCTGCTGTCCTTCAGCACTACTTGCAACTGTAGCGAGTTAGAGTCTACCCCCCTCTGCTGGGCCTCTCAGCAGACAAACTAGCTCACTGCTATTTCACAGTTTTGCCTCAGCTTTTTCCCGCCAAAAACAGGCTGCCTCAGAGCACCCTAATCTAGTCTCCCCAGTTGGCACGTTCTTCTACTAGCGCACCTCCCCGTGAGGTACACCTAGAAGATTACCTACGCGCCTCAGATTGTCCCTGACTAGACCCCCCTTGCTCTGGGCACACTTGCCAAGGCTTTGCTGGACCGCTGGACAACTGGACCAGTCGTATCCCACACGCTGGACACCAATCAATGTGACAAACCCAGACCTACTGGGACCTGCCACACGTTAACTAAGCTGCCACCAACCATTCCCTATAAGAAGTCACACAGACCAGGGATGGATTTTTAACCAATAAAAGAATAAGGTTTATTTAAAACAACACACAGGGAAAATAAAATGATCGGGTGAATAAGATATAGTAACGTGGCTTAGTTTCACTCATACATACACACAGTTTGGTTCACACAGAACCCTTAACTTGAAGCACAGACCCTGAACCTATCAGTTCTGGCTAACCATACAGACACCTGAACCTATCAGGTTGGTACTCTGACACACAGTAGTACCCTGTCTGACACACAGACTCCCACACCAGCTTCTTCTTCCCAGCTGCTGCTTTGTCTCTTCTCTCAGCGTCTCCACACAAGCTACACATATATATACAGTACAGCCCCTCCTCCTGATGTCCCGCCTTCCACTCCCCATAGGATGGAACTTTCCCTCCAAACCCATGACAGACAGGTAACATCAGTGCTGTATGTAACAAGTACAAGCAGAGAAAAATTATTTAAAGGAGTGAAAATGGAGAGCATTTTGAAACTAACAGACACAAAGTCTTAATATAAGAAACAACAACTTGAAAATAAACTAAACAGATGGAAAAACAAGTCACTGCATAGACTACATATTGAGAAATATTGATGGAAATATTGATGGAAAGCATGATAATAATTCAACATGGGCATGGCTAAAACTGAGGATCATTAAGAAAGAAACCGAAGGCTTGGTTTTTGCTTCACAAGAACAAGCACTCCAAACCAATGTGATGAAAGCTAAAATTCAAGGAATTAATGCTAACAGCAAACTCTGCTGAGAAAAAGATGAAATTGTGTCACACCTCATCTGTGAATACTGTATCTCAAGATTGCACAGATTCAGACATGATAGAGCGGCAAAATTAGAGCACTGGCTATAATAGAAAAAAATATAACTTGCCAGCCTCCAAAAACCCATGGGAACATCAGTTAGATAAGGTGTCAGAAAATGAGGAAATCAAAATCTTGTGGGATTTCCAGGTCCAAAGTGATAGACATCTTGAACCTAACACACCAGACATAGTAGTAACACAACGAAGAAATGTCTGGATTATTGACATTACGATTCCAGCGGATGCCAGAGTAAAAAATAAAGAAGTGGAATCACTAACAAAGTACAGAGACCTGGCCATTAAAACATCTCGCTTTTGTATGAAACACACTTCAGTGGTCCCCATATTTATCGGGATTTTGGGAACGATATCGAGAAATTTTGAACTGTAATATAAACAGTTGCAGATCTCAGAAAAATCATCATCAGAGCTACAAAAAAAGAGGCAATATTAGGTTCAGCATACATACTGTGTCGATATTTAACAGATACTTAGTTTTTGGTTAAAACTTGTACCTGTTATATAATACCAGTCAATGTTTTTTATAATTTTGATTGAATGTCTTTGGTATTTTTAAATAATAACAATAAACTTTCCAATTCAAAAACTGCTTTAAAAACTCTTAGGAAAAGTTTGCTAGAGTCTGTGGAGAAATATTTTACATGTATGCACAAGTATATTGTGTAATTAAAGTCAACAAATAAACACATCAATATGTTCAAACAGATGTACCTGCATATCTCCACATGTTGCCACTGAAATTGTGATATTTCATCCACAAGCAATACTGTATTCCAAATACTGTATTCCCTGTAGGTGTTTTGCTCAAGGCTATGCTTAGGTTTACTCAAAAAGCCCCCAATAGCTCCTCATAGGGGAAACATGTTCTTTTACAGATAATTGCTACTGGCAGCTAGAGGCCCCAAGAATTAGATGAGCAATAATGTGCCCTGACTAGGTATTAAACTTTTTTGAAGGACATGTGTCAAGTAATTTTCTATGCATCTCACACACCTTAGTTTGTGGGGTTTTACTGTGTTAGCACATTTTTAACAACCTTTCTATATTTAATATTACTGTTTGTTTTTGTCCTGATAGTTCTCAGTGATAAAATATCTAAGTGTTATTTTTCTTCAGAGAGTGAGTGAGAGAGAGAGAGAGTGAAAGAAAGAAAGAAAGAAAGAAAGAAAGAAAGAAAGAAAGAAAGAAAGAAAGAAAGAAAGAAAGAAAGAAAGAAAGAAAGAAAGAAAGAAAGAAAGAAAGAGGAAATAGCAAAGCCAGGTGACCTGTAAGGAAATGTAAACAAAGCAAAATTGTACTATTGCTGATGGGGAAAATACATTTATCCCTAGGAATGTATGGACTTAACCATTAATGGGCAGTGTGGGCTATTTAATGTGAAAAATCTAGGAGGACATTTTGCGTTTTAATTGAAGGCTAGTCATTGCTTTGTTAAATTTTAAGTACCTTTTAGAGATGGCTGCTGTATTCAATGAGCTGCATATTTTTTAAAAAGAGATTAGAATGAAAGTAACATCTTTATTTTTTTATTGTGAAGTGGATAATAAGCTAAAAATACAGTTACAGGGTACAGTGAGCAAGTATCACAACTGTTAATTACTCTTTTCCTCTCTCTATATATATTCCTTGGGACTCGTTTTATTACTTCAGTGTAGGCATGAAAACGGAAACTCTAATGTCATTGAATCCCCAGGAAGTAATTCAAGAGGTTTCACAAATGCCTGCAAAGGAGCCACCAGGAGACTTGTTGAGTGATGGCCGCAGCCAAATGAAGCAATCAGAGAGTAAGAAAGTTTCAATCCATTAGATTGTTGGGCCCTGCTAAGGAAAAAAAAAGTCTAGGAAGAAACTTTGCAAAAGCTTGTATTCCACTGTGGGGGTGAGAACATGAATCGGCAAATATTTCAAACACCCTCCTGCGTGGCTCCCTCACTGGGTATCTTTAAAAATCAACTAAAAACATGGATGTTTCGGCAGGCCTTCCCTCCAGTCAATCCCTGATGCCGTCTTTCTCTACTCCCCATTGTTTGCTCTCAGTTTTTGTAATGTCTATTTTATGTAACTTGGTTTATATACATTTATTGTCTTATTTCTATGTTGTTAGCCGCCTAGAGTGGTCTTAACCGACCAGATAGGCGGGATATAAATAAAATAAATAAATAAATCTGCATGATTCCAAAGTGATATTATTGTTGCCTCTAGTTGGGATCAAAACAGCTCTTTGCAAGCCAACTCCATGTGAGAATGTGGTTACGGTTGCCTCCCCAGGCTGCATCACATGCTATTCTGAAGGCCCAGGCTCAACTTGTCAAGACGGACATTCCTGGTGTAGTGGAACCAGGAATCTCAGGGTTGAAAATCTTGGACTTTCTGAGTTGCACAGACTGTTATATCATCTGCTACATCCCTCAGACTTGAATTTAGGTGCAATCCCTGTTACAGTTGGGAAGGAAATGGATTTTCCCAGGAATAGTAGATTGTTGCAAGTGATCTCTGTTGTAATGCAAAGGATTTGAGGGTTATTTTGGTTTAAAATGGGCACTTAAGAGCCATCCACTTTACAAAACACCCGCTCCTTATTTGTTGATGTGGACCCATGAAGCTGTCTGAGTTTCTGGATTCTCTTTATGAGGGGGCTGGTTATGATGGACTGTCAGGACGGGCAGCTACACTTCCACGTTTATCACTATACTGCTGGGAATACATCAGGAAGCGGTCCAGAAAAGCCTATGTATGCATATAGAATTCTTGTATGTGAGTGTAACTGTTTGGGATGATGGAGACAATTTTCAAAAAGTCAAAAGTCCATTAAAACAAATTAAAAACTGCATTTAAAAAGACAGAAGGACAACTTTCCTCTAGAATCCCTTCCTCAGTAGGCGTTTCCATATTAAAAACGGGTCTGAAAAGGAAGAGCTTTGCCTGCTGGTGGAATGGCAGCAAGGTGGGGTGGTGGTGGTGGTGTCAGACTGGTCTTCTGTGGGACAGAGCTCCATAGCTTGGAAGCAACCACTGAAAGTCTCTCTCCTGCGTCTCACCTGTGAGCGTGGGGAGGCTGAGAGAAAAGCTTCCCTTGAAAAATCTTAAAACCCAGGCAGGCTGATAGGAGGTCTCTCAAATAGCTAGAACCCAAGTCATTTAAGCTTTATAGTAGAGATGGGCATGAAGCACTGGTTCATTTTTATCCAAATAGGTGTTGAGTGCTTCCCAGCCCTGGCTCTTCCAGTGGACACCCACTCAGAGTCAGTGCCTGGAGAAGGTGGGGCAGGGAAGCGTGGGCGCTGCCTTTGAGTGGGCACCCACTGGAAGAGGCACCAAACATCTGTATGAACAAAAAATGAACTGGCACAAATTGCTGAACTGGCAGTTCATCTCTGTTTTATACGTTAAAACCTGGATCTTGGATTATGCCTGGGAATGGACCAGTAGCCAATGAAGCTGTTGTAATGAGGAGCGTCCATCTTCCATTTATCTGCCTCTGGTCAAGTGTTTAGCTGCAGCATCCTGGACCTGCTCTCCATAGAGCATGTTAACAGGATAAAAATAAGGCATCTGTCACTGTGGCCATATCAGACATCTCAAGGAATAGTTGTAGCTGGTGCATTAACTGCGTAAATATTACTGGCCACTGCTGTAATCTGGCATCCAGGCTCAAAAATGAACCCAGGAGTCCACCCAAGTTGTGAACATAAGGCCATCATTGGCATCATCACCTTTGAACTGCAGAGCTGGAAAGGCCCCTGTGCATCATTGAGTCCAGCCCTTGTCCGAGAGACATAGTGGGGAATCAGACTCCCAACCTCTGGCTCTGCAGCCAGATCCCTAAACTACTGATGGATTGGTTGTGGATATCACTGGGCCATGCTTGTAGTTAGATATGTTAAATGGACACAGTGGCTGAAATCCAGTAGTAAGTCACAAGTAGAATACTCCATTGAACCAGTGGGGACATGGTGATTCAATTGCTCCATTGATGTGTCTTACTACTGGATCTCCGCCTGTGTATTTTACAAACATTTTGCCTCAGCTACTTTTCATTGGGTTATCCTGGCCACTTTCGTAATATTCAGCCTATCTCAGTACAAAATTTCTGGGCACAGGCCTTTAGGTATCAAGGTATCAATGGAATTAGATGCCATCTCTCTTCAGACAGTGGCCAGGACCCACTACTCTTTCACACAGCTGGACTACAGCACTGCCACTGTACACATATATGGTGAACTAACTAACTAGGTAGCTAAATAGATAGATAGATAGATAGATAGATAGATAGATAGATAGATAGATAGATAGATAGATAGATAGATAGATAGATAGATAGATAGATAGATAGATAGATAGATAGATAGATAGATAGATAGATAGATAGATAGATAGGATGGATCCCAAAAAGCTTGTGTGTTCTAATGATGGATCCCATATCTAAAAATCTTCAAGAATTTGCTGCTGGTCTCCTTTCCAGCTTTTTGCACCAACATGTGATACATCTCTTTCTGTTCTCATTTCTCAGTGTTAATAGCGAAACAGACTGATGACATTTTACTGATCCTGCTGAAAATCCATTGCATAGTGTTGGCCAAATTTTTAAGGAGTTCCATTCATAAATGTCCTCAGTCCAGCAATATTCAAAGAAGTATGTATTCCATTCAGACACACATTGAGCTCTTTACATAGAAAATTCGCAACTGTGTCATCCTTAATCTTTGACTGGGTACATAACTGAAGTCAACTCCACTTTGTGTCAAAAGACTGTGACTGCCTATGTTAAATAATATGTATGTTAATGTGCGTAAATGTGTTGCTATAAATCTGAGAAGTAGTGCTAGTGGACTATGGAATGTAAGGCATCTTTCAGAAGCCTTAAAAATTAAATATCAAGTATGCAAAACAGCTTTGACAAATATCAAGTGTATCAAAGCATTCTTTGGTGAGTTCTCGTTTCATATCCTCTCTGTGGGCAGATGGTTGAAGAACTCTGAAAGAGAATAGTGCAGAATGCTTGGGTGTTAGCCGAATGATTTCAATACAGACTGGGCTAGCCCAACGTATTTTGCACGCACAAGGATCTCCATGGAATAATTTGAGATATATGCTCCGTGCAATTTAGTTGTGAATGTCCAGAGGAAACATTTGGGTCGTGCTTTGCTTTACTCAGAGGGAGCTAGGGATGTTACTTTGAATAAATGGACTCAAAGAGCAGATTCTTTTCTGCTTTGTTTTATATAAAAGAAGGGCCCCATCCTACTCAGAGCAGAGCTGGACCCTGTAAATGTCTTCTTCATCTGAAATCTACCACAATCTGCTTGGTGACATGATGCTCACTAGCCATTAGAGAAAGTATGACTGGCAGACTGCCTCACTTGCTCTACTTGCTGAGCGCATTGCGCATTATGGTTTAATTGGGCTCAGAAAATGACATCCTTTCCCCCATTACTAAAACAATCCCCAACCTGTACTCATTGCAACATTAGTTGGCCAGATTCCTATTACAAGGTTACTCTTGCACAAGTTAAATTGTGTAAGTCTTGGCAGCAAAACTATGCTCACCAAGGAGGTGCTGGATACATTCGCAGGTTTGCGCCCAGGGACGTGACCAGCACCTCATTAGTGAGCTACAGTTTGTTACCAAGACTTACAAGTTTTCCATTCCATAGGTTTATACTGCAAATCAGCAATAAGGTTCTAGCCAATGTATTATTTCTAAGCCTGGGCTTTACTTGCAGTCCCAAACCTACAGCTGCTGCAGTCAGTCACCTACGTTATTTATGTGTCTGAGCAAAACATGACTTTATGTGTGAGAGCCTAGTGACACTTAGGATTGGTCTAATGCTGAAGAAGACTAAAAGGAGAGTTGATACACAACTGACTTCTTTTACCTGTATACCTTCAAAACTGTGGCCTCAAAAGATGATTCAAGTATGTGTCAACTAGAGTTACACAGTGCCAGTAATGTTGTACTACATTGCTGCTGAACAGCTCTTAGTACTGGGGCAAAGTAAAAGCCACAATAGGTGAGGATTGTCAATTTTATGGTAAAAATACAGGGCTGAGGATGATACAAAGGCTTCATACTGTTGGATGAGAAATTTGTAGTGTTCAAACATCCACATGAAAAGACTTTAGATTTCTCTTGTCCACAAGTGTGCTACATTACTCTACATTTGACCTTAGCCAAAAGGCCAAGAAGCGATTGTGCCATTAAGACATTTTGGACTGCAAAATGTTTCTTTTAAAAATGGCCACTATTCATCTGCCTTTTAATTTTAAAGATGCTTACATTTTTTTCCCCAGCTGCCTTATATAATATTTTTTGTCCTACCATCTGGATCTGACAAACAACAACAACACCAAAATGTTTTATAACAATAAAATATTGATATAAGCAAAAAGAGAATTCAAAACCAAATGAAATAGATATGAAAAGTAAATGTATTTAACATTAAATAGTTAGTGAATGATGGCGCTTTATGGTGAATAACCCGGATTTTGAATATCTCCACATACGAATCAACCAAAGCAAACCATTAAAATACAGCTAAAAATGGCAAAATAGAAAAACAAATTATTGGGGTAAGTAACTGAAGTCCACCTAAAGTACTATCAAGATGGTATTTTGAAAAGTACAGATTGTGTCATGGTAGTTGAACTAAATCTTTTCCAAACATTTTTATTCAGGGAAAAAAATGAGGCTCTATTTTCAATACTTTCCATCTTGTTCCCCCATTGGTAACCTGCAAATTTAGCCTCTATATTTTGGGATCAAATCTGGATTTACAACCATTTTAAGCAGGACCTTCAGTTCTCAGGGTTGACTGATATCAAGAAGATTGTTATGTTTATTCCTCCCTTCTCTTTCCTGTTACACTAGATTTAAACCCTATACTGTACTTTCTCTTTTATAAGAAAAAAAACATTGGAACGTTTTGCTCTCAAGAAAGCAGTATAAAAACATATTTTGGAATCAGCCCAGGGTTGATTCCTCCCCTCCCCCCCGCTTATGAGGTAGTGCTAAGCATGATTTGTAAGAATCAAACCACCAAGATTTATGTACGGTGGTAACAATAATAAGTTATTTGACAGCCCTGTTTGTCAGATGAGACAGAAAGGTGGGACTTATTAGCAAAGAAGAAAACATAAAGAAAACAGTGGCAGGGTCGGGCCTCGGGCTTGGCTTAGACAAAGTTCATGGATGACCTCTGATGATGACAGGTCTGACTTTCTTTTTGTGGAAATCTATTTATGTTGTCCTGGGCAAGGAGCAATATAGGATGGCCTGGGAAGGTACAACAATTTGTCCACCACTTAGGTTGCAAAACACATGGTAACATGAATCTCAGGCACATTGCCTGATTTTTAAAACAAAAACAAAAGCAAACTTCCATTATTTCATCACCTAATAGGAATCAATGAATGCTTTTTGTGGTTCCTTCTTGATGCAGGAGCAATCAATATAGCAATATGTATGGGAGAGAAGCGTCAGTGTTCTAAGGCGGGTGCTTACTTGGGAATCTCTGGGTCAAAAACAACAATTTTAAATCCCATTTACTTGGGTCCTTTTCATTTCCATGAGTTTCCTGACTATCTTTTCTGCTAATGCAGAGAATCCTGAAGTGGGAATTCCCATCTCAGGTTTTTTTCAGGATTTTCTGACTAACATTTTACGAAACCAGGAAAAACCTAAAGTTCAATTTAAAAAAAATTTTTTTCCAAAAGATGGTGCTATTGGGTTACAAATGCCACCATCTTTGAAACACACATTACTGTACATCATTACAAACTCTGTTTATGTTAATCGCATCCCTGTATTTACAAATTTTAACCACAAAAGCAAAACAGTCATTCAGTTGACAGCGTGTTTATGAATTGGTTGTTGTAGGTATTTCGGGCTGTTTGGCCATGGTCTGGAGTTTTTTCTTCCTAACGTTTCGCCAGTCTCTGTGGCCAGCATCTTCAGAGGACAGGAGTTAGAACTCTGTGTTTATTAAGGCACCTTCCAAATAAATATTGCCTATAGTCGAAGCTTATTTGTCACTTTATATACTAATTAATTAGAATATAATAAACAATATTTGCCTGAATTCAATTAATCAGTTATCTATTGAATCAATGAAATACCACCAATTTATTCCTCAATTAATTTATGTTTATTATATACTTCAAATAATTTATTTAATAATTATTTTACAGATTAATATGCTGTATTGCATTAAATAGTTAAATAATTAATAAATTAATTCCAATTAAAAACATTAATTTATTTTAATTTTTCCCTATTTATTTATACTTTTATTTTATTACTTATTATATACTTCTTCTTCTTTTACCATGTTGAGCAATTGGGTTAGTCAATCCTCCAATCCACCAGCGGCCTGCAACCATTATGGTTTGAATGTGTGTGTGGGGGAATGTATCGGTGCGTAGATGTGGGAAAGAAGGCTTGAAAGGCAGGTACCAATCACGCTCAAATTAATACAAAATGAAAAGGGGTGTCCGACACAAGCAGCAGCAACAAGCCAAGGCACCGTCCTGAACTAAATTGTTTCCCTGCCGGATAACCTAATCCAAATTACCACTTATACTCTTCCTGCTCCCTTCCTTTCCTCAATTGTTTAGTATTATTTATAACAGGTATAAATAATACTAAACTTGATTACGTGCTGCCAAATATCAACTAAAAGTAAAAATACAATGCAATAATCAACAAAAATTAATTAATACATCAAAAGGAACCATGGGAGGGAGCCAATGCTACCCTCCCCTCCTATAGGAACTTACAGCAGAAAATCGCCCTACAAGTGACGCAGCAGAAAATTGCAAGCAGCATAGCAAGCTCTCTTCATCTTTCTCAATGCCCGAAAAGAAGAGGGCGGTGTGAGGGGGTAACACCCCTTAAGTAACCTGGCGTTCCCCCTCCTGCTTGCAAATCTTGTGAGACTAAATAGTTTCGCGTTATCCAGGGTGTAGGGCAAAGAGTCAGCCTCACTGCCCAAAGTCCTCAGACTTGTCAGTGGCTGCAGCATAGTCATTTTAACATTTTTAAACACGTAAGATAACAAACCTTGCCAATATAGTTTGATGTTTTTGCAACAGATGGGGTTGTTAACAGGGACAGAATATCCATGCTCAGAACATAGACCTAAAACTCTCATTATAGAAATCCCTCACATATTCTGCACATATTTATGCAATGCAACAGATCTTTGCATATGTAAACCTGTGTACAAAGTATGTGCGGAGTTAAGATAATAGCGTAAGAAGGTTCTTGGCAGTTTATGCAACTGCTGGCAATGCTTTTATATAAAAACTCCCTGCCTTGCCTGTGCAACAAGAAACTTCAATGGCTTCCACCATTGAAGTTTCTTGTGGCAGATTTAGCATTGGAGGTTGATTCTCATAGTGAAGGGTGGAGGCAAACAAACAGACTAGGTGAGGTAAGGTAAACTGAAACTATTTGTTTACCTGTAGAGGTGCACCAAGTCAAAGACAAAGGAGTACACTCTGGTGGCGTAGTTACAAAGCTTTTATACTTTCTCTTATCAGCAGGAGAAGAGGTTTGCTTAAACCCACCTATTAGCAAGCAATATTCACCCAGTCACCTAATATCGAAAG
The DNA here is from genome assembly GCF_051106095.1 of Pogona vitticeps. Taxonomy (NCBI): domain Eukaryota; kingdom Metazoa; phylum Chordata; class Lepidosauria; order Squamata; family Agamidae; genus Pogona; species Pogona vitticeps. The sequence continues at coordinate 86,597,206 of NC_135786.1, read as the reverse complement.
TGTAGCCTGTCTGGTGTTCAGTCATGTGGGCAAGGAACAAAGAAATGGTTGGTGCTTAACTGTGCAGGTCAGTCATTATTGCTGATAAAACATGCCTCAGGTGAGGTCCTGGCCAGATATGTGAAATATGAGATGGAGTGACTTAGTAAAAGAAGCCATGGTCTTGAATTTGCACAAGGCTGTTAACAATAGCACATTTGGAGATTATTCATTCATAGGGGTACCACAATTCAGAATTTGAGGGCACATATTTTGGGGTTCTTGCATTGGCTAAGTAGATGATTGTGCAGTAAATTCATTGCCTGAATGACTTGACAGCATAATCCTTTGCCTGTCTACAAAGCAGTCAGCCCTACCGAATTCACTGGGGCTAAAGTTAAGTAAGCGTAGGAGTGCAACCGAAGGTTCAGTCCAATGCACGCTTAGTCTGGACAAAAGCCCTTATGGGACCTACCTCTGAGTAGGTATCGAGGAGACTGGGCTATAAATGATGAAATGTTCCCCTAGAAAGTGTGTCATGATTGTTTAAATTATAAATTAAGCAAATTATCATATGGATCGGTGTCTCAGAAGCAGATGTCTCCTTGATGTGTGCATTCAAGCTGTCGGTGGTGACCTTGTACAGCGAAGCAGTTGTTTGAAAATGAGTTTTCACCTCCTAGTCTGTAAAAAAAGAATGCTGCAGTGAAGATTTAACACAAGCCATACTTTCCCATAGAAGCTTGTTTCTGCAAAGTAAACTATTAATTAAAATAACAAATGTCAGCTATTTCTCAAGCTGACAGTTAACACAACATGTCTTTTGCTTAGCATGATGTACAGGATGTATGGGAGGCGTACCTTTCTCCCATCCTAGCTGCGTATGGTCCATTTATTAGACTTCAATACAGTGATAAATTAACAAAAAAATGCTGCAGTTTTATTAGTAGCATGGGAGCTTAGGGGAAAAGCCCATCTGGTGGGCAAAAAGTTGTCTGGCAAATGTAGAAGGAAGTGCTTGCTGCAGAAATGAATTCACAGCATTTTTTCCTGAAATATTTTAGCCCCTCATAGAATGGGAAAAAAATCAGCAGAGGTTTCCTGTTGATGTAGAACAAACTTCCTCAATTTGACACCTTCCAGGAGTCCGGGACTACAGCAATCTTTTTCCCTGGACATCATGACCATGTTGGCTGGGGATAATGGTCATGATGTCCAACACAGACATAACTTGCAGTTGTGGCACCTGGGGCTTTAGCTGCTCCATTTATTCAACATGAGTCACAAGGGACTGGCAGGTGCAGGAACTGGATGGAGAAATGGGGAGGAACATTTGGGTCTCTGTTCGTGTGACCATCATTTTGGCACCATCCTGAGGCTCCTTGTTTGATGTTTCCTTCTCCCTGGGGAGTTGCTGCTGGAGGCAGTATACAAACTAGGAGCAGGTAGATTTGCACCTTTCCAGCAGAAAGACCCAATCACTCTGCCCAGGTTATAGCTCTTATGTCCAGCACATTGAGGTTGGCTGACAGAGAGCATTTGGATGGTCAAATTAATTGGTGAACAATAACAATCTTGGCTTCTGGTGTCAACTTTACAGTCTTTTTGATGCTAGGTTGGAGACTTTTATTGCTTTCCTCACCAGCTTTAAACACTTCAGCCCAAATCCTGTTTGTTTTCATCAAGAATGCAACACATCATTGTGTATTAAGAGCCTTGTGGTGCAGTGGTTAAATGGCAGTGCTGCAGCCTGGGTTCAATCCCAGGTAGTTGGCTTGAGGATGACTCAGCCTTCCATTCTTCTGAGGTCTGTAAATCGAGTACCCAGCTTGCTGGGGGTGGGTTGAGTATAACCTGCATAATTAAATTGTACATGGCCTAGCGTGGTATATAAGCAGCATGCTTTCCTTTTTTGCTCTTTTGTGTGTAGTTGTCCCTCCTCCCCCACCCCCGATATTTATGTACAGGGGTCTTCCCTTCTGCCTTGTGCACATAGAAGCCCCATTGCTTTCAGCAAGGTGATCTCTGCCTGGCTCAACTGAAAGCCAGAAATTCAACAGTGTGTGTAGATGGAGCAGTTACATCCAACATTTCTTAACAAAATCCAGACCTTAATTTTAAAGCCTGAAAGATGTCCTTTTTAAAAATTCATCTGATCTCTGCCTTATTTCATATTTCACTGCATTTGTAATCGGACTGTTTAAACATTACTGGGCAACATAGAATGACAATGTTAATAAATAAATAACTAAGGTGTCTTCTTCAAAAGGCAATAGCATTATTGACCTCAGGCAAAGCCACAGAATCTGCCTCAGGTGCCTACCTAAAATCCTTTAAACAGGAGATACAGGCAACTCTTATTAGCACTTTCTTCTTTTGTACTGCAGTGGCTAGACTGCACACCATGGGCAACTGTGCTGATTTTGAGTTACTTTCCCCTCACCACCATCACCTCCATGTCTTTTTTGTCCGGAGCTGCAAGGTAAGCAGTTGCTAGCCACTGCAGAAGTTCACAAAGATCTCAAAGGGCATAAAAAAGGGAAGGCCTTTTTCCTAAAGTCAGCATTCTAAAAGCTTTACTCCAGCCTGTGGGATGTCTGGAAATCAATATCAATATAATTATATATTTTTTTCAGAAAGGAAGAACAAACATTTCCAGCAAAGTACAATTAAATATACATTTGTTTCATCAGTAGTACTGCCTCATTTTGCCCCCCACCCCCTGTTATGGTTATGAGGAAATGTTTTAAAGAGAAAGCACTGAAAACATTTTTCTCCCATTCAGTCCAGGACAGATATTTCTACAATTGTGGTAGATTTTGAAAAACTGAGATGTCATGTTCTGCAAGGTAACACTTCAAATCATCATTAAAAGGCTGACGTTCTGTGAGTGGTACTGGACAAAATCCTATTGAGTTTTTATGTGGGTGTAATGCAATTACTGCCATAATTCAATTGCTATAAATCTAAGTTGTGAATTGCCACAACTTAGCACAGACACTTATTCTCGCACACACCAATAAATGCCTTTATTTTAATTTGCAGCAATCTGCTACTGATATTTAAGCCAATTGTGTTATGCCGGCAGGTGTTAATATTAGGATTTTGGCCGCTATAGAGTAATGATGGTTTAAATTCCTATCTAAAATTGCAGTCATGAAACAGAAAAATTAGCTGGACTGGTTCTAATTAAAATATACTACTACTATTACCACCACCACCACCACCACCACCACCACCAATAATAATAATAATAATAATAATAATAATAATAATAATAATAATAATAATAATAATAATAATAATAATAATAATAATAATAATAATAATAATAATAATAATAATAATAATAATAATTGTGTGGTCAGTTCTGAGTTATGGTGACCATTTTTAGTGTTTTTTAGGTAGAGAGAAGTAGTTTACCATTTGTTTCTTCTGGGGTCACCCCAGGACTTTGCAGCTTGCCCAAGGCCACACAGGCTGGCTCTTCTCCCTAGAGGCACAATGGGGAATTGAATTTCCAACTTTTGGCTCCACAGCTAAAAACCTAATTTAATGGGCTATCCAGCCAGATAATTAAAATATTATTACTATTATTTACATCCCCTGCCTTCAAAGGAGCTCAGCATATACCCCCTTGACATTCTGCTGCCGGAAAGAAAAGCCAAGAAGAAGCTGATACAACAGGTCGTTGTCTCTTATGTCCATAGTGGTGGCAGGACAGCCCACTATTTCTTCACTGCTTTTGAGGGCAGCAGATGGTGAAAGACAGGGAGAGTGTTCATTCTTCCAAAAACTTTTTAGTCAGTTACAACAGAGAAAAGCCATAATTCAAAACAGAGGAGGAAGAGAATCACTGGTCATATAGAAAAGGAGACTTAAAAGGAAAGGAAAATGTAACTGCAAGATAAATTTTAGACTGTGTTTGGACAGAAAAGTAGTGAGATAGGGTGGATTTTATAAAGACGTCAACAAGAGTCTGAAAATTAAAGAAGTCACCTAAGGGCTTCCATATTAAAGAAGCCAGTTAGGACATATGAGGGGAGTGGCTGGTTAGGTTTGGGGCCAAGAGACGTTTTGTCAGGCACTGCTAACCACATTGTTTTCCTGAGGCCAATTAAAGATCTTAGAAAGGGCTGGTAGTATTTTTTAAAGTGTTAGGACAGGGCACAAGGCTGCCCCTTACTATCAGTTTGAGCCAATTTGCCTCTCCCCATTCTGCCATGGCAGGTCCCATGTTGCTCTGGAGAAGCCTGCCACAGCAGGATTTTTTACTTCAGTGGCTGCCTCCCCCCTTCCAAACAAGAATGAAAAAGCAGCGGTGGTGTCAAGAAGGAAAAGAGGAAGCCGGCAGCTGCCGTACTCCCACTGTCTTTAGAAGCCCCCCATGTCTCTTGCTTCATTCCGTTTAATGCCAAGCAGTGAGGTGTCTTTCAACAAGACACAGTGGGAGGAGTGCCTTAGAAGTCACCAATAATAATTGAGAGCTCCTCAAAGCCTGGCATTAATCTTCAAGTGGAAAGAGACAGCTCTGTATAGGAGAGCTAGCCTCTGGGGATGGATTAGGTGAAGTTCCTGTGACTGCTTCCTTCACTTCTTCTTCCTTGCCACCACTATTGTTGTCATCTGCCATTGTTGTTCCCAGAGATAAGTCACAAGATTCGTTGTCAAGTTGGACTTAAGTTGCACTGGCAACTTGACCGAGACTTGAACTCAACTCATGACCAGGAACCCACCCACCCATCCCCTTTTATCTGGTGGAAAAAAACGTTGTTTTTAACAAAGGCTTGACTTGGAGCTTATGACCTGCGACTTTTTACCTAAGACTCGGACCCAAAGATTTGCCAGAATCCCTAGTTGTTGCTGCTGCAGACACCATGATTTGTCTCTACTTCTCCCTTTCTATATGACCAGGGATTCCCTTCCTCCTCTGTTTTGGATTATGGGAAATGCTTCTGCCAAGACGCTTGCTGGGAGGAGGACTCTGCTTCCGACCTGAGATGGAAGAAGAGTTTGGACAACCCCCTGTGTTTTTAGCAGTTGAAGTCCGTGTGATATATTCAGTTAGCAACCCTTTTGTAAAAGGCATATTATGTCTTTAATAACCACCGAGCTGCATTCCTCACTGAGAGATTGAAAATAAACTATGGTTTCCGTTTTACACTGGTGCCACAATGAACATTTACACCCAAGTCAAAGGGTATTTGATTTAAAGGAACTTAAATGCCATCTGATCTGGCTTAAGTAATATGCTACCAAAAATAGAAAATTCTTTTGTTTACCACTTAACAACACAGGGGATGCATAATGCTTGGATCATTCCTGGGCTCTGTCACATTACCAGCCTCCCATCTTTAGCAAGGAGGCTCACAGTCGGCAGCTCAAGGTTTTCTGGGAAGATTGTGATGCATACTCCATTTCTGGAGCCTCATGGCGCAGTGGTTAAACTGCTCTACTGCAGCCACAACTGTGTTCACGACCTGGGGTTCAATCTCAGATAGCCGGCTCAAGGCTGACTCAGCCTTCTATCCTTCCAAGGTCGGTAAAATAAGTACCCAGCTCGCTGGGGGGGGGGGGCAATGTGTAGCCTGAATAATTAACTTGTAAACCGCCCAGAGAGTGCTTGAAGCACTATGGGGCGGTATATAAGCAGCACGCTTTGCTGCTTATATACCGCCCCTTTTGCTTTGCTTTGCATACACAGAATTCTTTTCCAGAATCTTGCCAGCATCTGCTCTCTGAGATGGCTGCCTTAAATGCTTCATGGCTTTCCCTCTCCCCATGTTCTCTTCTTAAGTATGCTGTAAAGTTAGATTAAGTTGAGAGATAAGCCCTCTTCATGCATTATTTTTCCAGGTAGAATGAACATACAGTGGTGCCTCGCTTAGTGTCGTTAATCCTTTCCAGGAAAAATGTTGCTAAGCGATTTAATCGCTAAGCGATTTTAAAAAGCCCATAGAAACATTTTAAATTTGTTTAATGCATTCCTATGGGCTTAAAAACTGACCTTATGTGAATATCTTCCATAGGGGTGGCCATTTTCGGTGCCTCTAAAGCAAGGCAAACCAGCGGGCGACCATTTTGTTTTTCTGGTGGCCATTTTGGAACCGCTGATCAGCTGTGCAAAAAGGGTCGCTTTGCCATGATCACTTCCCCGCGATCATGGCAAAGCAATTTTTCCCCATAGGGGCCATCGCTAAGCTATCACTCTGGCGATGGCCAAAACCCCATCGCTAAGCGATTTCATCACTCAACGGAGCAATCGCTAAGCGGGGCAGCACTGTATAAGGAGGAGAATGCTCAGTCCCTCCCACTCTTTTCTCTCTATGGGTGGAAAGTGAGATATCTAAAGAGCAATGTGGACGTTCCTCTGTGTTAGCAGGAGAGATGAAAAACCAGAGTTCTAGCTGAAGTAGCACCTGTGTGCAACAAAAACTGCTTTTCTTCAAACACAGTGTTTTCCATGTGAGGAAATTAAGGACAGAAGGGCTGCACAGTTTCAAGGTATCCCTAGAAAAAAAGGAATGGTAAACCATTTCTGAGTACTTTCTACCTCAAAAACCCTAAAAAGGGTCACCATAAGTCAGAATTGACTTGAGAGCTCACAGTTATTATTATTGAAACACACACACCATGTTTCCCCAAAAATAAAACAGGGTTTAATATTAATTTTTGCTCCCAAAAATGCAGTAGGGCTTATTTTTAGGGTATGTTTTATTTATTTCATGTACAACAATCTACATTTACCATATTTGCTGGCGTATAAGGCGACTAGGCGTATAAGACGACTCCCCAACATTTCCACTCAAAATGTAGAGTTGGTTATATACTTGCTGTATAAGATTACCCCCTCTTCCGCATGCGTGATTCTGCTTTGGCTGCATCATGGGGAGAGTTCGTTTTGCCGCTTTTGGTTCCTTTTGCTGGGAGAGAGCAAGGGTTTGCTGGAAGAAGGACAGCATCGGTGCCGAACAGATGACTGTCGGGAACCAGCAGAGAGGTGGCAGCCATTTTGGAGAGGCGGCAGCCATTTTGAGAGGCAGCAGCCATATGGTCATCTCAAAATGGCTGCCGCCTCTCTGCTGGTTCCCGACAGTCAGCTGTTCGGTGCTAGAGTCAGGCTGTTCCCAGGCTACCAAGGAGGGGCGGGCTAGGTCTACTCAGTCTTACTACCAGGTAAGTGACTTCGCTGGGAGAGAGGGAGGGTTTGCTGGAAGTGCACCAGGCATATAAGACAACCCCCCCCAACTTGGAGGCATGTTTTTCAGGGCCAAAAAGTCATCTTGTACACCGGCAAATACGGTATTAGAATACCGTCATGTCATCTTCTGGCTGCTGCACAATGCTGCACAATGGTGGAGGATGGGGTTTTTACTTAACTAGGGCTTGTTTTGGGGGTAAGGCTTATATTACGAGCATCCTGAAAAATCATACTAGGGCTTATTTTCAGGTTGGGTCTTATTTTCAGGGAAACAGGGTAGCAGTTTGGTACCTATAAACAGATCACTGGTTCTTCTAACAATGCATCTGCTTCACAAGCACACAGACACAAACTGCGACGAGAGTAAATTTATAATTTTCATGGATACCACTTCTTTCCCCCATTACATAAAGATCAACCAGTTTTGCACGAACCAGCCCTTTGACGTATAATTGCTTGTCTCAGAATGACAGCCTTCTTTTCTGTGAATGCCTGAAAAAATGTTAATCCCATAATTGACTCCATTTATGGGATTTTCTCAGATGGTCTTTCATATCTTCTATACATGGCACATAGCAGCAGAATACATGGAGACCTGCCCAGGCCTATTTTTGCCAACTCTGAAAGATAACAACAGTGATCCTGTGTGCCATGCAATAAATTTATTTTGCTTGCTTGCTTGATTCTGTGCAAAACATACTTTATGAAAAAGAACATTATTTATTTAGCACCCACAGACAAATGTCTTTGGAGCTTTGCTTACCGCAGGGTAGTACTAGTAGACAATCTGTCTGAAAACAAGTCATACACCTTTGGATTATGATGGTAACGTCAAGAGGATTCTCTTCATATTCCTGTAAATGTAGGGAAGTACAGCTATTAATGGCCTTAATTAGAAGAGGCACCAACGGGCTGTATTTAGCGTTAGGCAATAGCATTGACAAAGCTGCCTTGGATGGCCCAAAAGCAATTTAGAAGCTAGGTGATGCTCCAGCAGAGCAGTAGGAGTCAAAGCAGCATCTTATTTTCACACAAATACACACACCAAAAACCACAAGGGACAATCAAATTGCTCTTCTGAAAGCTTGGCGTTGCTTTAGAAAGAACGAGGAAGTTTGCTAATAGATCAGGCTGCAATTTTTGCCCTTAGATTATTGAGCAAGTTCAGCACTAAGGTCTGTTTCTTTAGAAAAAAGAAATGGGCACCACAAGTAAAATGACAGAACGATTGTATTGTGTGTGTCAGTGGTGGCTCATCTATTGGGGTGAATGGGCACTGTCTCACTTCTGGATACTCCTAGGCAGCCCACCCCTGCTGACTTCTATGTGCTTAAGTGTGAATGCTGGCCTGCGTCTCTGTGGGAGGAAGAATTATTCTGACTCTGAGTGAAAGAACACCCATGTGGACCCTGGTCCTCTTCAATATTTATTGCTGTGCTTTCCATTACAGCAGCCATGATAAGTACAAGCTGCTGTTGGTGAAAATGAGGTTCGATAGTTGTCCCATTGGGTGAGAGTGTAACCAGAGAAGAACTGAGGTAGTTCATGGGTGCAATTAATATGGATATAGTGGTGGCTGCCGGGTAGGTGGGGCTCGTCAGCCATGGAAGGCAGCCCATCTAGGAGAAGGAAAACTCCGATTTCAAACCTCCACTGCCTTGTGGCTATATCCATTCATGGAAAAGGCTTCAGGAGTTGACCTTGAGGCAAAATCCGGAGCTGGAGTCCCGAAGGCAGCATGTGTCGTTCTGCCAACTCCTGCGACATTGCTGGAACCAGTTGTATTGGCTCTTGCCTTTCCATTGGATCATTTCAGCAATGCGGAGAGGGGGGATCTGCTGCTTGGGTAACAGCCTATCCTCCATATTACCTTACCCGGGCTTCATGCTCTGGAGAGGACACTCCTCAATTCAGAGCATGTTACCATAGTCTCTTGAGACTGAAGGATGCCTATGCAGTGGTGGCTGTAGGGGTGTTTTAGGCTGGCCCTATGGCGTTAGCACCCATTGATTTCACGGAAACTTAAAATTGTGCAAGAGGGCCCTGGAAAGCTTCTTGCACAATCTCTGACCCTTTTGCCCCACCATTCACAACTGTACATGAGGAAAAATACAATAGGACTCTGCTCTCTCTCTCTCTCTCTCTCTCTCTCTCTCTCTCTCTCTCTCTCTTGTGGTGTGCACATACAGTTATGGTGTGTTATCATATCTGCATTAAAGCATACAGTTTGGTCAGTGCCCTAAAATAAAAATATTTTATGAATATTATGTGTCTTACCTTGGGTATCAGGGTCACAGAAGGGTGTAAAGTAAATGAAGAAACGGAGCTATCTGTGTGAGGCAGAGAGATTTATGTCTCATGGAATTAAAGGTGCAACCACTGGCAAATAATACTCTGGCAATTTACCCTACTTCACATGGATTTTGAGAGGATAACATGGTCTGACTCCATGTTTGGTACCCAGGGCTCCTAGAGAAGAAGAGGAGAAACTAATGTAGTGCAATTATGTCTTTGATTTATAGCCTACCTTTCCCTCAGAACTGGAATTCAAGGTATCTCGCAGCAGGATGAAAGCAGATGCAGATGAAAATGTTTTTTTTTTAAACAAATACAGAAAGAAACCTTAAAAATGCTATTGGTCAATAACCTACTGTTATTCCAATTAGAGTAGACCCATTGATTCAACAGGATTTACACAAGTGTTGATTTGCCAAGCAGCAATTGTTTCAGTGGGTCTACTCTAGCTGGGGCAAGTAATAGAATACTGGCCTTAAACATTCAGTGAAATGGACAATAATATTTAAACCCAGTTGAATTTAAAGCAATGCAAAATCATACCCATCTTTAAAATCTACAATTGAAAATGCAGCATAGATCTGTTAGAGATCTAGCTGAGGGGGCAGTAATCTGTCACCATTCCAGCATCCCCACTGCTGAGGTAAGATTCAGCCATCAGTCTCGCCAGTTGGCGTCTGCAAATGGACTGGGTGGGACTTCTTCATATCTTGCTCAGGCCACCCCTGTGTGCATACCTTTCTAATTGCCCTATGAGATGGTAGTCCAAACTCTTGTTTTAATACACATTTTCTAAAAAGAACAACAAGAAGGTTGACCTTCTTAACACTTGGATTAGTAATTAAAAAAAAAACTTTGGAAAATGCAGCTCACATTGGTGTCAAAGGTGATGGCCAGCTGGCTTGCTGGGTTCAGGGACTGCACAAACAGCAGATGGCTGTTTAATTCTCCTTTGGGCCTTGTGCCCAGCATGGCTTTGTGGGTCCAGAGAACTGGTTTGAATTCTAAATTTTCAAAAATGGAGGGTCAGGCCAAAAGAAGTTGAAATGAATTTGTTCTGTATTTGAAAAATCGGTATGGTAGTGGAGGGCAAATCCCATTTATTCTCTCATCTTCGGAGGAAATGAAAAGTACACCTGCTGGGCTCCCTCGCACCCTTCATTAAAATAGCAATTTTTGAAAACCAGAAGGGATTATGAAGCCCATGTGAATATTACCCGCCTGCCTCTTTTTAACCTTGTCATCAAGTATTTGCATTTTTGGACACTCTTTTAATTTCCTTCTTGTATTCAAGTTTGGAGCTCCTTGGCAGCAAAGACAGTTTTCTGTTGACATACCAAGTGTGACTTTTCGTTGTGTTGCTGCATTGAGGCGTACGCATGCCCCTGTGTAGAGAATGAAAAGCAATCTTATGCCACAACTTCATCGCCTCATCATTTCAATGCAGGAGCGTATTTATCCAACATGGAAAAAATAGCTGCAAAGGTTCCCAAAGCTGAACTTGGTGTGCCTGAGCAAAATAATAACAAAGCCGTTTTCAAGGTAGATTTGAAAGGCACCTAGCTTTGTCTTTTCTTTTCACTTTCTCTTTTTAAAACCAGAAAACACGTTGCATACAGAAGCCAATTGTTGCTGAGGGGGCAAACGAAGACGGCCAATTCCTGCAACTGTCATACACGTAAACTACAACAGTGCATCTTGAAGTAATGATTTGGAATAACCAGGACCTGGAGACAGTCATGATAAAATAATCCTAACAAAGACCAGGAGGTGTTGATATGAACGGGGTGGAAAGTCTAGAAGGAGAACACAGTGAAGTGGGAGGTGACTGAAAAGAATCAGAAGGGGAGAAGAACGGTAAAAGAGGAAAGGTGAGGTAAGACACTGAAGCAGGTGTTCTTAAGTAAAAATGCCAGGAGGGCAGATGTGGTAACCTACCTTCCTCTGTCACCAACAGTATTATTTCCACCCCTTTCTGCATGTTGAAGATGCAGAAGTGCAGATGCTTTGGGGTTGACAGTCCCTGTAATCAGGAGCCTACGGATATTCAAGAAATGCAGGCAGTGGTGACCCTGTTGTAGGGAAAAAAAATATTTTCCCGATAACTATGAGGTTGTGGTTAAGCTCAGAAAGAACAGGAGGCAAATGACCTAATCACTCCAGCTAACCAACACATCCCAATGCTTTGAACTCGGGGACTTTGTCTACAACATAGCACTGTAGCATGGCTTTGAGTCCCTTCTACCTCACAATGGCTTTAGTCTGATTTCAAACCTGATACGCCATGGCTTTAACTCATAGATAAAGGAATTTCTCCCTTTCAGGAAGTCATTTCCCATGTGTCGAGAAAGACAGGAATGATGATGGAGGCAGGCAGAGCTAGTACAGTCTGTGCCCTCCCATGTTGAGTATAACCAGAATCTGAATGGCTATGTAAGGTGAATACTGAATTAGATGACAATGCATGCTGTCCAATCTTCAAATCAGTTATCAGTTCTCTCTCTCTCTCTCTGTGTAACAAGGGCATAGCACATGGTCCAAGGAGCAAGTTTTTCACAATTCATTTTAAAAAGACAAAACAAGAACAGAGACCTGTCATATTCGGTTGTCAGTTCCAAAGTCGATGCAACCAAACAGAAGTCTAGCATCTTCTAGAAGGATTTGAGCAGGATGGGGAACGTTGCACTGTGTGATGTTGATGGGGGGGGGGAGGCAATTGAAATCCTCAAAGCCTTTCCTGCTGCCTCTGAGGCACTGAAACTGGACTGCATCAGCAGCAGTGCTCCTGTGGTATTTACTCACGGCAAGTACCGCTTGCTCCGCATGTAGTCCTGCTTAAGTTGATTGGGCAAATTAACCGCAAGGAGGACAGAAGCCAGCACATCGTGATTACGCCTCGCTGCCACTTACAGCTTGGCAGCTGTGAGGCCCAAAAGAGTTCTCTTGAGCTTGTCACTTACACTGCCTTCCCAGCATCTTGCCATACCACTTGACAGCACTTTCCCCTCCTTTTTCTCTTTTTGCTCCAGCGTGCCTTTTCCTAGGCTTTGTGTTACACTTTAGCAAGGATAAATACAGAAGCCTCTCCAGCTCAGAAGGGGGAGTCCATTTTCTCCACTTTAGACAGCAACCTTTGAAATCATTAGCCCAAAGTGGTCTTCTTTCGTTCCCAGGACACGGGGGCACTTCTGTTGAACTTTTGGAAATCCAGGTGAGAGCTTGATAGCAAAACATTGGAAGAGCCACTGCTTCTCAGAACTGCTTGACATTTTCTCTCCCTGGTCTCTCCTAAGTGGCAGATCTAGCCAAGTCTCTACCTATTAATAATTACAAGAGTACTAACAAAACATCGTCTCTTTCAGGTCTCCTCACTTGACTTTGTAGTTCAGTGACTTCATTCTTTTTGTATTCCCCTCAGGATTTAATTTTAAAAAATCTTGAATATCATTAAGCACTCTTCATTGTTAGCTGCACACATCCCTATTAATTCTCAGAGAAGTCAGAAGCTGATGCCAACCAAAGACGCTCAGCATTTTGAATTTCAGGTCTTTAAAATACTGTGCACTGCCAAGGAAAAGTTATCAAAGAAAGAGTGTGCACTTGTATAGTGTGGAGAACAGGAGTTGTTATGGTGTCCAAGTGAATATTTTTGAATTCAGCACCTCAGGGTGCAGCAGCTTTGGCTGTCCTCTGCCATGCCACTCTGTGAAGTTTGACAAGCAGCTTTGTCCATTCAGCTCTGAACATATGTGTGGGGCTTTGAAATTTAAAAAAAACACCTTTATTTTATTCTAATTACACATGCACACATGTATACATACTGTATTCTTATAAACGTATAGATATAGGTATATACTTATATCTAAAATGTGTGTGTCCATATGTATGTGCAAGAAAATATATGGATGTGTTCGTGCATATGTGTGTGTGTGAGTAAAGGTATGTATGTATATGTATAGGCTAACCCACTCATAAAGGGCATACATAATCATGCAGCTCAGCTACCCAAATATCTCTTCTCAGATTTAGGCTGGAATTAGTCAGATTCATCAAAGCCTTTGTCTGACACCAATTTATTGATTGATTGATTGATTGATTGATTGATTGATTGATTGATTGATTGATTGATTGATTGATTGATTTGATTTGATTTGATTTGATTTGATTTGATTTGATTTATATCCTGCCCATCTGGTATATTATACCACTCTGGGCGGCTAACAGCAAACATAAATACAATTAAAATAATATAAATCCAAAAACATCATTACTAAAAATACATTCCAGAAAATAATAAATGATAGATAGACAAGAGAAAGAAAATTGAATTAAATGCTGGCAGGAGGGAAGGCCTGGATGTAAAGCCATGTTTTTAATTGGGTTTTAAATATACCCAGCGTAGGGGCGGCGCGAATCTCAGGAAGGAGATTGTTCCAAAGGCGAGGAGCCACCGCCGAGAAGGCCCTGTTTCGAGTCTTTTCCTTCCGGGCCTCCCTCGGCGTCAGGCTCCTGAGCCTCACCTCCCGGCTCACGCGGGTGGTCCAGGTAGATCTTGGTGGGAGCAGGCATTCCGCCAAGTATCAAGGTCCCAAACGTTCCCCCAGTGGCAACAACATACATTGTGTTGCCTTTGTTTTCCGTTTTTGTCCTCAGAAGGACCGTACAGGTGCAGGAGTGCTGATATTTATTGAGGTTTGTTGCTGAACTTGTGGTTTCTGAAATAAGTAAATACTGTACTCAGGGATAAGGTAGTAAGAAAAACAAAAAAGAATATTGGCAATGGCTGGGGAAAACAATGTATGCCAACCCTAGGTACCTAACTGACATAGTTGAGAGGGCCAATCCTGGGACTTTTGGTAGATCAGAAGGATTTAGGATCCAATGGATCTAATGCTGAATTCGCCATATCCCTTTCAGGACAGATACTCCAGAATGAGGCATCACCACATTGGGTGGCCGTGGCAATGGCACTCTTGAGTGTTAGAGGGAGCCTTGATAAAGCCCTGGAGATAAAGGATAAAGAGGTAGCAATACTGCCTTCTGTCTCCCAACTGACCCGTGCCTGAGAGGAGGAATGGTGTGATGGCAGAGTCTGCTGCCCCTGCCCACCCCTCTAATGAACAGTGGGTAGTGCACAGGCCTGCCTTAGTGTTAAGAATTTATGACTCCCACCTGCCCTAAAGGGGAAAATCAGGGTGGGAGTATGGCAGGAAGGAGGAGGAGTTAGAAGTGTCACAGGTGAGGAGGATCATAGCAGCAGTCTTACAACCAGGAGGCAAAGAGAGATCACTGTAGTCCCTGCCACCACCAGAAGGTGGTGCTGCATGAGATGGCAGCATGTATATATCGGAGCTTTTGTTAAGTTATAACATACAGTGGTGCCTTGACTTACAAACGTCCCTACTTACAACCATTTCAAGTTATGACCAGCTCTGGCTGCAAAATTTTGCTTCTATTTGCTACCGGAGCTTCCACTTACGAACAGAAAAAAGGCGGGAAATTCAAATTGTTAACTGTAGGTGGCCAAAGTGGCTGCTTCTTTGTAGCTCTTTCGCCTCAGCAGTTAGAGAGTGTGAATTGGAGGAGGCTTCAGCACTGCCTGGCTTCTGCTTCTCAATGAGTGAATGTGTGTGTGTGTGTTTGCAGGGAGGCTTCGGAACTGCCTGGCTTCTGTTTCTCAATGAGTATGTGTTTGTTTGCAGGGAGGCTTCAGAACTGTCCAGCTTCTGCTTCTCAGTGAGCGTGTGTGTGTTTGCAGGGAGGCTTCCGAATGCCTGATAAGGTAAGGTGTTGCTTTTCAAAAACTCTTCTGGGTGTTTTTTGCAGGGTTTGGGCTGGGGGGTTTATGTTTCTGTGCTGTGATGGGTCTTGGGGGGTTTGTTCATTTTTTGGTTCCCCCCCATTTCCGATGGGTCTTGGGGGTTTGGTAGCTTTTTGGGGTTTCCCCCCATGTCTGATGGGTCTTGGAGACTTTGTTTGGTTTTTGGTTCCCCCCCCCCATTTCTGATGGGTCTTGGGGGGGGTTGGTTGCTTTTTGGGCTTGCATGCTTCCCTTGCTTTTTCCTTTGTTCTCTGTGCATTTCTGACCTGGGTTTTTTTGTTCTCTGTGCATTTCTGATCTGCTCGGTTTGTTTTCTGTGCATTTCCAATGGGTCTTGCACGCTTGATTGCTTTTCTCCCCCCCCCCCCCCCCCCCCGTTGGCTGGAAGGGATTAATCATGTTTCCAGTGACTCTTGCAGTGATTTTTTGGTGATTTTTTTCTTGGGCCGGAACAGATTAATGGATTTTCAATGCATTCCTATGGGAAATGGTGCTTCGACCTACAACCATTTTGAGTTATGTCCATCTTCTGGAATGGATTATGGTCGTAAGTCTAGGCACCACTGTAGTTGAAAATCATTAGCTTCTGAAGTGTGTGGGGAATTGTAAATTTGCTGTTCTCTGTAAATGATCACCTGAGTTGACTACCTTATTAAGGCTAATGACATGCAAGGGCTTAAACCCCTCACCTAGAACACTTTGCCCAGAGGCATAGCACCAGGTGCCATTGGCAGGAATACTGCAAGCAGTACATTGGCACTATAAAGCTTCCTGCCCCTGTACCTGAGCTTCTCGGGGGGGGGGGGATGCTATACCTGGCAGTAAAATGGACTGCCCCAACCATCCTCATCACTGCCCATTACAGTGTTTATCTCACGAGAAAAGTAAGACAGAGTATTCAGTTTGGAAAATGACCACCACACTGCATGAACCGAGAAGAGCCTGATTTCTGCTCCCCCGCCAAAAGCAGATAAAGCCAATTCATCACTGAGATAACAGATAAAGGCAGATATCATAAGTGTTGCCAGCTTACAAAATCAATAGATTGTATAAATAAAGTTGCCCTTCAGATATTGATTAGTCAGTGAGACTAACCAAATGAAAGAAAAAGCTAGAACAAAGTAATCTTAATCTGAATGTCCTTTTTATGAATAGATAAGAGGAACTACTGTAGAAAACGGTTAGTGGTTGCTTTGCTAGAACAAATGGATAATCACTAAAAAGATACTGAAATAGGCTATGCCATTATTAGGCTGAACATTTATACAAAAACAATCAGAACTAAATCTTTAACAACAACAACAATGTTCATTGCAGAAACAGAAATGGAGATTGTTTGTGAATCCAAAATAAAGTTAATAGGTGAATAAAAAATTCCCAGCAAACACAGGAGTAAATTAAGGGAATCCACCAGCTATCCACAGGGATTTTCTAGATATTTCTGACTGATACTGTGTATAGGTGGCTCATTCATCTTATTGGCAATGGTGGGAGCAACCATTGCATATGAAACTCATTCAATATCCAAAACTTGTGTCGAGGTGGGGGATGGAATCAACAAAGAAGATAACGACAAGTGAATGAGAAGAGCCAGCAGACAAGAGAAAGCAACAGGGGAAAGTCAGTGTAATTTCTCAGGTAATAAATAGGTAACAAGAGATAAAATCCTGCTTATAAGTCTAAGAATTTCCAACTACACACACACACAAACACACACATACACGGAGAGAGAAAGAGAGAGAGAGAGAGAGAGAGATGGGGACAAACCTCCAAAATGGTGGTTCATTTTGGTTTGTGATTTGTCAAGGTTGATGAACCAACAAACCACAAATCTGTGAATCAATTGGTCAGTGTTTTTTTAGATAGCCAATGGTTGTATTTTTAAAAAAGTGCAGCCCTTCAGCCTGCCCCCTTCCCACTGCCCTTGTTACCTTCTTATCTAGGCTGCCACCACTGCTGCCTGCGCCACCATGGCCTTTGCAACTGTGGCATCTGCCGCTGTCGCCACCACCACTGCCACCACTGCTGCTATCTTTGCAAAGATCTTTGTGGCAGCCAAGGTAAGGAGGCGATGGGGGCAGGGGGAAGGGGGGCAGGCTATGGGGGCAGGGAACTTCTTTCTCTGCCTATGGGCCCACTGATCTGCTGTTTGGTGGGTCCATAGGCAGAAAGTGAAGGCCATAAGCACATAGGGAAGGCTAGGCTGTCTGGCAGTTTAGACTTCCCTCTCCAGCTATGGGGGATGAATAAAAATGGGCAAATATTCATCCCTTTGTATTCATCAGAGTCTCCGGAATTTATGAATATGAAGGGATGAATATTCGACAAATCGGTGGTTTCTGACAAATAACACAATTCTTTTTTTAATTCATTCCCATGTCTGACACACACACACACACACACAATAGAAAGAGACTGTAGCCAGCAACTAATTAAAAATGCAGCCATTAAAGCCACAAAATAAAAATTTTGAAAAGTAGGTGAATTTAATTTACACATTTCCCAGTTCACACTGCAATTCATTAAGTCTGTTTATCATTTCCTTTGTTTGTTTCTGCCAGGTTTTGATTAGCTTATCCCTGCTCCTTTGTGTGAGAATCAAACTAGGTGTTAAAGGCAAAGCTCCTGTGTCCCATTAAATCAATTTAACCAGCTTTCCCTTGCATATAATGGGATTTCTTTGGCGAAGAAATGAGTAATCAAATTTGCAAAATGAGTCAGCATTTACCTTGCAATGATCTATCATAAAACAAAGTAAGCTAAACACAAGATATGAGAGGAAAATAATGACACAATAAACTAATTTTTTTACTACTTGAGAGAGCACCTCTGCAAAACCAAACCAAACATGATAAACCCGTCACCTGACAGGTCCTAGAACAGCAGAAAAAGAATACATAAAGAAGTTCAAATGTACCTCACTTGGCTTAAGCAAAGACAGGGAGGGGCCTATTATAGTATATTCTATGTTATTGTGCAGTAGACGAATATTAACATTCTACAAGGCAATTCTAAAAATGGGGGGGGGGGAAACAAGAAATTATAATTTTGAAATTAACCTTCAGATCACATGTAACAGATAGTCTGGGCAAACAGCTTTTGAATTATAATTTTTAAAAAAAGTAAAACTGGCTAATCACAGTTCAGAAACTGGTGACCCTAAAGTCCTCAGAATTGAAACAGGTCACACAAATTGAAAATACCAGCCTTGCTTCTCCTGAAAAAAAAAAAGAATGATTGGCCCTTCTTGCTTTATTTTGCTTTATTTTTATTTTGAAAGAATTCAGATTGCAGGGGCTGAAACACTGATCCTGTAAAAAATAAAAATCCTTTCAAACTGGGTAAAACTGTGACTTTGTAATAAACTGCGTATGCATAAAGTTGTAGCTTTGTGGGGGGAAGGCTGTGGGGCAATTCTTAAAACAACAACAACAACAAATCACCCACCTTCTGTTTTATGACAGTGGAGTGTAATGCTTCTGTATCTATGAAATGGCCAGATATTCTTGCACAATATTGTTCTCACATTACCAGCAGGGAAGAGGATACCAGAGTTTTCATAGCAAAGGATAGACTCAACGTTGATGACATCCATGTCAGCAGTTAAGAAGGTCTACAGCAGTGGTTTCCAGTCTTGTGTCCCCAGATGTTCTTGGACTATAACTTCCAGAAATCCTGATCAGCATAGCTAGTGGTCAAGGCTTCTGGGCCTTAATGTTCTTTTAGTCCAAAAACATCTGGGGACCCAAGGTTAGGAACCAGTGGTCCACAGGAAGCCTTTTTGTGCTCACTGCCATTCACAAAGGGACACCAAGCTGGGCAAAATCCCAGAACTTGGCTCCTTGCCTCCATCAATCACCCAAACACAAAGCAATTGTCAGGACAGTTTTCTGTTTTTCAATAAGTTCCTATAAGTTTCTGAATTGTGGACACGGAAGCACAATATCCCACACTCATAAACTGAGGTGAGTTTTTTTTTTGGGGGGGGTTGTTTTTGTTTTGAAGGATTGAATAGGTTAGGACTTTGGCAACAAAAGAACGACTGCCGTTATTGTTAAGCCACTATGGCTGTTCCAAGCCAATGTCTATGTTGTAAACATCAGGAGGAAAAGGAAACTGAACTTGCCATAGAAGAAATGAGCTAAAGTAACCATGGTCGGGAAACAAGATCTAAGCAAATATGTGCACTGTTCTGTTGTAGTATAGTTGGGCATTTCAACACTTGATCATTTTATAATTTGACCAAGAAACAGACTGTATGGTGAACTATGGAGAGCAATATGGCAGCTGAGAGAGAAATGTGCTGGCGCTAATAACCAAATAGGTCTCTCCCTCGTTAACCTTAACTTGTATATTGTATGATTCAGGAGGAAGAAAAGTCAGGAAGCAGATTTTACTGCCACACATATAATTACTATTTTAGCAGCAAATGACATGATTATTAATAACTACAAGAGATCCTTTGATGAAAGTCGTCGGATTGTGTTCTGTAACACTGACATCATGCTTATTCATAAAAAGGGATGTGCCCTTCCCCTTCCAGGCCCTCTGATTTCATCTCTTTTTATTAGCCTCGCCTGTGCAGTTACAGCAAAGGTCTTGCCCTTGGAGATGGGGGGGAAATGCATGCCATGTCTGAGTCTACCCATGCCGAATAAAATTTAGGAGGAACTGCGGTCCCTTTATTTTGACATCTGGAGGCTACTGGATATGAAGTCAAGTATTCGTTGTTCCTCAGAAGTGGTCTTTGTGTTTACAGTGTGTGCCAAAAAGAGCCTTTGATGTGGTTCAGCCGGCCTTGGAAGGCTGGCGCTTTAAAGATAACTTTCTGCAGAAGATTTCTGTGCATTCCAAAGTACAGGTGAGCTTTTGTTCCTTGAGAACTCTTGGTTCTATCATTAAGACCAGAAAGGGGCAACAGACAACCAGCCAATGTAACTTAATAACAGAATTCTAGTAGACGTGCAGGCTCTCTCTCTTTCTTTTTTTGCCACATCATATATTAAATTTGCTGCCGGTCTGTCTGTTTAAGGTATGTGCACACTGGCAGGCTCATTAATAGTCCCAGCAACCTCAGGATTTTTGGCTCTCTGCAGCTTAGTGTCATACTTGATAAGGCATGACTGCCTGGTTGGGTATGAAAGATGGGATGGCAGACAGGTGAAGTGAAGAGCCAGCAATGAAAATCTGAGCAGTAGCATCAGAAGTAACGTTGGCTGCAAGAGAAAGGTCTTCTCTTGGAGTCCAGAAACTAGTAATGAGGACACCAGGAGGCACTCTTCTGGGCAGACGTTTCACAGACACAGTGGCCACCACTGAGAGGACCTAATACTTTGCCTCCAATGTAGACCTGTTCTGGATCCTCCCCCACGTATCTGCTAATTGCATTGGAGGATTCCACTGATCAATTATTTTCTAATGGCAATAATAAATAACTTCTCCCCCTTCTGTTCCTCCTCTTTTTAAATGGCAGAAGTGGAGGTGATTGGGTCAGTGAAGTCACAGGAAGTGGGCAAATGGAGTAAGTCCATTCGGTGCTATGGCTCTTCTCTCAAAGATATTTTTCTCTAGGCTGGGATTCTATGAAATTTCAGAGCCAAACCTGGGATGAGGGTGTTGACCCTTGTGAAGCTCCAACAGCAGGCCCTTCTAATTTCACAGAGGTGGGGCAGATATGGATTGAGAGAGCTTGGAGATTTTTTTCCCCATCAGGCTTTGTGCTGCTGCCAGCTAAACCTCTGTAACAAGAAGTGTTATGGGTTGTACTGCTGGTGCTCCATTCCCTTCCTTGTTCCAAAACAGCACAAAATACTCAACACTAATGAACCAAAAAGCCAGGGTCAAGAGGATGGGACTGGAGAGAATTAGAGAAACATGCACTAAGGCCATCATGCCACACACAGAAACACCTTTATTCTGAGCCAATGAGCCCTGCTGTCAGCTGGCAAGGGGTGGTGATGAGGTCCCAGACCTTAAACCAGCATGCAGATAACAATAAAACTGCCTCTTTATCTAGTGCTGCTCTCCTTGAGATTCTTCTCCCTGCCTGAAATGGGAGAGACAAAGCAAGGTCTCTGAGGTTTCATCAGGTGCCCTGAGGCCTGGCAACTTTAGCAATTCCTTCAGGTACCACGGAACTTAGAAATAGTTTTTCCCCACAGTTGTGACACAGAGAAAAGGGTTTGTAACCATCCACTCAGCTGACCAATCAACCTATTCAACCCTTCCCTATTACCTTAGCCGGTCCAGAACTCTAGAAATCAAAGCTGCAATGTCAACTTTGGGATCAATGACACATGCAATTTGGTCCTGAGATTCTGAGAAAGGAAAACATTGACTTCATTTGGGAGAAGAGACCTTCTTGGACCCAGATAGTCATAGTACCAAGTAAGATGGGCAGCAAACAATGAGTAATCTAGTAACATAACTTTTTGGTGGGTGCATGTGGATTTCTGTCTGAGGCCTCAAAAGCGCTTTTATTTTCTATGCTGAAGACGGTTGTACATCTAGCATTTAGCTTCAAATTTCAAGTAACAGATACCTTTTCAGAAGACGGTCTCATGTGTGCTTCTAGGACGATCAGTCCTGTCTGGGGCAATTTAAAACAGCCTCCATAGTGTCTCACCATTCAGATTTCTGATCTCCACCACCCTTTTCCTCTCTTCCCTCTAGGAAAGGTGATATGGTGTCAGCCTCAGCTTCACTGCTATTATACGAAAATGAGGGACAGAAGAGGAATGGAAGTGGGAGGAGGCCTTTGCCATCAACACAGTACAGATCATCGTGTGTCCTTCCAGGGTTTTCCATAAATAATTAATAGCTAACATCCTAAAGATTTTATGCCAATGTAAAACAATTGGTGTAACTTTTGGAGATGGATTCCTCAAGTTAAGAAAACAGAGTAGACAATGGTTGGATTCCTCTTGCATAGCTATGCATAACTCAACATTAAGCCCACGATAGCTACAACAGTACCAAGGCAAAAGTACAGATCACTTCTGTTGGTGCATTGTGTAATTTCTTGTGATTGGAACCGCACAACTGATTGTGCAACTGAATTGTGCAGTCTGTGTTGCCTGAGCATAATACTTGGCAAAATTATGTCTGTGTAACTTTATGTTATGCAAAGACGAACTGGATTCTAGTCATTATCTGTTGTGTTCCATAACTCAGTATGCAATATATAAGTATTTACCCTGCTTTCTTAATGTCAGGCAATTTGCCTCCAAAAGTTACAGCATTTGCATTATACTTGAATTTATTTATTTATTTATTTATTTATTTATTTATTTATTTATTTATTTATTTATTTATTTATTTATTTTATTTTATTTCTATCCCGCCTATCTGGACATATTAGCCCACTCTAGGCGGCTTACAATAAAAAAGAACAATATAATTTTAAAACATTGCACCTAGACTAAGATAGAAATCAAAGAAAGATATAGGAAAGGAAAAATCGTCAGGAGTTTTCTTTTGGGAAAGCCTGCCTAGACATCAATGTTTTTAGTTGTTTCTTAAAAATGTCCAGCGAGGGAGCCGCGCGAATCTCAGGAGGTAAGTTGTTCCAGAGATGAGGAGCCACCGCCGAGAAGGCCCGATTTCTGGTCTTCTCCTTCCGGGCCTCTCTCAGCGTTAGGCTCCTCAGCCTCACCTCCTGGCTCACACGAGTGACACGGGTAGATCTTGGTGGGAGAAGGCGTTCCACCAAGTATCGAGGTCCTAAACCGTTTAGGGCTTTATAGGTAAACATCAACACTTTGAAGTCGATGCGGAAACGGATGGGCAGCCAATGCAGTGCGGCCAGAGTGGGCGAGATATGTTGGAATCTTCTCACTCCACTAAGTAATCTGGCCGCAGCATTCTGCACCACCTGTAGTTTCTGCAGCAACCTCAAAGGTAGCTCCACGTAGAGCGCATTACAGTGGTCTAATCTTGAGATTACGAGCGCATGCACCAAGGTAGTAAGCGCCCCCACATCAAGGTAGGGTCGCAGCTGGGCTATCCGCCTAAGATGGAAAAAAGCGGTACAGACCACAGACGCCACCTGAGATTCCATAGTGAGCGCCGGGTCCAGATGGATCCCCAAGCTGCGGACCCCATCCCTGGCGGGCAGAGTCACACCCCCAAAAGTGAGGGAGTTTCCCAAGTCCGCAACTGTGGGAGTGCCCACCCTTAGTACCTCCGTCTTGTCTGGGTTCAGCCTCAGCCCGTTCTCCTGCATCCATTCCAATATGGTCCCCAGGCAACGCTGAAGGGACAGAACGGCATCTCCTGCAGTTGGAAAAAAGGAGATGTAGAGCTGTGTGTCATCCGCATATTGATGGCACATCGCTCCACACCCCCTGATGACCCGCCCCAGCGGCCTCATATAGATGTTAAACAGCATTGGGGAGATGATCGACCCCTGTGGGACCCCACAATTGAGGCTCCACGGGGCCGAGACATTCTCCCCAAGCTGTACTCTCTGGGGGCGGTCCTCCAAGAAGGAACGGAGCCAGGCGAGAGCCTGGCCACCTGTTCCCAACTCGGTGAGCCTCCCCAGGAGGATACCGTGGTCAATGGTATCGAAGGCCGCTGAGATATCGAGGAGGACCAGCAGATACATTTTGCCCCTGTCGGCCTCCCTCAATAGGTGTAACTAACAGGAGTTTGGCTATTAATTATGTGTGATTGTATCAATTCTAGTTTATGACAGCTTTCTCAAAGTCTTCTATTAAGAATTTAGAAGTGATTTGCCAGTCTCTGCTCACAGTGGTGCTCTGGGACCAGGCAGCTCGACCAGGCCTTCAGAAATACTGTCTTCAAAAATAGGTGAACTCTGGAAAGAGAATCTAACCTTAGTGCACTCTCATTTTAATTACATAAATCTAACTTGTTACATACCATATCAAAGGGCATGTACAAGGAGTTATTGGGCATTAGATAAGTCATAATTACCACTTCATCTTCATTCTCATTGCCACCTCCACTATAATAATTTTATTTTATTGTTAAAACAGTGCTCAAAACAACATCAGAAAAAAGGGCATAATTAAGGAACTTTTCGAGATAAGAGTCTGATAATTGATTGATTATCTTAGGGCAATGTTTTGCAGATAGATTTGCTAGCATGCCACAATGAATGTATTATTTATCAAATTGTACTGTTAACACCTTTATTGCTCTTTTTATTTTTCTTTGTCAGTGTAGATTCTGTGGTTGAAAATGGAACCAGGCACTGATGCTTTTGATTAGCACATATTTTGACTTTTTTTTTGGGGTGTTGGCTTGATTTCAAGATAATTGTTAATGTTTTGTTATCATTTTTTTCTATTTTTGTTTTAATGTAAACTTACTGTCATCCTGGTTTTGTAGATAAGGAGACAGAGTGAAATCACACTCTCTCCTATGAAGGGAGATATGTATAAGCTGCTCAGCCCTATCAGAACATTCTAACCATTGCTTTTCAAAATATTAAATTGATAACATATAAACCGCCCGGAGAGTGCTTGTAGCGCTATGGGGCGGTATATAAGTCCAATAAATAAATAAATAAATAAATAAATAAATTAATTAATTAGTTTTCATAGCCTCTTTTATCTCCACATCAAAACGAATGGATTAGAAAGGCCACAGTTCAAAATGAAGAGGTGTGTTTAACTCCACTGACATCAATTGGCATATCCATCTATCTTGATGCTTGATTTAACCTGATGGAATGATTTAATTATAAAATACTGAGTATCAATAAAACACAGAACTCAATGCGTAACAATCATTGCTCTTCTTTTTATCAGTTACTAAACTGCAGCTCAAACATCAGCCTTTAAAACCATCTCTTAATTCAAATGACCAAGAACTTTTCTTTTCAGGAAATAGATATTCCATGAAAGAACATGGCCAATAAACTAGTTACGTTGATATAATTTTTGCTATGCATTAGCTGAAATCTCATTGCTTAGTGTGGTCAGTTGCAGCTAGAGTAGGTCCACTGAATCACTGAAGATTTGGTGCATCAACACCTCTGTAAATTCCATGGATTCAACTCTAGCTGTAACATACTGTGTTAAGCAACAGGATTTCAACCAAATGTGTTCTTGCTAACTTTGATTGTTCTGTTAATGATAATGAAATCTAGAGGCACATCCAATGGTGGGAAATCCAGGAAAGCTCAGTCTAGTGCAATGGTTCCCAACCTTGATTAATCCAGGTGTTCTTGGACTGCACTTCCCAGAAGCCTTCACCACTAGCTGTGCTGGATGGGATTTCTGGGAGCTGCAGTCCAAGAATATATGGGTTACCCAAGGTTGGAAAGCATGAATTTAGTGCTTTATTTACTTGCAGTCTATCTAGAGTGTGCTGTTAAATGTAATCTCAGATCAATTACCTGAAGAGAGAGCAAAAAGCGGTATTCTGATTTTATTTTATTTTTGTTCTTGGTGGTGAAGAGGAATAGTTTTCATTGAGTTAGCTTAGCTGTATACTTTGTCTTCACAGCATTAAAACAATGCAGTTCTGTAGTACACAACCCAGTCATACACTACAAGTGAATGGAAGCATATGTAGACCTGTATTGGTAGTATTAACACTATCCTTTAATGCAACCCATCTCAATAAGAACATGTTCCATTTCTTTCACTTACATCGTCTTCTTTGTTCAAACAAGGATGGTATTACAGAGGGAATCATGGCACTTATATTATTTCCAAACAGCCCTGTGTAGTGATTGTCAGTATAGCATATCAAACTTAGACAGGGCAAACTCCTTTCCCTTGGTTTGATATACTTTCACGTGCTTTAAAGACTCTTGAGATCAGGACCCCTGTAGTGTCTTTGAAGCTCACGTGTTGTTGTTTTTTTTCTTCTGGTAGAAAGAGAAGCCTTGACTTCTAATGGGGGCTCTGCAAATACCTCATCAATATTTAAAGTGTCAAGTGTATTTCTGTTAGAGGTACCAATTGCAGATCAAAGAGTGTTACCACTGAGGTGTTGCATTCCCTTCAAGGGTCTTCACAGTCGAGTTTTTCCTTTTATTGGGAGAACTTCTTTTAACACTACCTGCTTTTTCTTAAGCCTTGAACGTGTTGTTTGACAACTGTGGGGAATTCAATGTACACAGTCAGCAAAGATGCCGAAGGACATGTTGAGACTGGTTTGTGGTGGTTTAAGAAAAGAGGGTGTTGGGGGAAAAGTTCTTCCTACTGCTGCTCCTCAACTATCCACAAGGCTATAGGTTCAACATAGGGCTTATGTGAGGTGCAAAAAAATAACAACAATATAACATTAAAAACGAGTTAACACGACGGTGTCAACATTTACAATCTACAATTAAATTGATACTTCAGAAATTGGTTCAATGGATTTCTGCAGAGAGAACATGTCACTCCCAATTTCCATATATGCCTATACCTTCCTTTAGAAGTTAGTTTAGAAGTTAGTCAGTGTTAATCCCCAGGAGTCCTCATACTCCTGGGGATGGTTTTTGCAGAAATTGTGCAAAAAACATTGTTACGTGGAATATTTGCATGGTGAGATTTGTATTAAGTTGATAAATTTCTTTGCATTCAGATAAACGAGTCTAAGCTGAATTAACACACCAGTCAAAGAGCCTGCCTATATGTGTCTTGCAGATCAGAGATTCTTAATAAGCATCCTAACAGATTCTCAAGAGTTTTAGTGCTAAGAAGAATTACTTTGTGTGCCTTTGAAATTTACTCCTGCTATTGATCTTGTCTGTTGTTCAAAATCCTATTGCCCCATATCCAGTTGTCCAGAGCACAGACTTGAAACCAAAGGTTGAACCTGGGTAATATTTTTAGTTGTGTTTCATAAAGATGGATAAAAACACTTTGTTGACATACTGAGGAATGATGAAAGGACCATGTGTAAAGAGTTATTGATAAAAGACAGGCAGGGCTTACTTTTGATCCTGTCTTCCTTGTTTTATGATGAAATTTGGGTCAGGAACACATATTATATAGCAAGTATGATGGCATTTCACACTAACATTCCTACAAAAATGTGATGGCTTATATTTGTGGATGTGTGTGCAGCACATATAAACTGAGCAAGTGTGGTACAGGCTTACCCCTAAGACATTCCAAAGTAGAAACATTATTATAACTTTGTGGTCCAGGAAGGGATAAGAAAGTATCCTGTAGACCAGTGGTTCTTAACCTTTGTTACTCTGTTGTTTTTGAACTGCAACTCCCAGAAACCCCAGCCAGCACAGTTAGTGGTGAAGGCTTCTGGGAGTTGCAGTACAAAACTCCTGAGTAACCCAAGGTTAAGAACCAGTGCTGTAGACCATCTTGACTGCTGCCATTGGTGTTGTCAACATTCAGGCATCCCTTCGCTATGTAAAGCTTGGCATCTTTTTTTCCTGTTGGCAATGCTGGAACAAAATAGATCCATTTCTTGAAGATTTGAATATGGATGCAGAGGCACAATATCCCACATTCATAAACCAGAGGTATTTTGAAGAACTGAATTTGTAATATGTTATTTGCAAGCTCTGATAGTAGCCTGATTTACGTTTGAGCTGTCCATTATGTTTGATAGGTCATCATTTATTCACATCCTCATTTACATCACAATTACCTCTAGGGGAAAAATCAGTGTGGCTTATAACTAGTACTTAAAAGAACCATAAGACATTAAACCTAAATTATGTTATAGAAACAATTATACAGCTATATTGAAGAGCCATGGCTCCTACTCTAGCTTCCAAATGTGAGCCACTTATACAAATCAAGAGTACTGACAAAGTCATCAATCATGTGTGGTTCAAAATCAACCACCAGCCAAAGTCTTCTGAAAAAGTTATGTCTTTGTTACATGATGAAAGGGTCAAGTGGGTTTCCTTCAAGAAGTAAATGTACTGTCTTGCTTTCCACAATATTCTACTGAGATGGAATCAGACAATTTAGACCAGGAACTGGGGTTGCTGGCCTGTGGAACTTTATTCCCAGGTTCTCAAGCTAAGATGATACTGGTGCACTCTCTTTTTAAGGGTACAATACCTCACATCTGTAAGCCAGAGTAGGAACTGTGGGTCTTCAATATAGCCATGACCACATGACTTGATGGACCAATAGGATCCTGGCTGGCTGTATGTAATTCTTTCTCCAAGCAGTATTCTCCAATCTAAGCAAGTTGTTGGGCAAAATATCTGTACAGACTGCCTTGGCTGGCCTCCCTTTATCTAGTAACTAAGCTTGAGATATTTCAGACATCAGGTACTTGATCAGATATCTTGATAGCAATATTGCCTGGCGGAGTCTGGGAACCATATTCTGAAGAAAACTAAGATATCCGACTAGAATCAGACCTAACTATACCTGTAAAGCTAAGTCCCAGGTCTGACATTTTTAAGGATCAGTGTTTTTATACAATTACCTACTGTTTGAAGCCGAGGTGGGGGAAAAATGCACTGTGTGCTATAATCTGGTCTACTCCAGTCCATTCAAATAGAGAGCTACAGCCATCTTATTCTGTTTGCCTTATCTTTTCACTGCTTGTGAAAAAGACCGTATAATATTTTTGACACTTGTGTACCATTTTCATCAAGGTCTCTAGATGAGATGATGAAAGTTGTGAAAGAGCTGAACCTTAAAGTCACAGAGTAAGTCTATTCTCATGTTGTTTATGTTTGCTTTTGTCAGCTTTTCATATTTAAACAGACGTACTGGCCAAAAGTTCAACTTCAATTAATGTTTTAAAGTATGACACTGAAGCTTCCTTGAATGCTTTGAGAGTTAAGTTGTCATATGATCACACACACACACAGAGAGAGAGAGAGAGAGAGAGAGAGAGAGAGAGAGGGGGGGGGAATGAGAGGAAGGGAGCGGGGGTATAGGAGATTTCCAGATTTATTTATTTTTTATTTGAAATTTGGAGCAAAATTTAAAAGCTTCTTTTACATTTTATACCTATGAAAAATATGCTGAGATAACGTTTACTGGAAATAAATGGTTTTACTGGAAGTAGTTCTGAAAGAGAAGCCTCATCTTTCACACTCTGGAGCAGCCAGCAGCCTTCTTCAGCATGTTATCCTTAAATGTATTGGACCACTACCAACATTCATGGCCAGGACGGCTTCTTTAGAAAAAGCAAACAGCTGATGTTTCTTTAGCAATGATGTAGTGGTAGATCTAGAAATACAGTTGCTTGACATGACAGTCCCCATAGCCCAGTGATCCCCAAATTTGGGTAATCTAGGTGTTCTTGGACTGCAACTCCTAGAAGCCTTCACCACTAGCTCTGTTGGCTGGGGTTTCTGGAACTTGCAGTCCAAGAACACCTGGGTTACCCAAGTTTGGGAACCACTGCCATAGCCAGTGTTCTCCATCAAAAGAGTGGTCCTTTGTGAGGAGTGAATATTTTGTAAGGTCTTACTCTTACTTGCCCATTAAAGAGCAAACTACTCTCAAATACTTTGCACTGGAATAGAGTAGAAACAATATACTGTATGTTGAATTATTCCAATTTCTGTGAGGAATGCAGCTAAGCTCAGAGGGAACAAAGAAGCCAGGGTAGGCAGATTATATCACTGATCTTCAGGCACATGGATAAACACCCATGTTTCCTTTAGGAATATACTAGGGACACATGAAGAATTTGCAAATCCTAACCCAAATCTCCTAGAATAAATGCAGATTGGCACATAGCTAGCCTATTTACACTTCTGTGTATATGAAGAATAAAAATTAAAATTTTCAGAATGTATATTTTGAGAGGATACCCATGGAAAAGTATAGTTTTAACATTCAATTTTTCATGTGGAAACAGAAGGCTGACTAAAGATTGAAAAGTAGCATTATTTAACATTAACATTAATTGCAACTGTTATTTTCTTAGTTGAACAAATAATTTAGCGGGTAAAAGGGGGAGAACATGTGAGTAATATAATGCTAATTTGAAAGCAATAATAAGTCCAAAATTTCTGTGTAGACAAGAATGTCACTTACACATAAGGTTACACTGAATTTACATTTCAGATCCCTAATGTGTTTTTTCTAATGTTATCACTAAAATTTTGCTTTTGACTGGGTCATTTGACGGAATTTGGAGCCATGTCTGTGTAATTAAGAATCATAATAATACAGTTGTTGTTGTTGTTGTTGTTGTTGGTAGTAGTAGTAGTAGTATCAAAAGATGAGCAAAAGAAATGGGAAAGCAAATGGAGACATGTGAGGAGATGAGAGGCTTCTTGTCTGAAGAACTTGGAAGACCAGTTTTGATGAATCACCAAATCATTGTTTAGAGTTTTCACAACCAAGATAAGTAAGAAGTAGCATTAATGGGCTAATTCAACTGCCCTTCCATGAGTAACAAGAAACAAACCACTATTTAATAACAATCCTCAAGTTTTGCTTAAGGTCAAAGGAAGAGCCTTACTGGATTTGATTAAA
This sequence comes from Pogona vitticeps, assembly GCF_051106095.1. Lineage (NCBI taxonomy): Eukaryota > Metazoa > Chordata > Lepidosauria > Squamata > Agamidae > Pogona > Pogona vitticeps. Next base: position 86,566,515 of record NC_135786.1, on the reverse strand, counting down.
GATACCTCAGCTTTCCCAGAGTGGCCAACTGGGTGTTTTGATTTCCTTTGAAAATCTTCCTTTCTCTTTTCTGCAGCTGGAAATGAGTGCCATGCTTGAAACTGCATACACAAAAATCAATTTCCTACAGTACTTCTTGACCTGAAACTTGCCTCTCCACAAGAAGACTTGGAGAAGCATAGCATTTTCCTATGACTTCAGTGGTGCTCTGAAACCTCCCAACCCTAATATAATAAAACAGCTGAAAACGATAAAGTAACAATTTATTAAAACAATTCATTTAAAATGAGAAGTGAGATGCCCTGGATGCCAGTCTTCGATGAATACTCTTCTATTAAGGTTTCTTTCCAGTGTTATTAGGCTATGCCCCACGATCTGAGTAGGGGATGATGGTGCACCTCACTCCTCAAATTTGGAGTGAGGCACTCATCCATTTGGACCACCAGCCACCCATAGTTTCAGCTGTTTTTCTTCGTAATGCATAAGGCACCATGAACTTCTTTGAACTTGAGTTGTTGGGTGTTAAATGTTATTAATAAACAGAGACGCCTTGCTTGGAATTTTATTGTTCTTTCACCCTTTCTGAGGATGTGCCTTTGTTGCTCCTGCAAAGCTCGGAAATTACCTTTCAAGAAAAATCAATTATAGTACCATATTGAAGCCATCCATAATGGAACAGAGGTAGGATGAGGCACTGGGATACCACTGCTCTGTTAGGGATGGCTTCAGCCATGATATGAGAGTCATTCTCCTTTAAAAGCAACTCTGCCTAAAAGTCTTGAGGGCCATGTTAGATGTCAGGTTAGTCACATGATTAGCTCATTGGCACCTTTGGGAACCTCATTCTCATTGTGAACAACAAGAATGGGGAGAGGTAACCTTAGAAAGGTAGAGCTGGAAGAAATCTTATAGAACATCAACTCCTGTCAAGGAGGCACAGTGGGGGTTCGAACTCCCAGCCTCTGGCTCCACAGCCAGAGACCTAAATCACTGAGCAGATAACTATTGGAACTGCGGTGGCTAAGGGTTAAAATTCCTCCCCCCTATACTATGCTTAGAATTCAGCTTCCTCTTGTTTTCCCCACCCCCTTTAAACCAGCCATACCCAGCTAACCACACACCTAACATCACATCTATTTTGGTCCTAAGTCCAGGTATGCAATATAGCTCTTCACAGAAATTGAGGAAATACGATGAAAAGGGCAGGTTTGCATGTGTATAGGTCACCTTCATGCCTCCGGACCTTGGAGCCATTTCCTACAGCATGCCCAGTGTCAAATTGCTTGGCATGCAAACAAGGTGTCATTGACCTCTCCAGTGTACATGACACCAGAGTCTAATAATCCCCCCATTTTTAGAGGCAAGGCCTTGAGCAGATTGGTTTCCTGCCTATTTACAGCTCTTTCTTGCTACATCTATGTGAATTTTTCAGGTCAGTGTAATTCTCTCCAAGTATTACTTCTCCATGGGTAGTAATCTGCATAGCAGAAACTACCAATCAATAACGGAATCCTTAACTAATGTTAATCGTTTTGTTGCAGTGATACTTTCAGGCCCCATCATTGTAAGGGCTATGCAAATGAAAGATTTAGAAAGCAGACCCTCTTGCATGAAGAAGATGCCTTGCAGATCATAAAGTATGTGCTGCTAAGTCATGCACTTAACCTCAGTCCTCTTCCATGCCATTTGCATGTATTTCTCCCCCTTGCATAAGGTTTTGTAGAGCATGCTACCAAATATATAGTGTAGCATTCACCTTGAGCTGTGTTTTTCCCCCTATCCAAGTAATAAAAAAAACCTTTAGCTTCTAGTGTCTTTTGTTCTCTTCTCTGCAGATCAGATATCCTGAAGTAAAACATTTTATTCCCCCCTTATAAAAGGGTGAATGCAGCCGTAGAGAAATCTCAGTGGAGCATGATAGAAATATCTGTTGAATTTTGGGTAAGTTTTCCCCTCTCCCTTCTCTCAACCTCTTACGAACTTTATCACCGTATTCTTAGAGTTTTGTAGAAATGTTGCAGACACTGGATTGGTTAGGTAAATCTTTCCTTTTAGAAGCTGGTGGCAACAGGGGAGGGGAAGCATCTTGGAATTATCGTTTGGGAAGACGCCGAGGGGGGGGGGCAGACTGGAGAAGGATGGCCAAGCAGCCTCCTATTACAACCCATTCATTATTCTGTTTCCATGTTTAAGATATTGCAGTAGAAGTGCATTACCTTAATAATCAATAACTCAGCAGGAAGTCTTAATGGGCAGAACTTACTTGGCATTGAACTCCAGCAGATGGGAAAGAAGATCACCAAAGGCCTACAGGCTATAATTAGAGGACCATAAAACCAGCGGGTTAAAGGGGGAGAACATGTGAGTAATATAATGCTAATTTGAAAGCAATAATAAGTCCAAAATTTCTGTGTAGACAAGAGTGTCACTTACACATAAGGTTACACTGAATTTACATTTCAGATCCCTGAAAGGTAAAGATTTAATGGAAGTTGGTTAGGTAAAGGGAGAAAACCGCAACCTTCGCAATAGTCATTTTTCTTCCCACTTCCCTGTTGGCTTCATCTGTTCACCTACCCTCATGTTTCCCTCACTCTTACTCGTCACCATCTCTCTTTGAAGAAGTACTTTACAGAATTTAAACTACAGGAAACTAATAAAAAAAGTCCTTTCATGCAAAGAAATGGTGTGTCTGTCTTTACATTGTTTCTGTTCATGGCTGGCTAGTTTTACATTTTCTGATCAGCGACTGGCACTGTGGCCAGTAAACCAGTTTCTTCTGAGTTTCTGTGGACTGTCTAGAGGTCCTGCATTATTGATTTTCTGCTTGTACATTCTGGTTACTCTGTCAATCACTAGCTTGAAATACAAGATGGCAGTCAATAAGCGAAAGGAGCCCAGCTACCACACTCTTGGCAAAATAATTTAAAAGGTTCAGACACAAGCAGAAAGCAATAACTTCCTTCAAAGGAAGGAGAGGGAGCGAATCTGATACTCTATCTCGGAAAGCAATGGCCATAAAAACAAATACACAAATTTTAACATGACTGCCCAAGTTAAAGGCATAATGCCGTTGCCATAAGCCATCCGTGGAATTCTGCATTCAGAGAGAATGCCCTGAGATTTAACTGTAAGAAGTTTAGTCACACTTTTCAAGAAAGGGTGAACACCCAGTTCCTTGGCCCAGAAATCAATTTGGATCTTAAGGGCCAACATTTAGAATCTGTATTGTTGCTTTTCATTTGTTTTAATCTTAAATTCTCATGCTGCCCATATATTCCGTTCTCTATCCCCTTCCTGTCATCCCTGTCAAATTCCCAAGTTACAGCAGAGTTCGGAAAGTTACTTTTAAAAGGTAATTAGCTACAGACAATTACAAGATCCCAAACAGTAGTAAGTTACAGGTATGGTTACAATTTTTAGACCTTTGGTTGGAAATGGTGACATGATTAGTAGTTGGGGGGGGGAGAATAATTCACTAGACACTTCTCATTTGTCACTAGTTATTTCTGTGTTCTGGGTAAGAGGGAAGAGATCAGGCACTGCAAAGCAAGAGAAGGCTCACAGACCACTGCCCACCGTCAAGTGACAAATGTCATTTACCGTCTAAATTCCTGTGGTTTTATTGATCTGTGATCTCCCAATACTTTGTAATAAAAACAGTAGCATTGGATGGGTTGTTTATGTCTTTATTATCTGTCAGCCTGTCTTGTTGTACACTCTCTCCTTCCTGCTCTCTCTCTTTTTGTTTTATGCTTTTGCAAAGGCAAGCAAGACATTAATTTTGCACAGAACAGGAGTACTATGCAAAGTACATTTTGTGCACATTGAAAGAGAAAGAACGAAATCTCCTCTTCATTGGCAACTCTGTCTTGAGATTATTTTGGGAATCTCTTGATGGGATTGGAGAAACCTTGAGATATTGTGTAACCATGTCAAGAGTGTGCCCATCTTTGCTAAAAATTCAGTGATTTCCTCACATACATATGTCATGGTCAGGCAGCAAATAAAGTGTAGAAAATGTCATTTGCTAGCCCCCTTCAGTGATCTTTGTTTTGCTCTTTACCACTTGGCAATTCCTCTTTCTTACTCAAGGGTAAGGATTCTTTGGAGGTAAGGGGGAAGAAAGGCTGCCAGGAAGGTAAGTTGAGTACAAGTCAGTTTTTTGAGTTTTGCCTGGATCAAAATGGAAGTGAGCAAGTTGAGTAGGAGACTTTTATTTTGGGGTCGTCAAACACTCACCCCTTGTGCTTTGAGGGCGAAACATATATAAAGTTGCTTAGGAAGTCTTGGTCCTCGTTAGCTCAGCTACTGTTTTGAGTGGAGAAGTGGCATGTAACAGAATGTAACAGAATGAACAAATGAATAAATTACTAGGAGGCAGTGCAGTGAGCGAGCCAAAATGCAGCCACTCTTAACTACAATTTGGGATAACCACAGCTTCTAGACTGACTTCAGAAAACTTTATGGATAAACACATCACTGTAGACCACTAATGCGGAGGTTTATTAAGGCATAGTAAGTTGTTTCAACCTTTTGAATGAAAGGGAATTTAAAAAAAAAAGCAATGCGTTCAATAAAGTGTTGTGGCACAGTTTTATTGTGTGCTTCTGTTATGTAAGAAAAACCATTTGAGTGCCAAATGAACTCCATGACACTGCAATCAGCTCAAAAGATAAATCAGCCACTACAACAAAGAGGATTTACTTATTGGATTGCTGAAGGGAAAAATGTCTCTGATTTACCTTTGTTTTAGCTCGGAAAGTGGTTATAATGTCTAAAAATTAATTTAGGGGCAAAATCATTTGCTTTGTACCTAGGAAAGGGAAACACACTCACTTTAACCAGGTTTAAAAAAGAAATTTATCTAATTGATGGGTTAACAAATTGTGGGCATGTGTCTGTGTTTTCCTTTCTCCTTTTTTAGTGATACACAAACAAATGTACACACATCTTTTAATAATGCACAGGAACACACTTTAGTGGGAAAAGTATACAAAAATGCACATATTAGGTAAAATATATACAAAACATGTGTACATTAGGAAATTGCATGTCAAAATATGCAATAATTTCCATAGAAAACATTGCCCCGGAGCCATGCAATGTAAAAGAAGAAAGGTATGAAAATACAAGTGAGAATCGGAGAGAAAGCAGATTGGAATGCTTCATGGATTTAATGATAAGGAATTCAAATCCAGGATGGGTGAGAGTTCTATTTCAGATAATCTACACACAGATTGTAGCAAAATCTGCAAAATATGAAAGTGAGAGAAAGCAAACTTGGCAGAGTTAACAGTCTCTAATTCCAAGATGAACTGACCTGAAATGAGGTTATATTCTTGTGAAGGCCAGGCCTTGGGCTTGATTCTGAGTGATCAGGGAACCAGGACCTGTTGCACAAAGCTAGGGCCATGATGGAAGATTCAGTGAGGACTGACCAGAAGAGGACTCAGATGGGCACCAAACTAAAACCAAAGGACATGGGAAGCTGCCAAAGCTCAGGAACATAGTTTTGACCCAGCAATGCTTCCCTGGAAGAAGCAGCTCTTTTACACTTTATTCTGCACTGGTAGGCCAAAAGCTAGCTGGGGTGGGCATGCCCTGCGGCTCCTTAATTGCTGATGGGCCGGGGGATACCATGTCATAGGGCACTGACTGAAGTCTAAGTGTATTGCTGTACTTCTGTGGGCCCCAGATGTAGAGACAAGTCTCAAAGCAGGCAGCACTTGAAGAGGACATCATTTTATTCGTGGAGAAGAGGTGACTTTAAAACCAGGCACCCATTCCCACTTAGCACAAGGCCTCCCCGGCTCATTGGAGAGGCTCCCCCGCCCCATTTCCACGCATTCCATGATCTCTGCCCATCCCCTCTGCTTACTTTTTTCGTACTCTGCTATTGGGCCCACCATGCTATTAGAAACAAGGCAAATAGCACCAGCCTGGCCACTTATGAGCTTTCTTGTTGCAGAAGCCCTGTTCAGGAATGGGGCAAGCCTGATGGAAGGAGAGGGAATTACCTGCCCAACTCTTTTCTGACCGCCCTCTGTGGTGTCATAAGTGCCTCTCGCCTGGTCCCGGGTTTCAGACCAGGAATCTCAGGGAATGGGATCCTGCTCACCTGGGAACCCTAAACTGGGCCAGGCAGTTCTTGTTCCATGTAAGGTGGCAGATGACTCTTCTGTCTGTTTCTTTAAATCCAAGGCAGTTTTGCCTGTGTTATAAGTGGTGGTTAAATTGTAGGAAGTACCTACTGGGAGCCCGGGGAGGGAGAGATCTGTTTCCAGCTTCCACAGGGGATGAATGGTCCCTTTATTATACCACATGGCTCTTTCAGTGACTGTTCTAAAATCAGATGGCAGAGGAAGAGTGTGGGAATGCAAAGGCTTTCCCGCCTAAAGATTCTGTAGCTATTAACTCCCCTGTGTATGTCCCACATGCTCCAACACAGTTCTTGGCTGAAGAAAAAGCATCAAAAGATATTTGAAATCTATATTCTGAGTGAAAAAGTCCTTTAGAAATGTACGTTTTGAAAGAAGATGTGTTTGAAGGGACTGAAATATCAATTTTGATTATAAATATTTCAATATCAATTGTATGCTTCTTTTAAAAAGTCATAATCAATGTAAAAATAGGATGGAATAGACTTTCGGGTGAATGTTTCTAAAAGCGAGGCAAATCAGAAATAGAATGATTCCTCTTTGGACAAAGAGCAATGTACAACTTAGTTTTCTAGTCAAGTTAGACTATAGACTAAATCCCACCTGCTCCGATAGCACTATGAAATTGTTATAAAACATATAGATTTTTCCTTTTGTTAGCGTGGAAAAATTTAGATTTGGCCCAAATCTCATGAGAGGAATGCTGATATCATTGTAGGTGGAAGTCTCCATTCCCAAGTCAAGAATCTCATGCCTGGGAAAGCAGAAGTACTTATAATAAAGCAACCTTCCCCATTTGATATTTGCTAACAAGAACCCCCACTTGAGGTACTTGAAGGCTGTCCTTCAACAAATTCCCAATCCATTGTCCGCTTACCTCAGAATAAAAACGTGAGACTAGAAATATGGATTAAACATAGGCCACACTTTATTGAATATAATCATTATGGTCAATCCTTTGGCAAAGGGGGCTCTTGTCGCAGTGCAGATTCATGTTTCAAAGACGTAGGTCTAAATGGACCCTTCTAACCAACCCATGTGCAAGTCCCTGGCCCAAGTTCTCTCAGCCATGAAGACATTGAGAAATTCTGTTGTCCCAAATTTGACCACCCTGGACCTCGAGACACTCTCTCCTTGTTGACTGTTGGTCCGGGTGTACCCCCAGAGCATATTTTCCCCTCAAGCACTGTAATCGCACGATCCGCAGTGCTGGGAGTTCAGATGAACTATAATTACCTGCTATTGCTGTGGGACTCGCCAAACTACCTGTTTAATCCACACTACCCACCACAGCATAGGGACTAGCCATGCTAAGTCCCATGCCCGCCATCAAGCTACTCCAGCTCCAAAAGCAGCTCCCCCCCTTGATGTCTTCATATTTATAATCCCAGCGGATTTTAGACACAGCTGTGCAGCACGCATGAGCGTCGCTGCTGCACCCCCACTTCAATACAGTAACAATACACTTCTGCCAACTCCTGCAACATTGTTGGAACCAATTGTATTGGCTCTAGCCTTTCCATTGGACCATTTCAGCAACGTGTAGAGGAGGGATTTGCTGATTGGGTAACAGCCTATCCTCCATACTACTTTGCACAGGCTTCATGCTCTGGAGAGGACACTTCTCGATACAGAGCATGTTACCATAGTCTCCCGAGACTGAAGGATGCCTATGATGACACTCAATTAATTAAATAAAATCAAACCAAGTTGTAAATAATAGTAAACAATAATAGTAAACAATATTATAAGAAGAATTCTGATTGCCGGCCAAACTGAGGGAGGGGGAAGCCGATGCTACCCCCCAATCCATGAGAAGCTACAAGAACCTTTTTGCTTTCACTGGAGGAATCCCAAATCGGAATTAAGATTCCCAGAAGAAATGTCAACAACCTCAGATATGCAGATGATACTACTCTGATGGGGGAAAGTGCGGAGGAATTAAAGAACCTCTTAATGAGGGTGGAAAGAGGAGAGCGCAAAAATTGGCCTGAGGCTCAGCATAAAAAAACCTAAGATCATGGCCACTGGTCCCATCACCTCCTGGCAAATAGAAGGGGAAGATATGGAGGCAGTGACAGATTTTATTTTCTTGGACTCCATGATCACTGCAGATGGGGACAGCAGCCACAAAATTAAAAGACTCCTGCTTCTTGGGAGGAAAGCAATGACAAACCTGAACAGCATCTTAAAAAGCAGTGATGTCATCTTGCCAACAAAGGTCCGCATAGTCAAAGCTATGGTTTCTCCAGTAGCGATTATGGAAGTGAGAGCTGAACCATAAAAAAGGCTGACCACCAAAGAATTGATGCTTTTGAATTGTGGTGCTGGAGGAGACTCTTGAGAGTCCCCTATCCATTTTGAAGGAATTCAACCCTGAGTGCTTACTGGAAGGGCAGATCCTGAAGCTGAGGCTCCAATACTTTGGCCATCATATGAGAAGAGAAGACTCCCTGGAAAAGACCCTGATGTTGGAAAAGTGTGAGGGCAAGAGGAGAAGGGGACAACAGAGGACGAGATGGCCGGACAGTGTCATCGAAGCTACCAACATGAATTTGACCCATCTCCGGGAGGCAGCGGAAGACAGGAGGGGCTGGCGTGTTGTGGTCCATGGGGTCACGAAGAGTCAGACATGACTTAACGACTGAAGAACAAAATCACTATCTTACCCCCCCAAAAGAAGATATTGCCCTCTGAATCTTAATAGCTTTTCTTATCATACGGCTTCTTGGCATCATCATCAGGATCTATATCCAAAACATATCTGAAGCTTTTACTTTTCCATTTTGTGCTACAATAGTTTCATTTGTTTTGTCTTGAGATACTCAGCTTATATGTATCCAAGGCAGTGACATCTACATTCTCAGTGGCTTCATCATCATTGTTCAAGAGAGTTACTATTGCTCCAGAAATATCTTTTGTCCCTCCTATAGACAACAATGGTATCATGTATGACCTTGGAATCCTTTGTTGCTATTCTTTCACGTTTCAGCTTCCATTTTGAGGGATGGTAACTGTTTACATATGAAAGTTCGACATTTTTTTTTATATACAATATATATTGGAAGGTTTGACATATGATATGTTGTGACTATACCAGCACACATATTTAGCCAATAAGCAGCATCTCCAGCCCTTCTTTTATGTAGTTCAGCTCGGGTTACTTTCTTTTACTACACTTTTTCTCTACATTCTCCAGTAAACTGTTTCTTTTATTCAGTTTACCAAAAAAAGGGAATCTAGTATGTACCTTACTACAACCTCTAGTTCTAATAAGTACTTTTAACTCTGCTTAGTTTCTGTAGTACTTCAGGTAATATTTCTGTATCAGCATCCACATCAGCAATTCTCTCAACCTCTGGAGGTACATTGTGCAAAGGTTTTTGAAAGTTGCCTCTGTTATTTTTGCCATCTGTTGCTGGGATTATTGATTCCCTTTGTTGGATGAAATGTTCAGAGGGAGGTAACCTTTGGACTCATCCCACTGTTTTTTCATAGACCTGTTGATGTTATCTTGTGCATTCAAACAGTTCTGCTAATGCTTCTTTGTTATTTAACCACAGTTCTGTTGAGTGTTTGTTAACTATCTGAAATCACACACATGTGATAAATCTTTCAGCCACAGTATGGGATAGCCTACATGTAGCCCACAGTCTGTGGGGAAAATGCAGCGCCAGGGCCATTTCTATGCTCCAAAAACTTCCCAGCTGATATTTAGCAGCTAGTCACACCGCTGAATTTCAATGGCACACCCCTCACAAATGGCTTGCTTTAATGGCCTTTTCTGGATGGCCATTGAAACCTGGTAGTGTAGTTTGCTGGGGAATGTTGGTGTTGGTGATGGGTGTGGCTGTAACTGCCCCTCTAGATAAGTCCCCTAGCGGAAAATGAGCCAGAATCTGCTGAAACTGATATGACCTAGAAACCTGCAGACCTTGAACCCTTGAGGCTACACGAGGGTGAATCTCGATGTGATGGCACCTTGATGCCTGAGTTGAAGCAGAAGGCTGTTCTTCCTGCCACCTTGTGAGAACAGTGCAGGATGAAGGCATGAGCTCAACTAGAAACATAAAGGCAAACTGCTCAGCTGCAGGGAAAGCTTTTCCGAAGGCTTCCTCAAGAGCGAGGGTCTCCCTGAGGGGAAATTCTTCATTCAATATTGTATTTTGCAACTGAATTCCTTCCGCTGGTCAAATGACTGCAGCTGAGCTCTGAGCAGAATTCCAGCAGATGAGCTACATAAACCTCAGTATAGGTCTTATTTTTTTGTTAGAGTCATTGCACTTCTAACTCCAGACTTGCCTGGCTGTGCATCCTGACCTTTGCTTTGCACTGCCTGCTGTGTTTGACTGGCTTGAAAAATACTTGTTGCACTTTCCTCCTTTACTTGCTGTTACTACTGGTCTGGTTTGAATTGGATTGTTCTTTGGCTTTGGGTCTCCTGCACCTGGCTTACCTGAATCTTTGGTAGGATTTTGTTTATTAGACATAATAATACTATGTCTAATAATTCCTGTGGAGCCTGATTCTGGTCTGCATTTTGCTGCATTGGGACCAGCCTGCCCAGGAACAAGTCAGCAGGTTGTGGTGGGACCTGGAAGGGGAAGTTGGTCCCTGGAGCTGAAAAAGTTGCCTATACTCCTCTAATGCATCTTCTCCTCACACAACTACTGGATTTTCTGCATTAAAAATTATAAAGATCCTTTTGCTAACTGCTTTATTATGGTATGGTATCCAAGAAAACTCAACATCTTGCCCTGATGATATTTCAATGGTGTTATCGTTGATGGCATTTCTGTAATAACCTTAGTTGGATAAAGGATCATTCCCTTCATTCTTTGTATTTCTCCTTGAATGAACATTTTAGTAATAATCTTCATTTTAGCTGTATAGGGTTTTACATCTTCTTTGGTTGAAACATATCTTAACCATTCTACTTGTAACATGGGATATTTGCATTTTCTTCTGTTCATGTTCAGATTCAAAACCTGTCTAAAGCTCAGTTCAATTTCTCATTATGTCCTTGTTTAGTCTTTGCCTATGGAAGAATCCCAGCCATGCATATATTTGCATGGATGAAGAGGCTGTTCCCATGTATGACAGCGTTTCAAGTATTTGAAGAGTGCTATCATATCTCCCCACAGTCTTCTTTTCTCAAAGTTAAACATGCCCAGTTCTTCCAGTCTTGGCTTGGTTTCCAGTCCCCTGATGCTCTTCGATGCCTTCCTCTACACTTGTTCCAGTTTGTCAGTGTCCTTCTTCAAGTGCAATGTCCAACATCAACAACAACTCTAGATGTGGTATAACCAGTGCTGAATAAAGGGGAAGCAGTACTTAATGAGATTTAGAGAAAATACTTTTGTTATTGTAGCTTGAAATAACATTTGCCTTTTTCTAGCCACATCATACTGTTGGCTTACGTTCAGCTTGCAATCTACAAGAATTCCAAGATCCTTCTTACTCATAGTATTACAGAGTCAAGTATCCACCATCTTGTAATTGCGTGTTTGGTCCCCCCCTACTCTCCAGGTGTAGACCTTTGAACTAATCACAGTTAAACGTCATTCTGTTGTTTTCATCCCAGTGGTCAAGCTTATCAAGATTTTTTTTTTTTGAATTTTGTTTCTGTCTTTCAAGGCATTAGCTGTTCTACCCAGTTTATGTCATCTGCAATTTTGATAAGCATTCCCTGCCCATTAATAAAAATGTTGAAGAGCACCAGGCCCAAGACTGAGCCTTCTGATCTTCTACATGTTACCTTTCCCCAGTTTGAGAAGAAGCCATTAATATGTATTCTCTGAGCAGGAATCTGCAACCAACTGTATATCCACCACGTAGTTATTCTATCCAGCCAACATCTAATTAGCTTGCTAATCAGACCATCATGGGACACTTTGCCAAAAGCTTTGCTGAAGTCAAGATACATTATATCTACAGCATTCCCAACATATACCAGGGAGATTACTGGATCAAAACATGGATAAGATTAGTCTGGCAAGATTTGTTCTGGATAAATCCATGTTGGCTTCAAGTTTCCACTGCATTGTTTTCAAGGTGCTTGCAGAGTGCCCACTTTATACTCCGCTCCAGAATTTTCCCTTGGATTGATGTCAAACTAAAGGATCTGTAGTTCCCAGCTTCCTCCTTTTTGCCCTTTTTCAAGATAGGGACAACATTAGCCCTCCTCCAATTATGTGGCACTTCATCCATCCTCCATGATTTCAAGAAAATAAGGGACAGTGGTTCTGAGAGTTCTTCAGCCAGTTCCTTCAATACTCTTGGATGCTACTTATCTGGTCCTGGAGATTTGAACTCATACAAAGTAATGAAATATTCCTTGATTACTTGCTTATCAGTTGCAAGCTGGAATCCTGTCTCCTCTACTTGTACTTCACATTTGCCTAGAGGGTCATAGACTGTCTTGGTGGTGGTGGGAAGTTGGAACATCACCATTCTAAAGTGAGAATGGAGCACTTCTACCTTTTCTTTTCTTCTACCTTTTCTTTGTTGTCTGCTATCATTTCCCCATCCCCATTGAGTAGCTGAGCCCCTGTTTCTTTTACCTGGCTTTTGCTTAGCATCTCTAGCTACCTTCAGTTCATTGTCAGCTTTTGCATTCCTAATGCCCTCCCTGCAGTTCTTTGTTATCTATCTGTACTCTTCCTTTGTGGTCAGGCTTTGCTTCCACTTCCTATATGTGTCCTTGTTTTTGTTTTCAGGTCCTCTCTGTGCTTTCTGTGAAGCCACACTGGCCTCTTTTTTTTGTTGTCTTCCATCTTTTTCTCTCTCCCCTTGTTGGAATTGTTTGTAGTTGTGCCTTTAGTATTTCCTTTCTAAGAAACTCCCACACATCTTGGACTCCTTTTCTTGTTAGGACCTTGTCCTGAGTTTATTAAAAATTGGCATTCCTAAAATCCAGCATACACATGTGGCTACACTGTGCTTTTGTTTCCTTTGAAATCAAGAACTCAAGTAGAAAATGGCTACTTTCCCCCAGACCTTTCCCTTACTGTGACTTCATCCATCAAGTCATCTCTATTGGTCAGAATTTAATTCAAAATAGTTAATCCTCTATCTTCTTCTCTAGTTTTTATAGGATAAAATTATCTGCCACACAAGTGAGGGATTTCTTGAAAAGACCATATTGCTCAGAATTTGCATTCCAACAGGTATTGGGATAATTGAAAGCTCTCATCACTTCCACGCTGTGTCTCTGAAATTCTTACCGTTTGTTTTTCAAAGGTTTTATCCTCATCTTCTCCTTGATTGGGTGGTCAGTAGTAGACTCCAACTACGTACCAGGCTGATTTTTCTTGTCCCCGTTATATTAATCCAGATGCTCACAATGGGGCAATCAAGCTCAGTCTCTGTTTTCTCTGTAGCATTATGTATTTTTGACATATAATGCTACTTCATCACCCTTTCTATTCTTTCTATTCTTTGTGGACAATTTATAGTCTTCAGTTGCTGTAAGCCAGTTGTGGGAGTCATTCCACCAAATTTCAGTTATCCATATCAAATCATATTTACCCTCCTGAACTAAGATTTCCAGTTCTTCTTGTTTGTTTTCCATGTTCCTGGCATTTGTATAGAGACACCAGAAATTGTGTAATTTATGGCCTGCTTCCATTTATACATTTTTATGAAGACTATTTTTGGGTCCTATTAGAGCTGTTTGATCTGTTCCTTTTATTGTGTATAATTCTTCATCTGTCTTGACCTCTGAGCTTGCATCTCCCTCCCCCTTCCAATTCAGTGTAAAGTCCTCCTGATGAAGTTCTTCATACTGTGGCTGAACACATTCTTTCCAGTCTCTGTGAGGTGTAGCTCATCACTTGCTTAGCAGACCATCTTCCAGGAAATTAAGTCCATGGTCCCAAAATCCAAATTTTTCACATCAGCACCTTTGTAGCCAGTTTTTCACGCAGAATATTTTTCCCCCTTTATTCCTCTTCTGAGTACTGGATGAGAAGACCATCTGGATCTCAAAATCCTCAAGTTTCTTTCCCAGAGCTTCAAAGTCTGTTGTGATTTCTTCATAGATCCTCTTGGCTGTGTCATTTGTTCCAACATGGATGAGAAAAAAGGGATATGTGGCTTTGTAGATTCCATCACAGCCTTGATCTGTCCTCCAGGGAGGCATTATAACTGGTTGATCCATAGATCTTCCCAACATATTTTGATTTCAATCCCATGCAAGAGGAAATCTCCTACTAGAACTACCCTTCTCTTCTTCTTTTTGTAGGATGTGGATTCAGCATATATGCGTGGTTGAGCTCCACCCTCTCTTGTGTCCTTCTGTAGGGTATCTTCTCTGTTTTCCTCTGCATGCTGTCTGCCAGATTCCTCTTTCAGTATCTGAAAACAGTTTTGAAGTTCCACTGGAGAACAGTGTGTTCTCCTTCTTTTGCTCCTTAACGTGACCTTCTGCATGGTGCTTCCTCCATTCTATTTAGTCTCTCCTCAGGATTTTCCTCCTCTGCTTTGTCTTGCTGTGCTTCCACCTCCAGTGCCTCTCTTGACTGCTGCTGCTTGAGAGTTCTGCTCAAAATGTGTGTGTGTGTGTGCTGAAGAAAAAGAGGACAATAGTGAACATCTGTAGCTAAATATGCAGACACACTGTGAAGATCATGAGGCAGGTAGTTAAACAGAGACTGGGTAGATAATATTGTAAAACAGCCTCCTTCTGATATATGTTGCATCTATTCATGTGATATATTCCAAAGAATAGATACATGAAAATACCCAGAGTGTAGCTTGCAAGGGTAAGAGATAGCTGCCATAATAAGTAAACTATACACCAGCTCTTAGTCAGATGGAATGTATTAGCTTGTAAGGATTCTGAATCCCAAGGTATAATGCCAGGATAGAACAGGTTTTAAAGAAACAAAGCCTCTGATTCCACTAAAATTTTGATTTGTCTTTAGGAGAAGGGGGTGGGAAGCAACAACACATGTATGCAATTAAGAACACAACTGAGCTGTGGTTTTCAGTCTAGGGACACAATCAAGATTATCATAACAGGGAAGAACTGTGATCCTGCCAGAAACCATGCCTCCCAGACTCATCACTCCTTGAATAAATAAAGGGCCACTGGGAAATAAAGTTTAGAAATCTGAAGGAAAGGGGGAAAACACAGCCTGGATTTTCAGATATACAGCATATTTTTCAGACTCTGTACAGAATTTAATTGATGGCATATGGATTGTCAAAGCAGAATGTCATGGTTAGTGCAAACAGTCCTGATCTATGCAAGAGAAGTGGAGAACAGGCAATCCTCCAACTCCCATTAGTCCTATCCAGCAGACCCAGTGGTCAAAGATAATGGGATTTGTAATCCAGCAACATCAGTGATGAGGACACACAAGTGCATAATGGATTCCTCACCACCCCACCCCGGATGTCCATATCATACATTAAAGAATGTTTAAAGGAATAAAAATTGAACATCTTTCAGATGTGAAACCTCCATCCACACCTTGGGTTTTGCAGGCATATGCAGTTCAAGATGAACAGTTTTATTAGCTGTGCCTGTCTGCTTACAGTCAGCTACCTTATGAGAATCTATCTGAAGAAGGCAAAGAAAAAAATGCATAAAGGAAAGTAAATTGGACAGTACACACTCCTCTGGTTTTCTACTAAGGATCAGTGGAAGACAGAAAAGGTCCTTGTTTGAACACAGTTTGAGAAGTAAAGAGTAGCCGTGTGGTCCGCATGGTTTATTACATTTTGAGAATTAATGCAAAAAGCAGACTAACTTCAGCCTGAGATTTCTGCTGTAACAATTGCCTTTTGTGGGTTGGAACATTTCTTTATTATATCTGTATCTGATTGTTCTTTCAGAAAAGGGCAGTCAAAGACAGCATGTTATCAAATGTGTAGAAGCCACTTTAGAGACCTTTGGGTAGTGTGGGCGGCATATAAATTAAATAAATAAATAAATAAAATTAAAACACATTCTGGCCAATGCTTTTTTAAAAAAACTCCCCTAATGAAATTAATGAGGATGAGGGTAGAGTAGTGAGCAGAGGGTTGTACTAAGACTCAGGGGTCCTGGATTCAAATTCCTGCTTGGCTATGGGGAGCGTGCTAGAGAATGGCAATGATCAACCACTTTTTGAGCATCTTGCATATCTCAAAAACCCTATTAGGATCACGGTAACATGGAAGCAGCTGGATAGCTTAAGAATAACAATATTAATCCATAAAATATAAAGCCCAAAACCAGCCTCAGGTCAGATCAGTAGCCCAAATGGAACACAGAACAATGAACAGTTCAGGCCTAATTGACTAATAGAAATGACATGCTTGCCACAGATATAACTACATTTTTGGTCTATTATCTTTGTGATGAGTCACTCTCTAGGTTCAGTGAAGAGCAATGAATTCTTACTACAAATTCTCTGGATTAACATTGGTATACCCAAGCTGCCTGTCCCTCATTGCTTTTAAGTGGGGCTCAATTTGTGTCCTTCTGTTCTTACATACATCATTGAGCCTTGATGTTCTACAGTAAGGTTTAGCATCCGTTTTGCCATTTGATGTATAGCCCTGATATGTTGTTTTAATTGTTTCCTACTAAGACACTAATGACCTTTTTTGTTCCACTAAACACCACTTTTGCTTAGTTGTAAATTAAGCATAGCCAAACGTTTGAAATACTAATACCTTTAGCTTCATTTGCTGTAGACCAGTGAATTAGGGTCTAACTACATGTTATGCTAGTGATGTGATTAGCAATTATTTTGAGGTTTAAAAAAAGTTAAATGCCAGGTGTGTCCAAGAAGTGTCCTCAGAAACTTAATAGCTTAGGACTGTTTGTTTTTTTGGAACTAAAAAACCCATAATTCCCAATTCTGCAAATTCCACCAGACATACAAACACCTACAGTCTAACTCTGGCTCACCTGTAAGAAAGGCGTAAATTGGCAGATGGGGCCTAGCTCTACCTAACTTCCTGTGCAGAAGCTCAGAAAGGAAGTAGTCCCACTGCTAGCTCAGGGCCTCCTTTCTAAGCAGGAATCTTAGTGTAGGTAGGTTGCACTATGCCATAAAGCCTTTCAGTTTAGGCCTTTTGAAGTTTGTATGTTAGGTGGAACTCCCTGAAAGGAGAATTATGGGTTTGTCTTGAAAAATTAATCTGAAAATCCAGTGACTACAACTGAGTGCATGGGGAGAGGAGGGGAGGGGAGAAAAGAATTAAGCTTTGCTTCCCTGATTGCAATATTTGTGAAAATCTTCCCACCAACAGCAGTGTGTTAAGAATAAAGCTTGCAGAGGCACGAATAGGCAAGATTTCCCAAGTGCTAACTGCTGCATCATAAGGTAGAGATTTCATAGATAATGCTATTGGGAAGGAACTCCTTCAGCCTCCTGTCCACGCTTCCTGCTTTCTTGAAAACTATAATTGGAGATGTTTTTAAGAATATGAACCAATGCAGACTGCTAAGAATTACTGTATTTTTCTGTATATAAGATGCCTCCATGTATAAGATACCCCCACACACTTTTCTAACCCAAAATTAAGAAATCTAAGTGGGGCTTAGCAAGTGTAGGGGGAAAGGGATCAAAGCAGTGCAGGATCGCTTTGATGCCTGCTTTCTCTCTTCATACTAAGCCCCACGGGGCTTAGCAAAAGGAGGGGGAAAGGTATCAAAGGAATCCCATGACTGCATGATCGTTTTGATTTTTTCCCCCTTATACAGCCATGGGATTGCTTTGATCCTTTCCCCCTCCACTTGCTAAGCCCCATGGGACTTAATAAGCAGAGGGGAAAGCAAGGATCAAAGCCATCCTGCAGCGCTTTGATCCCTGCTTTCTTTTTGCTAAGGCTTAGCAAGTGGAGGGGAAAGCAGGGATCAAAGCCCTGCGGATCACTTTGATCCCTACTTTCCCCTTCAATTGTTTTTCTCTCTCTCTCTGCAGCTTACTTCCGTGTATAAGACGACCCTCAATTTTTAGTCTAAACATTTTAGACAAAAGTATGGTCTTATACATGGAAAAAATGGTATATTTGGTTCATTTCAATAGGACTTCTCAAGTTCTTTTGAAAAGTTCTTAGCAAAGAACTTTTGGAAAATTTTCTTGTAGATCACATCATAAAAACAAAGAAAATAGATTTTAAGAACAGTAAAGTTGGAGAAAGTGAAACTGACAGATTTATTCATTCCCAGCTTCTGAAAACATCTATTTTCCCCCATGGCATCTGGCATTTTTATTTTATTTTTTTAAATGCAGTCGCTGAGCACAGCATTAATGGAATGGTGTGGCTAAACCTCTTAGAGTCTGGAGATGTTGTCAACATTCAGCAAAACTCTAAAGTACCATGTCATAACAAAACAGAAAGAACTAGTAAATTTTATTTGCTAGATGCTTAGTTTTGTTTTATGACTGGCTGTTTATATTATATAAAGAAATATAATAGGGAAATATCAAGGAACTATAGGGGGAAAGGGTATATAACCAGAAATTCCAAAGAGAATTTGCTAGAGTTTCTGTTCTGTCATCATACATTGAATTCTGTTTGTATGTTTTTAAATGGCTAATGTTTTTTCCCCACAATGTGACCTTATAATGGTACTTTCCAGAGATGTTGGCAAGTCTTTGAGTCTGAGTCCCAAGTCTGAGTCTTTGGTACCAAGTCCCAAGGCCCAAATCCGAGTCCCTATTAAAAATGGGGCGGGCAGGTAAGTTCTGAGCCATGAGTTAAGGCCGAGTCATTGAAAAATCAAACCCCAAGTCGAGTCACTGGTGCAGCTTAAGTCCAATTTGACAGCGAATCTCACAACTCGAGTCCTCATCCTTGATACTTCCCATAATCATGGGCAAAATAGCTGCACAAGGCAGACCTCTCACCAAGCACCAGCTTCACCAATGGGTGTGGATGGGAATCTATGTTTGTATCTGTTTTGCAATGTATATGCACAGATTATAAGCATCTAGCTTCTTAGTTTAATATATATTGTTTTCAATTAGCTATAGACGGAAAAATTACTCCTTAATTTATAATGTGTATCAGTCTGTAAAGGGCCAAGTACTTTGGTGCAATAATAACTTTAACAATGATGATGAGATCTCAATTTAATTTTATTTTATTCTTATTTCTTATTTATTTATTTCAAATAAATAAGGCAAAGAGGCATTCCTGAAACCAGGAAAATCAGGGAGATGGACAGGGGAGAGATTGTATTTATCTTCAGTGTGGAAGGGATTGTCACTCTCAAATTGGTCTTCTCAGCCACACTAGATGTTGTTCCAAGACCTCTATTCAGGGCATGTTACCATAGTCTCTTGAGACTGAAGGATGCCTACAATTTATTTATGTCAAATATTTAAACCCAGCCACCTCCTAGTCTCCAGCCCTCAGAATCCGATTTGAAATGATTGACTCTACATTTACAATACCAATGAATGTTTGGTTTCTTCATATAGGCTGCTGAACTGAGGGGAGTGCCTCAGTTTTCTGTTGCTTTGCCTTGCTAAAATGTTGTTTTTCGTCTTTAAAATGTTCTTTTTTTTTTTTTTTTTTTTGGATGCAGGAATATGTTTGTGCATCTTCAGTGGAAGCCCGAGATTGCTGCAGGGATGCTGGCAGGAGAATAAACAACCCCCTGCTGAATTCCTACATCACAGACCACAGTGGAAACAAACATTAAGCAAACAAGCAAAACTTCCCGACAAACCACAAAGATGCCACGATCTTTTAACTTCCTCTGAGGCCATCTTGGACTTCATTAAAGTCACCTGTGTGGGGAAGTATTTTTCCCCTGCTGTTTTCTTCCAGCAGTCTTGTCCCCAAGGCACCAGATTCCCTGTACAAGTTCCCACAGAAGTTTATTAAATCTGTAACTCAAAATGTAGCTCACAGAGGGGGGAAAAAGGCAGTGGGGGGTTTCTAGCAGTGTGTCTCAAAAACTAAAGGATGATTGAAGCTGAAATCTCTCACTTTCTTTTACTTTGGGGAGTATGCTTCAGAGATCTTAATGAAATCAAATTGCCATTACGGACTCTCCTGAGACTTCCTCTGTGTTTTTCAAAGATACTGGAATCTCCATCCCTGACTCCATCCTTTCCTCCAAGAGGCCTGCAGTCTACATTTTTTTTGCTATTAAATTCTAACACCTTCCTCACCTGACCCACAACTGAGTGGAACCAAGGAACCCTGGGGGAAATTTCTTTCTCCTTCTCCTCTTGAGACTATTAGATCCATCTCTTTGCGGATGTTCTTTTTCCAGAAGCTTGAATAGGAACTCTGTAAATGGTGGTTGGAGAGAGAATATGTTGTATATTTTAAAAATTTAAAATAATGTATATGCCACCTTTCTCCTAAAGGATTCAAGACGGCCTACAGTATTAGAAGAAACAAAGTGAAAAGTGAAAATAATGAACTACTACAATATCAAAAAAGAATTACACTGATATCACATTAAAGCATAAATAGGAGGAAGATTAAGGCCAGCCTCCCTGAAGAAAAAGAGGTGAAGAGATGCTCAGGTAATTGCTATTAAAGATAGGCAACTTAGTTGGTCCATTTCGTTTTGCTCCATTTCTCTTCTGCTTGGCCATAATCACATTTTGGCTTGTTTGAGTATCAGTCTTCAAACTTAGGCCCTGGTCACATGAGAGAAATTTTTTCTAGTTCTTCCGATACTTTCCATACCTCTGTTGTACTGAATCACGGTTGTGTGGTTTATATCCTGGGATGAAGGTCCCGAGAAATTTTAACAATACCAATTTATTTCCTCCTGTTTGAATTGTTATGGCCTGCTATACCATGGTACCGGTTTTATATATATCTATCTCTATCTCTATCTCTATCTCTATCTCTATCTCTATCTCTATCTCTATCTCTATCTCTATCTCTATCTCTATCTCTATCTCTCTATCTCTCTCTCTCTCTCTCTCTCTCTCTCTCTCTCTCTATCTATCTATCTATCTATCTATCTATCTATCTATCTATCTATCATCTCTAAATAGATAGAGAGACAGATAAATATCTATATATCTATATCTATATCTATCTATCTCTCTATATCAATACATTAATATATCAGAAACAAAGTCTCCCTTTTAGGTGCGCAACTGTGTGAGCACGCTTGATTGTGCCCCCCTCCACACAGCTTTCCTCTTCCCCTGTTTACCCACAGCTATTATTGCCAGCCCTTTCATTCTGATTGCAATGGAATCCCATGGGGAGGGGGAAGACTCACACATGGGTGGTGGTGGTGGAAATTAGAGGGAACATTGATGGGGAAGAGGTTTCTGTTTAGTAAAGTGTCCCTCTGTTGCATTGGCTGTTCCTGCAGAAATGCATTTCACACAATAGATATCCATGCAGCAGTACTGCCGATCACACACACACACCCCCGGTGACATTGGCATACCAATGTTTCAATATATATTCCTACAGAAAAAAAAACTACTAGTAATGTAATGGCAACGACCCCTTGGTGACATACTTATACCAATGTATTTATGTATTTGGCACAATTTTTTTGTAAAAAAAATGTGTGCACTGCAGTAAGGGGGCCACCTTCCTGGCTTCAATTTTGAAAAGAAGCAGGGCAAGTCATGCACACAGGCGATCAGGGTAAGGAATGCACTAGTACACCAAAGGTACAAAGTAACTCAACCCTCCAGGCAATGGAGAAATGTTCTAGTCTTGACTCTGTGTCATGTAACTAGGAAAAACAAACAAACAAACAAAAAACAAAACTCAAAACAAAACAAAACCTGCTGACATAAATGGTGGATGACTACATAACATTTCCCTCAAGTGACTGGGGCCTTAGATAACAAAAAAACAAAACAAAACAAAACAAAAAAACTGATGCCAAAATGTTAATATATTTTTTGCATGCAACCTTTCTGTGCATTCCTAGTGTGTCCACCTTTTACAAATAGTTTCTCCCTAACAGAATGTGCTTGTGGTCATACATTTTCCTAATATGAGGATTTCTGTGTGCACTTTCCTCTAACATATGTGTCTGGAGGTGCATTTCTTCTGAGTTGCACCTGGCATTTTTGGTATACAGGCTTATTCCAGTTCACATATAGATTCATGGAGAGATATGGACTGAGTAAAGATGATCAAGGGACTGGAAACCAAGCCCTATGGGGAAAGACTCAAAGAACTGGGCATGTTTAGCCTTGAGAAAAGAAGACTGAGGAGAGATACAACAGCACTTTTCAAACACTTGAAAGGTAGTCATTCAGAGGAGGGGCAGGATCTGTTCTCAATCATCCCAGAGTACAGAACACACAATAATGGGCTCAAACTACTGGAAGCCAGATTTAGGCTCAATATCAGGAAAAACTTCTTAACTGTTAGAACAGTATGCCAATGCGACCAATTACCTTGGGAGGTGGTGAGCACTCCAACACTAGGGGTATTCGAGAGAAAATTAGACAACCCATCTCTCAGATCTGCTCTGATTTGGGTCCCTGCATTCAGCAGAAGGTTGGACTTGATGGCCTTATAGGCCGTTTCCAACTCAATTATTCTATGATTCTAAGTTTATATAAAAAGTTGGATGAAATGAATTTCCTCCCCATCCTTAATCCCTGTATTGCATGTCATAGGAGATTGTTGGGTATCTTTCTAAAGCAAGAGGATACAAATGATAAAGCTGAGGCAGAGAATTTTTTCTGTTGTTTTATCAAATCAATATCCATTTGCCTCGATGCACAGTTTCTCCTGTACCACAACAAGGTTAGTGTGCATCTGGAGGTGTGTGTCCCACTAAAAAAGAGTAACCTAGGAGGGTTTTTTTTTTTTTGAGTTGAAAACATCTTGAGAAAAACTGGTGTATATTGACCTATAAGATGAATGAAGGAGCTGAAAAGGCAATCTGGCACATTTCTGGCACAAGATGACAAATGGCTGTGGGGGAAACATCTATTTCGTACATGGTTAGGTGGTCTAGCTTTGTCTCTCTCCCTCAGCCTGTCATGACTCACTTTCAAACATGGAATGTGGATGTGTTTCCCCCCATCCTTCCTCCCCCTCCTTCTACAGTAAATGACTACAAAAATAAAATAAAATAAAATTTGCATTATCTTAGGAGTAAAGAGAAGGGAGAGATACCCGCCTTTGATCAAATACTCTCCCATTGTCAAAAGGATTACAGGAATAAAAACTAAAATCATTTTTAAAAGAGAACGAGAGTGAGAGAGCCTGACAAATATCCCCTTTTGGACGTTTTGCTTTTCATTTGCTTGTGTCAGCTTCTGCAATAAATTTTTGCAGCTATTTTGTAAATAAATGAGGATAAAGTAAAAGTGCTCATAAACCCTTCTATTGGGTTACAACAGTTTTCCTTTTGTCTTACAGACAGATGACTGTAAAGGATTACAAAGCACACTAAAAGACCCCTTTCCTCAATTCCTAAGCCACAATCACAGGCCGCAAGGTCCCTGGTGCTTTGCCTTCTCAGAGGCTGTTTTTTTTTTTTTTTTTTTGTTATTTATAAAATGCTAATGGATGCAGTTCCTTTTATTACTGGATTAAAAGTACTTTGCTCATCTTCCTTTCATGCTGGAGGAGAATTTCTTTGCTTTTCGTTCCTCATGCCTTTGTCATATCCTGTGTGTGGTGTTATCAGAAAAGGAAAGTTTTGTTCATAGCCAAGCCAAGAATGAGGTCGTACAAAACTCAAGGGTGGAAACTGGTCAGAGATTCCACTCTAAATCCTGCAATAAATAGTATAGAAAAAAGGCTGAAATGGTACAATGCATCTATGGGAGAACATGGTCTGTGTTTCAAATGTTTCCCCTTTCCTTTGTAAACTATAGGAATATTTATCCCATGATTATATCATGTTGCAAGTTTCCCTGTTGCCACTCCATATCATTAATTGCTGATGATGGGGAAGTTCACAGTGGGATGTTATTTAATATAACTGGCCAAAGAAACTTTGTTACCTGAAGCAAAGGGCAGGGTAGAAACAAGCTACGTAGTTTAAAAGCTTAAGAACAGGCAATGTGACTCTGCTTTGCCCTCCAGTAGAGGGGTACACCTGGAGAGTTCAGAAAGAATAGCCAGGAGCTTGTCTCCAACATATGTAACCAAAGGCAGTTGGTTTGTTTTACTTAATGACAGGGCCAGTCATGATATTTATTTTGGAGGAAAGTACTGTATACAGTAGAACCCCTGTATCCATGAGGGATTGGTTCCAAGCCCCCCACACATGTTGAAAACTATAGATAATCGCAGACCCTACATACTATATGTGTAAGGAAAATAACTGAGAGTTATTGGCTGGAGATGATGACACGCCAGGTATCTTAGACTCATTGAATCATGAAGTTAGAAAGGGCCTATAAGGTCATTGAGTCCAATCCCCTGCTTAATGCGAATCAAAGGGTATCTGGAGGGAGTCACCACAAAATGCCTGGAGTCTAGTCAAAATGGCAGCAAGTTATCCATATAGCATAGTTTCTGGATCCCTCTAGTTGCTAGTTCTTGTAATTACATCCTATAAACACGTATTTCTGATTTTTAAATTTTTTTCATATTTTCAGAGTGTGGATAAGTGAAACTGTGGATACTGATCCTACAGATATGCAGGTTCTTCTGTATGCTATACGTTATGGCAGAAATGTGAAGAATTAGAGGGAGTTGCAAATTTTGTTGACATCCGGAAATAATAGTAATATGGTTCAGTCTGATGTCATTTTCTCAGTTTCCTATCATACTTTTATTCTCTGTGTAAGACTTGTTATTTCTGAAAGGAGCCAATGAAGAATATTCAGTCCTGTTTAAATTTTACCCTTTCCAACTCTAGAAATGAAAAGGATTTTCGCTTTTGCCGCTTCTGCGCCTTTGTTTCAGTGTGCCCCACTTTAATGTTACTATAACTCCCAAAGTTTCTTGCTTGAGATCTATGCAAAGAAAACAGAGTTAGTGCTGGTTTTAATGTGTATTGCTGACATTTGTGGAGGGAAAATTTCTTAGTATCCGAGTTAATATAAGGCACATGGGATAGTTTGGAGTGTTATCATGAGCAAATAGGTAATGTTTAATTAAACTAGAATATTTTTAATTTATTCAATGTATAACCTAATTCACCTTTCCGCCAAAAAGGCAGAAATTGTGGCTGAAAATAATAAAATTATTTAAAATGAAAGATAAAAACAAAGCAACACAAATGTATTAAAAATGCAAAAGGAAATGCAGAAATAAAAGACAACATCAGGCTGCAACCATATAGATCTCCCTTGATGGCAGACCAGCCTACATCCCAAAGGTTTATCGGAATAAAAAATATATTTGTTTTCCACCGGAGATTCGATAGAGAGGGAGTGCCATTCCCATTGGAGAGTATCAGAGCCTGGAAACAACTACTGAAAAGGCTCTCTTTTGTATCACAGGCAGACATTACTCCAGCAGTGAAAAAACTGAAAAAATATGTGATATATAACTTTTGTCTAAGGTAAAACAACCACTGAGAAATATGTCAGAATGTATGTTTCTATGTGTGTCCCTGGAGGGGTGTGGAAATTACATCTACACTTAAAACCTCCCACCAAGTGAATGAAGAAACCTGGCTGGAAGGATTTCTCCCTGTATTCCCTATTCATTCATGAATGATCCTTTGTAATCACTGTGGAATGGAACAGGCCCAATGGAATTTGGCTCTCAAGGCTGCCATTTATTCTCTGAAGAATGTCAGTCTGGTCTCTGCCAGAGTATGGATCTCAGACCTAGGTGTGGCCTTTCTAGAGTCTCCCTGTGCTTAAATTGTGACCTTGAGTTGGGCTTGTTGTGTTGATCTGCACAGGAAACTGTTCTGGTCCTCCTTGGGATCCCTTTCCCAGACTCACTGTGCGGTCAAGGGGGATCTATATGAGAGTTCTTCCTGCATGGGTGAGAAGCAAGGATGATCTTTTTGCTGGATGAGCAAAGAGGAGGAGTTTTGGAAGGGACAAAGGCCAAATAGAACATCTGTTGAAGTGATTTCCTTCCCTTTCTTTGGTAGTATGGATTCCATTATACCACAGATACTACATTAGAAGAACAAAGGAAAGATGGAAACCATCCCAAATGCGTTTTGGTTTGCCTTACTCAGTCTAAATGACTTACTCTGGAAAAGCTGGGTTGGATCCATTTACCTAGCTATCTGTCTGTCTTGTCTGTCTTTCTCACAGGAGCTGCTTTTAATGCACAACGTTTTAAGCTCACTTGGAATGAGTGTCTTTAGACAGATTTCATTCCGGGGGACCAAGACTATATTTGTAGAATGGAATTATAATTATAAACTCCTGAAAACCCAAAGTCTATACGGCGGGATTGCCAAGAGTGCTTCAACAAAAGAATATTACCCTGAAATAATGAAATAGAAGCAGCAAGAGTCCCTTCTGGCTCAAAAATGGATGTGTGCGGTGCGGTGCAGGGAGGGAGGACTTTAGATTTTGCTCAAGAGTTCAGTATATTAACAAAACTGTCATTATCCATACTTTAAAAAATCAAAGTCTTGAAGCTTTGCAGACTTTTTGGACTGCGGAATGGAATACAGTTTGAAAAAAAAAAAGAGCACAAGATTTACTATGTCTGGATGCAAAACTAATCAACTCAGTATGACTACTTCATATGGTTAAGCCCATTACAAGTTTGCTTGACTTCTTTCATCTCGGTTGAGGATATAGGATATCATTAATGTTACCAGCTGCATTGTTTGCTTTGAATACCAACAGCAGAGGAGGGGAGGGGGACCCACTGGCTGCTTTGTTTCCCACTTACATAGCTATCAGGCTGCCAAGGCAAATGGGAAACAGGCCTTTGCAATAACAGCATTTTCCCAAATGTCCTGTTAATTTTTAGTAAACCAAAATAAAATGTGTTGTTATTTATTAAGACTGTGTGACCCTTACGGAATCCAGATGATGTTTGGGGTAAAGCACCAGGTTCATATATATTCTTTCTAGAGCAGTCGTTTATTTTTGGCTTAGCTTGCGTTTGGGATTTAGCTACGCAAGCTATAACTCTTGGTACTTACATAAAACTTGCAATGGTTCCCTGAATGCAGTACAAATGCTGCTTAGTTGCCAAAACCAAAACAAAACAAAAGGCCTGGGGCCATCTTAAGACTGCCTACCCCCTGCATTGGTTAGGGGCCAGGTCCTTCCATTTTGCCATCAGCCCTTGGCATGGCAGCACAGCGGGATATTTGATGCTTGCCAAATTAGCTGCCTATATGGACTGAAAAGTTTATTTGAAGACCTTTACCATGGCTGGTTTTAAGCTTATCCTCAGTGTCTCTCTCTGTTTAAAACAGAGCGAGAGAGAGAGAGAGAGAAAGAGAGAGAGAGAGAGAGTATTCATTAGTTGTCTTTGACCAGGTCTTTTGTATGGTTCTTTGGCCTCTTTGACACTTTGGCATCAGAATCCTTGATCTATCTATGGTAACACAGATGCAGTTGTGTATTTCTATAGACCAGTGTTTCCCAATCTTTTTTGAATCACAGCCTTCTTTTATAATAGCGGTGACCCCACCTGCCATGTTTACATAAAAAGGCATTTTTAATAGGGTAAAGGAAAAATGCCCCAATTTCAGCCCTGCATCTTCCCTGTCCTTCCTTCCCTTGTTCCAGGCCAGGGTACTCCTCTCTCTTTTCCTTGAGCAGCTATAATTGCTCTGGCTCCCTCTCTTCCATGCTTTCCCCAGTCCGATCCTAGATAGAATCTCCCTGAAAGAGTCCACTCTTTCTCTGGTGAGAGGATCTCTCCCCCTTTTACTTTATTTCACCCTTGGCCTCCCTTTCCTGTTCTTTCTCTGTTCGATCTCCATCCCGTAAGGTTTCACTTTCATTCTTTCACCTTCTCCCACTTTGAATCCTCCCTCCACCTCCTTTCCAGAGGCACACTAGCCATTTATTGTCCAGCTTTGGCCATAGAATAATCCGTTAGCAACCCCCCGAGAATACACCTTGCGATCTCCATGCAGATCATGACCTGCAGGTTGGGAACCATTGCTATAGACAGTATACAACTCCCCAGGAGTAGTAAGTAATAGATTCTGTCCTACCTATTTTTCACCTGGGTTTGATTAGCATATTGGTTCCCAACCTTGGGTAACCCACAGTTCTTGGTCTGCAACTCCTAGAAACCTTGTCTAGCATAGCTAGTGGTGAATGCTTCTGGGAATTGCAGTTCAGAAACATCTGTGGACCCAGGGTTGGGAACCACTGGAGTAGTAGAACTGAGCTCCAGTGGAAAAAAAAAACCCAGAATCTACAAGCCCTAAGATTGATTATCTCTGGTCTAAAAATCACCTCAGAATCAGTACATGTGCAGATCTCTGTTCCTGAAAGACTGTAGACTAGTAATCTTAATATGACTATACATATGGGGTTATTATTGCAGAGTGTTGCAATTTTGAGTGAGGAATGCGGTATGATTTTAAGCCAAGGGAGGGGAACATGGGGTCCTCCAGATATTGTTGGAAGGCAATTCCCATCAGCTCTGGCCAGCAAAGCCAATGGGGATGGGAGTTTTAATTCAAGAACATTCAGAGGGCCGCATCTTCCCCATGTTTCCTTAAGCCCATGTATATTTGTTTTGACTTTAACAATAAGCCA
The DNA here is from genome assembly GCF_051106095.1 of Pogona vitticeps. Lineage (NCBI taxonomy): Eukaryota > Metazoa > Chordata > Lepidosauria > Squamata > Agamidae > Pogona > Pogona vitticeps. The sequence goes on along the minus strand of NC_135786.1, from coordinate 86,537,777 downwards.
ATTTCTTTTAAAACGTGCATGTGCAATGATGACTTGGATCTCCATAGGACTACAGAGAGATTTAAGAGCATCCCATAGGGAGGCAGAAAGAATTGTGTAAACAATGGGGGAGATGTTGGAGATTAACTTGCATTAAGGTTTTGTTTTGTTGCTTAGAACAGGAGGAAGGCCTGTTTAAAAGCACTTGGAAAATGTGGCTATCATTTAGTGATCAGGGTCCACATTTTGCATGTTACAAGGCTCGATGTTGAAACCTTGGCATCATTTTTAAAAAGGGTCTCAGAAGCAGGGCTGGAAAACATCTTAGCTACAAAGAGGCTGCCAGCTGGAGTGTAAAAAGACCAGGTTACAAAAAGACCAAGACTTTCCTTTGGTATAATGCCGCTTCATATGCCTGTAGGGAAGGTGGTTGGCTGCTGGCAGCCTCTAGGCTGAAGCCAGACTTTCATAACTTGAAGGTTTCACTAATGCTTTCACATCAGTAGACAGGGCTAAACCATTTTCACTTCTAATTGGAAGTCTGTTCTTCAACATATGAATATGCCATATTCCATATGTATAGAAGATAATGAGGTAAGTCACATAGACGATAATGAGGTAAGTAATAACAGGGAAACAAAAAAGAATAGAGTGGACAACCACAAAGGCTGTCAGTTTTAATGAGCATCTATGTTGGAAATATTTTTATCAGGAGAAGAAAGAGAAATAATACTTAGCATGCAACTATATTGGAAAATACTTCACAATTTGCTCTAGAATTGGCATGGGTGAATTCAAAGAATTTCTCTATGATCACACGACATAAAAGTCAATGCAAATCAGCCTGGCCTTTTATTCCTGCAGGGGACTTCTACTTTTTTCTAGCTGCAGCCATTCAAACTATTTTGCCCATGTGATTCCATGTTTTGTTCTCCAAGAAGACCAAAGGACTTGACTTGTTGGTTTTCTAGTACTTAATAAGTTGGGGCATGATGTTTCGGGACAGTGGGAACACCCAGTTCTGCAGTCTTTATTCCTAGCCACCCCAAAGTAATTTTGTTTAATTTTTTACACAAACAATTGCGTCTAGTGATAGATCACCTTATCACTGCATTGCTACATTACTTTAGTGCTAGATAATCTCTGAACAGGCAAAGCAGAAGAAATTCATATAAGGTTGAAAATGTATACTTGAATTCTCTTTTTCTTGTTTCTTTTGTATTTTTAGTTTTTAATAGATATATGGGGAAGAAAAAAACAATAATAAGGATATGTATGGATATGACAGGGCTAAAACTGGATTCATATAATATAACAGAGTGAGACAGGGAGAGAGTCGCGGCAGATTGGGACAGACTTGTTCCACACACACCCCCAGGGTCTGTAGAAGAGACCGGTAGAGTCTATTAAAAGATGGGTGGGGGGAGAAAAGTATTAGTGGGGAAATGGTGGTAGGCGAATTCATTAGGAATTCAAGGTTTTTTTAATTGTTCTTTAATTGAGGGAGCACAGTAATACACCAACCAGACTAGTATTAATTCTTAAATAAATAAATAAATTGGAATATAGTTAAACATTTAAAGTTTCTAAGAGGGAATGTCAAGGGTCTGGGGTCTAACATAAAGAGGGCTAGGATACAGATTGTACTGAATAAAAGCAACATGGATATTGTATTTTTGCAAGAAACTCATCAATAAAAGGAGGGTTTTAATGAATTGAAGGACAAATGGATCCAAATTTATGAAAACTCATTTGGGACTTCAAAGTCTCGAGGTGTGGCAATATTAATAGCAAAAAAGAGTGAATTTCAGATAGAGAAAATAGAAAAGGATACTCAAGGCAGATGTTTGATAATACAAGGTACAGTGGGGTCTCGACTTACGAACTTAATCCGTATTGGAAGGTGGTTCGTAGGTCAAAAAGTTCGTAGGTCGAATCTGAATTTCCCATAGGAATGCATTGAAAACCATTTAATCCGTATCTGCTCTTTTCCGTCCATAGAAGCTAATGGGAAGCTGCTATTCCGCCTTCTGCCACTACAGGAGGATATTTTTTCTTTTTTCCTAGGTCAAGAAAAGTTCAGGAAAGGAGGGGGGAGGCAGGGAACAGTTTTAAAAGCACTTTTGAAATCTTTTTTTTCAACGAAGCCAATTTTAAAGCATGTTTTAAAGCATGTTATGCTAATTTTTTCAGCACAAAGACACACAGGCAGGCTTTTTAGATGCTGAGCAAGCCTCCCCAAGCCTCTTCAGAGCCAGACGATCAGCTGTTAGGCGGGGAGAGGAGGGGGCAGGAGCAGAGAAAAGCACAAAATGGCTGCCAGGCTCCCTGCTGGGTGCCGGCTTTTAGCTGTTTCCTGCTCTTTTTCCTGCAGTTCGGGGGCTACCAAGGCCTGGTAAGTGACTTTCTTTTATTTATTTTTAAGTTCCTGACCCTTTTTTCCCCTCCAGAAGCCTCTAAGGGGAGGGAGGGGGCACTTTTTTCCTGTTCGTAACTTGAGGGAAGTTCGTATGTTGAGTTGTTATTTCCCTATTGGGCGGGTTCATAAGTCGAAAAGTTCGTATGTAGAACCATTCGTAAGTCAAGACCCCACTGTAAAATGAGAGGTGAAGAGATTACGCTTGTAAATGTGTATGCATCTAATGAGAAACAAGAAGAATTTTTAGAAAATATATTGAGAAGGTTGGATAAATTGAGGAAAGGTTCAGTAATATTAGCAGGAGATTTCAATATGGTAATGGATTTGAAGAAAGATAAATCAAAGTTGTGAAATGGGAAAGGGAAAATGAAAACTACGATATTAAATTGATTAATAAATAAAACAGATCTGAAAGACATATGGAGAGAGTTAAAAGGTGATGAAAGAAGATTCTCTTCACTCACAGGTGCATAATACATATTCAAGAATAGATTATATATTATATCTAAAGATTTGCTGCCTAGGGTAAATGATACCGTTAAAGTCATACAAATTTCGGATCATGCCAGAGTGAATATGGAGCTGATGCCTAAATGTGATTATAAGGAGCTAAATAGGTGTAGAATTGATACGAACATAGTTTTGGAATGCCCTCCCTAGAGAAATCCACCTGGCTCCAACACTCTTGGCTTTCCGGCGCCAGGCAAAGACCTTTCTGTTGAGCCAGCATTTTAATTAAACAATATCCCCTAGCTGGCCATATGAGCAGCAGGACTTATTAATTTTAATGTTTTAAGAATTATTTTAATATATGCTATTTTATATTGTCTTTTAAAATGTTTTTAATGTTTTTAAGTTTTAATGCTGTACGCCGCCCAGAAGCCACTGGCAATGGTGCGGCTAAAAATATTGTAAATAAAAAATAAATAAATAAATAAATATTTAGGTATACAAACCTCACTGAAAAATTTCAAAAAGATTTAGAAGAAATGTGGGAAATAAACAAGAACATGGCCACCTGCTGTGTTTAGGGACGGATTCCTTGCATACCGGGCAGCGAAAATGGCCACCGTATGGAGGATTTTCGCTTAAAGGTAAGTTTTAAGCCCATAGGAACACATTGAAGGGGTTTCAGTGCATTCCTATGGGCTTTTTAAACTCAGCGATGTTTTCGGTTACCAGCGATTTTTGCTGCACCGATCAACATCGCTAAGTGAGGCACCACTGTATAGGTGTAATACAAGATATGAATGGAAAAAAGTGTAATAAAATGAAGGAGAAATTGGAAACTTTTCAAACATTTTATAAAACCTTATATACTAGTAAAAATCCTTCCATAATAAAAATTGAAGAGTACATAAAAATAATTTTAGTAAGAAAGTGTCAGATGGGGGTAAAAACCAAATGGAACAGTTGATTACAGATAAAGAAATAGAGGATATCATAAATAATTTAAAGGCAGGAAAGACCCCTGGAACAGACGGATTAGGTCCAGAGTATTATAAGGTATTTAAAAAGATTCTTATACCAAAATTAAAAGAGTTATTTACTAAGATATTAAAGGGAGAAGAAATCCGACTATCATGGAGAGAATCACTCATTGTTTTAATATTGAAACCAGATAAAATCCTACAAATATGGAAGCATATAGACCCATATCACTGATAAATCAAGATGCTAAGATATTCACGACAATAATGGCAAAGAAATTGAATAGTTTTATGGGGAAATATATTGAAAAATATCAAAATGGATTTATATTAGGTAGGCAAATGTCAGATTTAATGAGAAGGTTACTTAACTTAATGCTCCTAGCTAAAGAAACTAATTCTAAAGCAGGAGTAATATCGTTACATATATTCAGAGCATTTGATTCAGTGGAATGGGATTCTTTAAAGATATTAATTAATCATTTAGGGTTTGGACCTATTTTTAGGCAGATAATCCACCAACTTTATTCACAGAATATAGCCAGAGTGATAATTAATGATGGTATAACTGAGACACTATACTAGGCCGAGGTACAAGACAAGGTTGCCCCTTATCTCCAGTACTATTTACAATGATAATTGAATTATTGGCATAGATAATTAGAGACAATAAATAGATTAGAGGGATAGATAACAAAGAAAATGGTAAGATAAATGTATTTGCTGATGATACATTATTAATAGGTAAAAATCCAGATGAAACAATTGAAAGGCTTAAATTACATTTGAATGAATTTGATAGTATAATGGGGTTAAGGGTAAATTGGGGGAAGTCAGAATGTTTATTGTTAAATCACTCAGATGAGGAGAAAAGAAAAATGAAAATAATATTTGAAGGTAAAATTGGAAATGTTATGAAATACTTAGGGATTATTATTACTTGGAATTTACAAGAAATAATTAAAATAAACTTGGATAGGCTAAAAACAGAGATAAACGAAAGGACAAAAGAATGTCAGAAATTAAAGGTTTCATGGTTTCGTAGAGTGGCATTATGTAAAATGAAAATAATTCCTACAGTGAATTTTATATTTTGGATGCTTTCTATAAAGATTACAGAAAAACAACTGAAAAAGTGGCAGATAATGATAAATTGTTACTGTAATGGAAATAAACGAGTGAGGATTAATAAAAAATTATGGTATGTTACACAAAAAAGGGAGGTCTTGGATTACCTAACATAAAATTATATAGCAAATCAGCTTAGACATATCCCAGATATAATTAAGGGTAATAAAAATTTAATTTGGACAGAAATAGAAATGGAGGGTAAAGAAGAAAGAGTAGCGGGTAAATTGTTTAAAGAAAAAATTGGAGAAGAGGTTAAAAAAATTAATAATCCTTTCCTTAAAAATATGTTAGAAAATTGGAAAAAATGTAGAGGTTTACTAAGTCCACCGATCTCCCTTTATCTCAGGTGGTGGAGCTAAGGAATTTTCCAGATAATTTTAAATACTTTAAGAATATATTAAAAAGTAAAAAGATAAATAGACTAAAAGAATGGAGAGAGAATATAAAATCTAATGACATTAAAAGGTATTAGGAGGAGAGGGGATTTTATGGTTAAATATAATTCAATTACAAAGGTGGACAAGTGAATTGAACACTAAAGAAGGGAAAGGTAGAAAAATGACAAAATTTGAAGAGATTATAGAAAAAAGATTGAAATCAGAGGAAAAGACAGAAAGAAAAGGAACTGTAAGTCAAATATATAAACTATTAACGCAAGCTGAACAGGGTACACAAGGATTAAAAATGCAATGGCAATATGATTTGAATAAAGAAGTAATAGGCGAAGAATGAAATTAAACATGGGATCAAAGAATTATGAAGAACATGTCAGTAAGGATAAAAGAAAATTGTTATAAAGTAACATGGAGGTGGTATTTAACACCGGTTAAAATGAATATAATAGATAAAGGTGTGTCAACATTATGTTGGAGGTATAAAAAAAGAGAAGGGGACGTACTTATATATGTGGTGGTTATGTGAAATAAGAAAGAAAGAATGGAATTTAATCTTTAAAGAAATATCTGAAATAACTGGATTGAATATTCAAATGTCTCAGCTGCTTTATTGAATGTGATTAAGAAGGATCAATTGTTGAAAGAATATAAGGATTTAATAGTAATAATGATTACGGCTGCAAGATTAATTTTCGCAAGGAACTGGAGAAATGATAATCAATTTAGTTTAGAGGAATGGTATAGAGAATTATGGGATATGGCAATTAATGATAAACTGACATGTGAGATGAAAATAAGAAGAGGCCAATTGAAAAATGATGATTTTAAGAAAATATGGAATGTATTTTTGGAATATGTATTTTGGAGAGGGAAGGGGTATACACCGAGGGAAGAAACAATGCAATTTTGGAGAGAAAATGGATTGAATGAAGGTTAATGCTAGTCCTGAAGGTGATGGGGGCACGTGTGAAATTGCATCTTATTGTTTTGTATTTTTTCTTGTTTTTCATAGTTCTTTGTGTGGTATTAGGTTTATGTTGTATTAATAAAAAATTTAAAAAAGAGAAATCCATATAAAGTCAGCACAACTCTGATGAACTCCAGCAGACTAAAATGTTTCCATGGTATATGCGTATATTTGTATGTGTATGGAAAAGTTTGGAAAACTGTCCCTTCACCCCAACCAATGTGCAGCCCTTTAAACAGTCCCAGAAGCTTGATGGCAGACTGTAAAAGGAGAACTGGGGATTGGCAGGAGGGTGGGAATCAAAAGAAGGCAGGCTGTGGGCATGGATCGGACTGTATCAAATCGAGGAGCCAGTGTGCACTGAAAACAACCCCGGGGGGTTTGTGTGGTCACCTAAACCTAACACAGTTACAAAAGAGACTGCGTATCAAACTGATGCCAATGTGAAGAATCAAAGGAAATGAATGGTGACAACAAATCATTTTCAGGAAGACTGAGAAATTATTCCAGGTGGTTTCCCTGGAAACATTACACAAGACTTTGTTATACAATGTAGGTAAACTGCCACCCTTGTCTTCTGGATATCACCCTTTTAGTGGCCCTGTCCTGGAGGAACAAAGGGTGAGCCTGCATGAGCATTTATCAGTTGATAATTTGTTTGTCTCTAGCTCTGTTTAGGTGTTATGCGTATGGACAGAGAACCTAGCCCTGCCGCCTTGGTCCACGGTTTTTGCAGCCTTGCGCATGTGAAGGGTTCCAACTCTCGAAAGGGGCAGTTTCAGTATCCATTGTGTGTGGGAGGCTGTGCACATGAATTGTAACATGTGCACAGCCTCCCACAATTGCAACAGTAATGATGTCAATGGATTTATATTATTTTAATTGTATACATGTTTGTTGTTAGTTGCCCAGAGTGGTATAATATACCAGATGGGTGGGATATAAATAAATAAATAAATAAATAAATACATAAATAAATACATAAATAAATAAATAAATAAATAAATAAATAAATAAATAAATAAATAAATAAATAAATAAATAAATAAATAACAGGAAGAGCGCTATAAGATAGGAGAGTTCTCCTTCAGACTAGGCACCTTCTCTGTGTAGGAGGTGACAGAAATGACACTGGTTTGATGGCTCTTGTGATTCCATTTCTAGAGTAGCCATTTGCCTGTAGGGCCCAATTCAGATGGTTGAGTTCAGTGCTGAGAAACTGAGCTTCACAGTTCCGATTTGCACGGTCTACCAGTGTTTTGATTATGCCTCTTTTTTGCTGTGGGTGGTGGTTGGAGTTTTTCTGTAGGTACCGGTCTCTGTGTGTGGCTTTTCTGTAGACCTTGTGTCCCAGTCGGAGGTCAGTTTTGTATAGGACCACGACATCTAAGAACGGGAGTTGACCCTCTATTTCTTTTCCCATGGTGAATTATATATGTGGGTGGATGCTGTTGAGATGGTTCAGAAATTCTTTCAATTTTTCTTCACCGTGGCTCCAAATTGCGAAGGTGTCATCCACATATTGGAACCAGACTGTGGGTGCAAAGGGTACCAAAGCCAGGGCCAGTTTTTCGAAATGCTCCATGTACAAGTTTGCTATAACCAGACTGAGGGGATCCCCATGGCCACTCCATTTGTCAGTTCACAGAATTCATTATCCCACTGAAAATAGCTGGTCATTAGGCAGTGTTCGAAAAGGGCCTTGATGTCTTCTGGAAAAATCTGCTGGATGAGTGTCAGGGTGTCCTTTATCGGTACCTTGGTGAACAGAGATACTACGTCAAAGTTGATCAGTCTATCCCCAGGGTTGAGTTTTAGGGTGCTGATCTTGCTTATGAAATGTTCTGAGTCTTTGATGTAGGATGAGCTTTGTCCAATGTGGGTCTGTAGGAGGTGTGACAAACCCAGACCTACTGGGATATGCCACAGTTTCACTAAGCTGCCACCAACCATTCCCTATAAGAAGTCACACAGACCAGGGATGGATTTTTAACAAATAAAAGAACAAGGTTTATTAAATAACACACAGGGAAAAATAAAAGGATCAAGTGAATAAGATACAGTAACGTGGCTTAGTCTCAATCATACATACACACAGTTTGGTTCACACAGAACACTTAACTTGAAGCACAGACCCTGAACCTATCAGTTCTGGCTAACCATACAGACACCTGAACCTATCAGGTTGGTACTGACTGACACACAGTAGTACCCTGTCTGACACACAGACTCCCACTCAAGCTTCTTCTCTCAGCTTTTCCCTCCAGCTTCTCCTAACTTCTCCACACACACTCCACCTATATATACAGTACAGCCCCTCCTCCTGATGTCCCGCCTTCCACTCCCCATAGGATGGAACTTTCCCTCCAAACCCATGACAGACAGGTAACATCAGTGCTGTATGTAACACCTCCCCTCTTTATAAGTTGTTTTGTAGGGGGAAAGCTAAGGTGCTTTTCACCAAAAAAACAACCTGGATCCAAAACATACAAAAACAGTTATACATTAACATACAATACCATACTTACTTATACTTACACTCTATTAGGCATTTAAACATTTACCATTTACAATACATCCAGTATTCATACAAACCAACATGTTTAATAAACAGACACATTTGTCTTTTTGTCATCAAAATATATACATAGTCCATGTTTCTTTCGCTGTCTTCATTCTTCAGGTCTTCTTGACAAGGCGTCAGCAACACAGTTCACTGACCCTCTGACCACCTTCACTTCAAAGTCATAGTCTTGCAGATTTAAAGCCCACCTCATAAGTTTGCTATTGTGGGTTTTCATTGTCTTTAACCATTGCAATGGTGAATGGTCAGTGCACAGAATAAAATGTCTTCCCCAGATGTAAGGCTTGGCCTTCTGGATCGCGTAGACTATGGCCAGGCACTCCTTTTCCACGGTTGCCAAATGTCTCTCACCTTTCTGGAGTTTCCTACTCAGGTAGGACACTGGATGCTGGTTACCATTCTCATCCTCCTGGCAAAGAATTGCTCCTACCCCGCTGTTAGAAGCATCGGTGTAGATGATGAACTCCCGGTCGAAGTCTGGAGCACGCAGCACTGGATAGTTGATGAGCGCCTCCTTCAACCTCCGGAACGCCTCCTCACAGTCGCTGGTCCACGGGATGCGGTCATCAGCCTTCTTCCTCGTCAGATCGGTCAGCGGAGACGCAATCTCGCTAAACCTCGGGATGAACTTTCTGTAGTAGCCCACCAACCCAAGAAATGATTTAACTTTTTTCTTGGTGTTGGGTCTAGGCCAATCACGAACGGCTTCTATTTTGGCCTCTAGGGGTTTTATCACTCCTCCCCCTACTATGTGACCCAAGTATTTTATTTCTGGGCTACCCAGCTGCAGTTTGTTCTCTTTGCAGAGCCTAGGCCAAAGCACTTCCTCCCCTGGGTTAAAGTGCCTCTCCCTGCCTTCCTGGTCATCCCAAGCTTTCTTTCTGACCTTTTGAGCTTGCAGGGTCCCTGCTGTCAGCTCTAGGTTTCTCTTTAGGTCATTCATCAAGGTGTCTATGTATGTCACAACGTCTTGTGGGTCATCCTGGGTGATCTGCTCCCAATTTTGTTTGATCAAATCAAGGGGCCCTTTCACCCTTCTCCCAAATAAAAGTTCAAACGGACTGAACCCGGTACTGGCTTGTGGCACTGATCGATAAGCAAACAAAAGGGATTGCAGCTTCTGGTCTCAATTGTTTGGATTCTCTGCCAAGTAAGCCCTAATCATGCGCATTAGAGTCCCATTGAACTTCTCAGTTAACCCATTACTTTCAGGGTGATAGGCAGTGGTTTCCTTGTGCTTAATTCCACAGATTTGCCATAACCGTTTCATGAGCTTCGATGTGAACGATGCGCCCAAATCTGTGATTATTTCTGAGGCAAATCCCATCCTGGACATATACCCCACCAAGGCATCTGCCACTGTGTTAGTTTCAATGTTAGTCAAGGGTATGGCTTCAGGGTACCTCGTGGCATGGTCCACAATGGTGAGAATGAACCTGTTCCCCCTCTTTGTGGCCTTGGGCAAAGGTCCCACAATATCCACCCCTATGCATTTGAACGGAGTGTCAATCACAGGCAAAGGGCACAACTTTGCTTTGGTCCTGTCGCGGCTATTCCCCTGCCTTTGACACACATCACATTGTTTACAGAACTCTTTGATCTGCTTCCCTATGTCAGGCCAGTAAAAATTCTGTGTGATTCTCTGCTGTGTTTTGTTCACCCCTAAGTGCGCAGCAAACATGTCAGAGTGCCCCCTTTGTAAGATCATGGGGCGATACTTTTCAGGTACCACTAGCTGACTTCGGATCCCATCTCCCCCTTTTGAGATATTCCTCAGGGTCTCTCTATACAAAATCCCCTTTTTCTCTAGAAATCTCACTGGGGTTTCAGGTGTTAGCTGGGCGTCAGTCACCTGTTCAAAACACTTTTGGAGAGTGGCGTCTGCCTTTTACTCTTGGCCAAATCGGCTGTCTGTGGTTAAGGTTTCCACCACAGCTTCTGAACTCCCCTCTGCTTCCGTCTCTGGCTCATCAGTACCCCCCTGAACTGTCCCCGTGGTGGCTTGTGAACGTGTAATCACTAGCACCCGTTTCACATGTTCAGCCAAGTCATTTCCCACGAGCACGGCTGCTGGCAGAGTCGATGAAATCGCTAGCCGCCAAACTCCCCTCCAGCCTTGAAAGTTCACAGGTACCTCCGCTACTGGCAGTGAGATCACCTGCCCCTCAATCCCTGCCACCTTCATGCTCTCATTTGGGATTATATATTCCCTAGGAATAATATCTGGATGGCACAGGGTCACCTGGGAACAAGTGTCCCTCAGCCCCCGATACTGATGGTCAAGTATTCCTACGTCCACCCCTGCTGTTTCAAACAACTGAGAATCTGTTCTCACGAGCAAGCAGCGCTTGACCTCCACAAGAGGACCATTTTCCTCAGCCTGATCAGCAGATGTAACTGTTCCAGATTGAGTAGCCATGGCAACAGGCTCCCTCAGTGACAAGGGGCTTTGCTCTTTCTGGACACAGAACACAGCTTTTGGCTTGGTTCCACTCGAATCCTGAGGCACAATTCCTTTTAGCTGCTTTAATTTCTCACACTCTGAGATTAGATGGCCCTTTCCCTGACAGAAATAACATTTTCTGCTATATTTTGAGTCTTTCTCATCTTGTTTTGGTTTTCCCTCCAAAATCTGAGGTCTTGGTTTCATGTCTGAGGGCTTCCCTTCACCATGGGCCCCTCCCCCTTGCTGGCTTTTCCCTGGTCCCTGAGAGTACTTGCTGTAGGTTTCTTTAGGTTTCCCCATCGATTTCCCCTCACCCAGGGGCTTTCTTATTTGGGAAATAAAATCTGCGATCTCGGCTGCTTCTGCCACAGATTTCGGTTTCCTTTCCCTCACCTGGAATTTCAGTTCCCCATGCAGGACTGAATAGAACTGTTCCAGCGCTATCAAGTCTTTGAGCTGCTGAAAGGTCTCTGTCCCCTCCTGAGATAGCCATTTCTCTAGCAGCCTCACCAATTGGGCCCCCACTTGGGTAAAAGTCTGCTCTGGTTTCTTGGTGATTGACCTGAATCTTTGCCTCAGCTGTTCCGCATTTATCCCATGTCTGGCAAACACCAGTTTTTTAAACTCTGCAAAATCTTTCATCAGTTCCTCTGGCATCTCTGCATAGACTTCTGCAAGGCTGCCATTGATTAAAGATCGCATGATGGTCATCTTCTCAGTTTCCCTTACTGAGAAGTCCACAAACGCTCTTTCCACTAGGGAAAAGAACACCTCAGGACAATCTCCCTTGTGGTACACAGGGAATTTCTTCAGGTCAGCTTTAGACAATTGGCCTCCCTCAGAATCCCTATTGTTATTATTGTTCTGATTCATCAGTTCCAATTTTCTTAACTCAAACGCCATTTTCTCTCTCTGCAATTCCAATTCAAATTGTCTTTGCCTCTCCCTTTCCCTTTCCTGTTTCTCTTCCTTTTCCATTTCCAATCGTCTCATCCTCAGTTCATGCTGTTGGGCTATGAGCATTTTCCTGAGTTCTGGGTTCTGTTCTCCCGTGCTCTCATCCTGCACTGAGCCAAATTCATCCTCAGAACCTTGGTCCACCTGGGGTTCCCTCACTTCACCCATTTCTGCCATTTGGCTTCGAGTCAACGGCATAATCCCCCCCCCCCAGAACAGGCTGCTTTCAAAAGTCAAGCCTCAAAATAAAGCGACCACTTTTTCTTTCTTTTTTCCTTTGCCTCAGAACCAGCTTTCTATAGATTACTGCTGTTCTTCAGCACTAACTTGCAACAGTTGCGAGCCAGAGTCTACCCTCCTCTGCTAGGCCCCTCAGCAGGCAGGCTAGATCACTGCTACTACACAGTTTTGCCTCAGCTTTTTTCCCGCCAAAACAGGCTGCCTCAGAGCTCCCTAATCTAGTCCCCAGTTGGCACGTTCTTCCACTAGCGCACCTCCCCGTGAGGTACACCTAGAAGATTACCTACGTGCCTCAGATTGTCCCTGACTAGACCCCCCTTGCTCTGGGCACACTTGCCAAGGCTTTGCTGGACCACTGGACAACTGGACCAGTCGTATCCCACACGCTGGACACCAATCAATGTGACAAACCCAGACCTACTGGGATATGCCACAGTTTCACTAAGCTGCCACCAACCATTCCCTATAAGAAGTCACACAGACCAGGGATGGATTTTTAACAAATAAAAGAACAAGGTTTATTAAATAACACACAGGGAAAAATAAAAGGATCAAGTGAATAAGATACAGTAACGTGGCTTAGTCTCAATCATACATACACACAGTTTGGTTCACACAGAACACTTAACTTGAAGCACAGACCCTGAACCTATCAGTTCTGGCTAACCATACAGACACCTGAACCTATCAGGTTGGTACTGACTGACACACAGTAGTACCCTGTCTGACACACAGACTCCCACTCAAGCTTCTTCTCTCAGCTTTTCCCTCCAGCTTCTCCTAACTTCTCCACACACACTCCACCTATATATACAGTACAGCCCCTCCTCCTGATGTCCCGCCTTCCACTCCCCATAGGATGGAACTTTCCCTCCAAACCCATGACAGACAGGTAACATCAGTGCTGTATGTAACAGGAGGGTCACTAGAAGTTTGGCTAATTCATATGTTGGGGAGCCGATGGCACTTACAATGGGCCTGAGTGGGATTGAGTCCTTGGGGATTTTGGGGAGTCCATATAGTCTTGGCAGGAGAGCTTCTGTCTTGCAGGTTCATTGAAGGACGTTGGGGTGCAGGGAGGAACTCCTGATCAGCATGCTTGTTTGTTTTGTGATTTTGTTGGTTGGGTCCCGTTTCAGTTTTCTGTAGGTGGTGGCGTCTAAAGTTCCCTGATTTTGTCCTTGTATTCTTCTGTTTCCATGATTACTGTGGTGTTGCCTTTGTCTGCTGGCAGGATGATGATGCCTGGGTTGGAGTTCAGGGACTTGATGGCATTTCTCTCCTTTGCTTTTGCTTTTCGTAAGATCCTGGTCACTTCAACTCTTATTTCTTCTGCTTTTTCTTCTGGAAGATGATATAATGCTGATTCTACGTTGGCAATAATGTCTTCCACAGGAATTTTACTGGGTATGACTGCAAAATCTCCTCCTTTGGCTAAGACTGAGGGTTCTTCCACGGAGAGTTGGTGTTCCGATAGGTTGATGATGATGTGTAAGTTGTTTAGTTTAGGTTTCTGTTGGCTTGTTTGGCACTTGTTGAATTTCTGTTTTTGTCTGGCTGTGTGGTTTATCATTTCTTTTTCCATCTTTTTGTAAGAGAGAGTATCGATCTTGTCCCAATCTTGACCTCATTTTTTGGCTGATCGTGATGTGTTGATGTGTTGGCATAGTAGTTCTTTGACTGTGGAGTCCAGTTTTTTGTGGGTTGTGTGGATTCTTTCCTGTAGGAGGGCATGTTCCAGGCGGTCATAGTTGCGGCTGGCCTGTGGGGAAATGATGGTCCTTTTTGTCCCGAGGAAGGCTGGTATGGTTTTTGTGTCTCTGAAGCGTAGTAGAAATGTTAAGGAACATAGTAGGTGCTTTTTTGCTTTGGAATGTTTCCAGTCTCTGGGTCTGCCTGACTGTTTCCTCCCCGTAGAAGAGTTCAGTGTATTCGCGAAGGCTTTCACAGCCAGGATCTAATGGTTGTTGTGGGTTTTTCAGGCTATTAGGCTGTATTCCAAATGTTGTTCTTCCTAACAACATTCTTCCTAACTCTGTGCTCTGGTACAGTTTGTTTGGGAGTTGAGTATTTATGGCTATGAGATCAGCTTTTGTCCTTTTCGGGAGATGGATGATTATGGGTAATTATACATCCACAACAAAAACACACTGATCACCATAATCACCCATCTCCTGAAAAGGACAAAAGCTGATCTCACAGCCATAAATACTCAACTCCCAAACAGAATACAGAGTGCTATCCTCTGAAGATGCCAGCCATAGAGACTGGTGAAACGTCAGGAAGAACAACCTTCAGAACACGGCCAAAGAGCCCGAAAAACCCACAACAACCATTAGATCCTGGCCGTGAAAGCCTTCGCGAATACACAGAATCCTATTGCTTCTTTGCCTTTCTGAATGTGATTATCTTTCCCCTTAATTTGATCATTGGTGCAAACAATAGATCAGACCAAGAGAAGTAACCACTGGGATACAACTGGTACAAATGACACATCTTTTCAATACTGGGTGAGATTACACAGCTAATTGGTTCTTCACACATTATGGTCTATTACTTCTTCAACGGTCACCTCTATTTACCTCTGCTTCCAAATCTATGTGTGTTTGTAAGCCATGGTTTGTTTGCCTGTTCCAAAGACAGCTGTGTCAAAATTTCCTTTGTTGATTATTTTTCCTCAGAGGAAATAAACCACGATGCTGAATAAAAAGGAGAAGAATGCCTTGAAACCTTGACACAGACAAAGCAATGATGCCTAAACATTTTCTTATATTAAAAAATATATATAAGAGTGGTACCGACTTACCAGATGAGCGGGATATAAATCAAATAAATAAATAAATAAATAAATAAATAAATAAAATATATGCAAGTGCTTGAACAGTTTTTGTAAACCACTTTGGGATTTATACCAAGGAGAAGTGGTAGTGAAATATTATTATAAAATAATAATAAACAGAACTGTGCTGCTGGAGCCCCTTGAAAGAGGGGTTAAGATGAATGAGTTAGAAGGTTCTTGTGTCCAGCCATAGTCATATTCTGTGGGTCAGACAGGAGAACAATTCTGAATTGGCACTTCGTGCCTCTTGGCTCCATAACCCAGCAAACAGAGGCTAACACTCTGTACGTAATCCACTTATATAAAGGAGAAATATTATTATTTTAAATTTTGATAGAAGACCTGAAGTCCAAAGCTTTTTTCTTGGAAATGTTTTGTTTTGTGCTATAAGGTTGGAACTGATTTATGGCAACCTTAATAGAGCTTTCAAAGTAAGTGTGATATTTAAGGAGTGGTTCTGCCAGTCCCCCTGGTTCCAGATGAATTTCCATGGATGAGCAAGGATTCAAACCTAGGTCTCTTGAGTCATAATCTGTCATTCTACCCACTGCACCACACAGTTTATCACACTACTCAACAGTAAGTTGCTAAAAAGCAATATAATTTAAGGATACATATTTTGATTGTTGTTCATGAAAATATGGGGCAAATGTATTTTTGAGTAATACATAGAAGGAAACATGGGAGAATCTCCTCAGGACAAAAACACACATTATTTGTAGTCCAGCAAGGCAAGGATGCTAACATCTAGCCCAACATCCTAGCTTCTCACAATGGCTAACCAGATGCCCATGGAAAGCCCACCAGTAAGACATGAGGTTGACAGCCCTGTCTTGCTATTGTTCCACTAAAAATGGCATCCCCATCTTAGGGGACAGTATTGGCCGCACAGCTAATAGTCATGGAAGCTATTTCATAACTGCAACGCTAGGACGTTCTTCGTTCTCACAGGTTGATTGAAAACTGTAGCATTGAATTATCAGGATTTCTGTACTTTGAGCAACTCCCGCCACCCCCATCGCATTAGTGCATAAGTAATGATCCTTCACCAAGGCATCCTGCTTTCAAGAGATGGCTGGGGTCCAGTGAAAAATAGCAGAGTGAAAGATATGTGGATCAAATGCACACGTGTGCTTTCCTTCTTTCTTGTTTTCCTATTAACTAGCAGCATGAATGTTTTTTTAAATGGCACCCATGCCCTGTGTAAATGGAGGCAGCCTTACCTGCTTAGCTTACTGCTGGCTTTATTGTGTCTCATTTCATGTGGTGGATGTGGGGAACAGTTTGCAAAAGGAAACAATCTAATTAGTATGGTTAAACGGAGCCAAGGTACTGTGCTTTGCATGTCAACAATGCCACTGCTGGAACAGCCCCTCCAAAGGGTTGGCAGCATCTCTTACTGAATAGAAGTATATCTTACCTTGGTTGCCAAGTTTGCAAATTCTGCAGAGAGATTTAGAGTGCATGAGCCAGCCTTGACCTTGTTACAATGAGCTTGTACTTCCATCACTCTGCTTTTTTTTAAATAAAGAAAAGTCTGTAACTTTCATTTTGCCATTTGCATTAGCCTTGAAATATTATGCTGCTTAGAGAATTAATTGAGTCGTCAAGGGAAAAGTCTGCTCTGATTCCACCCCCCCATATAAAGCACTTAATAGGACAAAGTTTTACAGGTACCTTTGTTTTCAGACTCATCCATGTGTGATCTGTGATTACTGTCATTTGCAGAATGTGGCTGGCAATAAAATAGGCCTTGTTCATTTACATTTTGTGTTGTGTTTCTCCCTTTGCATTCATTTCCTCCCGTAAACTATCTTAACTGTGTACAATCCACATTTTCTGGTGGAGATCTGCTATATGATTAATATCTTTCCCCCACTAATTTCTCCATATTGGGATGACTAGGGCCTTCCCTCTGTTAGACTATATCTAATTCTTCTGTAGAATCACTTATTTCTGGCCAGTACATTGTGTGCATATGGATTAGCTGGGGTCCTTTACCCAGAACCCTTTTTGAAATGCAAATAAGCAGCATACAAAGCTCTTCTCCTCCCCACTTCTCTCTCACAACTCTGTGAGGTAGATCAGGTACGTGGGGGGTGGGAGGCAGGATATCACTGGAGTTTCATGGTTTTTTGGCTATTGGAAGCTGGATCTTTCGTCTCCTAGTACAATACATTGGACTGATCAGTTTTTCTCTAGGAAGGAGATAGTAAATCAAGCTCTTTACTGCCTTCTGAATAGTTAATATGCATGGAGCTATTATGGCTGTTGAACTGGGAAGATACCATGTGTGCAACAGTGTGTCCATTGATGATATTTCATTCAGGCAGGGGTATGGCTTCCTGTCTGTAGAACCATGGGGCCTGGTTCTACAGGCTGTCTATTAAATTCCAGCGTTTCCACAAAAGCCTAAGAGCTTTTCTTGGGAAAATGGCATAAAAATTGCTTTGAACAATGCCAACCAAGCAAGCATGTTCTACCAATGCTTCCTGTGTTACATTTCTTGCAGAAATCTGACGTTCTTTAAAGAATATCCTTTGTAGCAGGAATGAGGATGAGTCTGTTTCTTCAGGTGGATTGCCTGAAGATGTCAAATAAGCTGAACAACAGAACGGTGTCACTTCAGAGGACAAAAGTCTATCGAAGACCTTAATCATATAGGAAAGGAGTGGGGAAACAGTTTTCCTGTCAAGACTAGCATTATTTCAGTCAGAATGAGAGGTGGCTCCATCTTCCAGCAGTGGGTAAGGGCTAGTGCCAGCCATAACATTTTCTGTTTTTTTTAAAAAACAATGAATCCTATAATTCTCTATTCTGAGAGATCCACCTCACATACCTATACTTACAGAAACTAAATGCGTCTGACCAGGAGGAAAGGCATAGCTTCATAGGCCTATCTCTACCCTATCTTCCAATGCAGAAAAAGAAGCTGCTCCACTGCTAGTTGTGAGCTTGTTTTCTGCACAGGAAAGTAAGCCTACAATAGCCCTCTGAAGCCTTCTCAGCTAGACCATATGATTGATTTGTATTGTTCAGTATATGTATTTTTAAGCATTCAAGATTTATTTCTAATATAGCATATACCTTTTAATTGGTTACTGTCCTGAAAGCAGCTTTAGAAATATTTTAATGAATAATAAATAAATCAAGAAGATATATGTGATTATGAAAATCTGTCACTGACGGGCAAAGCACAAATGCAGAGAAATCCATTTCTGCAAGGAATGCTCTCTCGGGTGGCAAATGGAGGTACACATTTTAGAAAGAAGCATTAAGCATTCCAGGATTATAATTAGAGATGGGAACAAATTTTTTTTAAAAAGCCAATTCGTTTTGATCCAGTATTCATCAAGATTAATGGATCAACAAATATGGATATACGAATATTCTTCGACAAATCGATGGATCAATCTGTCAATTCATCTGACTTTAAATGGCTGTAACACTGGCCTCCAACAATCTAGAGACTCCAAATTTGCAGGGAAGTCTCCTCAGACACTTTTCTACAAGTTTGGAAAGGTTGATAAACATTGGATCATGGACCCCTGACTTATATAGTCACAAAGAGCACCCCCACAGGAAAGCTCCCCCCAGGTACTTAGAGAATCCAGAATCACAACCGAGCTTCCTAAGTCTTTCCCTAACACGCCTGCCAACTTTGGTGAAGATTGGATATCGGAACTCCGAGTTATTCACCCACAGACTGGGTCCCCCAACAGGAGAGTTTACGGCACAGAAGCCCATGGCATTGAGGGAGTTATATTTAGCCCTAGCAGAATGAGAGGTCCCTTTGGCAGAGGCATGCATGAGGCATTGAGTCTGTCTTCAGTTCAGAACAACATTGCATTTGCCAGTGAAGTAGAATTTTCCCTAAGGAGGACTGGAGGCAAGGAGGTATTTGGTAGCACAGCAGACTCTTTGGCTCTGTCAGGCACTGAGGAAGTTGGCAGCAGGAAAACAGGCTTTTTTGGCCCAATCTGGCACTGAGGTAGTTGGCAGCAGCAAAGTCTTGCCCCATTGGGCACTGAGGTAGTTGGCAACCGGAAAGCAGGCTTTTGGGCCCCATCGGGGCACTGAGACAAGAGGCAGCGGAACAGACTCTGGTCTTCTTTAGCAACATCAGATTTGCCTGCAAAGCAAAGGTTTTTCCCCCCAGGAGGCGACTGAGGTCAAATCAAATCAAATCAAAGCAGATAAATGTATTGTAATTGTAAGTATATACATAGTATACCCATACAACGGAATTCACACAGACACCAAGAGACCTGACCCACATGCACACACACAAAAATGCCCAAATACTCCCAGGCTAAGTAACACTGTCTAACTATTCACTACTGGTGGTCTTTAAGCTCGTTATTAAGTGCAATTATAGGTCTGGGATAAAAACTATTCAGAAATCATGTGGTCCGCGTCTTAATTGTTCTATATCTTCTGCTTGCAACTTCCAACAGCACCAGCAGCACCATCAGATGTACAGAATTAGTGCTATTAACAGCAGCTAATCTGCGGGGCTGTTGGAAACAGATCAGCTCTGCAATCTGAAGCTGTGCAATGGGATGATGGGGCGACAAAGATGCTTGTTTAGAACTAGAAAGCTG
Source organism: Pogona vitticeps (assembly GCF_051106095.1). Lineage (NCBI taxonomy): Eukaryota > Metazoa > Chordata > Lepidosauria > Squamata > Agamidae > Pogona > Pogona vitticeps. Next base: position 86,517,786 of record NC_135786.1, on the reverse strand, counting down.
GGGATTGCAACTTAGCTGCTGAGACCACCCGGATATGATAAAGATAGCCCTCAGAGGTTTTTTTTGGGGGGGGGGGGCTGAGACAGGCTGGCCCTCTTAGCATGTTTGGGATGCCGGCACTGGCTTGGGTGTCCCAAGAGGGTTGGCTGGCCCTCTTGCCACGTTCGGGAGTCCAGGACCGGCCTTGGGTGTGCTAAATGCCAAGAGGCCTGGCTGGCCCTCTTGGCACGTTTGGGTGTGCCTGGCTTGATGAGATGTCTATCTGAAGCAGGCATGCTGGTCTGGTTTAACCCATGCCAAGAGGGCCATGCTGGTCTGGTTTAACCCATGCCCCACCCAAAGCCTTTCTGTGTGTCACCCAATCACCAAATCACCTGGCTTCAGATTGCTGAGCTGATCGGGTATAACCCATGCCAGGAGGGCTGGCCCCACCCACAGCTTCTCTGCGCATCACCCCACCACCAAATTGCCTGGCTTCAGATTGCTGATCTGATCTGGTTTAACCCGTACCAGGAGGGCCGGCTGGGCTCCGCCTCACCCAAAGCCTGTCTGCGCATCACCCCATCATCAGCCTGCTGGTCCAACATGGCCCAGCAGGCTGGCTGGCAGGCAGACGCTAATATAAACTGGGTGCGCTGGGGCTTAACCCAGTGGGCAGGAAGAAGACGATAGGAGGACTAAGCTTAGCCTGCTGAGCTGACTTGACTCAGTGGGCAGGCAGGAGGTGGAACAAAAATGACCTGCTGGACCAACGTGGCCCAGCAGGCAGGCAGGCAAACGTTGATATAAACTTGGTGCACTGGGGCTTAACCCAGCGGGCAGGAAGAAGACGATAGGAGGACTAAGCTTGGCCCACTGGGCCGATGCGACCCAGCAGGCAGGCAGACACAACTTGGTTGGAACTTGGCCCAAGGAGGCGACTGGAATTGGCAACTGGACTTCTGACTGAGGGTCAGATTTACAGGCCGGCAGGCAAGTAGGCAGGTCTCTTTTTTCAGGAGGACTGGAGGGTGGGCAGGTGGGCAGGCATGCAGGTGGGTGGGCAGAGAGGCAGGCACAGGCAGGCAGGTGGTGTGTTAAGGGAGAGACTGTCATTGGAACCCTACCTCTTTGGATTCAGTGAGGGGAAGCCCAAGAAGGGAACGTTCACCTTGATGAATGACAGTCTCTCCAAAAAACGGGATCCAAACACGAGTGGCACGGTCAGAGTATCTCTCTGAGATGGGAAAACAAGCGCTTGCTCTGGACACTGTGGGGGGCTGGTGAAAAGGAGGTCCATGGCCACATTGGACAACTCCGGCCATATGTCTAGTATGAGTGAGAAAGCAGTAACTTAATGTTCCAAAATATGGTAATAAAATTAGAACAATATGAGGGATAGGTTGGAAATCAGGTTTTCCCCCATGCCAAGTATCATGACTTTTTATTTGTGCTGAGTAATCCCATAAAATACAATATAGACAGAGTAATAATATTAAAATACGATATGGACAGCAGATGTTGGAACTTTTAATGGTGGTGCATCTACTAGTATATAATTATTTCCTCTCTGAGTACAGTAAAATTTAAGTTGGAATACTAAGACAGACCAATGTTTCCCCTTTACAAGAAAAGCCATATTAGTTTTGGGTTGGTATTGCTTCTGTTACAATATTAACTTTACTTTTAATGTGCGAAAGGTTATTCTATTATGCTGTATTTATCAATATTGTGTACTGAACTCTTTTTTTCACCTACAAGTGTCAGAATGGCTAATTCCCTATTGGGTTTTTATGACAGCATAATGCAATTGGCAAAATCTTGGTGGTAGAGTTTTGCATGCTGAGAAGCTAGTGTAGGCAATTGCTGCCCTATGTGAGTTGCTGAACTTGGTGTACAACATCAAATTCTGATGCCAATTTATAAGCTTGCATCATTTGTCATGGAGATTTATGCCAGTGGCAGAACTAATACAATTTTGTCCATCAAATATGAAAAAGATGAAAGAGTATTCATTTGGAGTAGATGTTGCAACTCTAGTATACTGTACATGATATAGAAGTGGCATTCTGTGGATAGAAGTGAGCATGATGGAACTCTTCTATACAAGGTTGCCAGTTCAGCAGTTTCCTGTTCCCTGAGATGTCAGGGCCGAAACCCAAGTCCTGAGAATGGTGTAGGCACCTGTGATGTCACAGGTAGTGGACTTTTGTCTAGCACTGGCAAAATATTTATGTGTGTTTGTGTATGAATGCCTGAGGAAGACCATGAGGATTTCCTGCTTTATTCCTAAGTAAATATTACGCTATTAACTCAGTCATTGTTTTAACTATGTCATTGCTTAATTTGACTTTATCTGTACTCTATATATTTTCTAAGAGCTCATCTGCTCTAGCTCTTTTGTAGTGGGTTGGTGTGGACTAAACAGGATCTCTTGAAGTCAGGTGGAGATGCCATATGCCATTTGGCGTGATCCTCACATCCAAATGGCATACAAACCTCAAATGACTCTATTTAGTTTGGCTCCTTCTGTTGTCAATTTCTGATATTCTGAAGTGGCTTAATACTTCAAGCTGTGGGCAATTCCTCAATTAGTACTTCAGATAAGGCAAAGAAAAGAAAATGTAATCTAAGTCACTGGTTCTTAACCTTGGGTTACTCAGGAGTTTTGGACTGCAACTCCCAGAATCCTTCACCACCAGCTGTCCTGACTGGGGTTTCTGGGAGTTGCAGTTCAAAAGCATCTGAGTAACAAAGGTTAAGAACCACTGATCTAAGTGATGCAGCACATCAGCAATGGTCTAGCATAGTAAAAAAAAAACCCAAACATATCCCCTTCTCCTTTGTCAAAGAGTAGGGGATGTTCAATTTGCTGATATCCTAAAGTGGCTCACTTTGTAAGCCACTTCACAATTGCAGAAATTGACAGCAGAAGGAACCATGGCAGCTAAAGCTTGCTTCTTGGTCCATTCCTGGTGATTGCACATGCTGGATATGGACAAAATTAGAGAAAACCTGCCCACACCTATGTGCAACAAAGAAGTAAAAACCCCTGACAGGTGTCCAGAAAGGAGACAGCAGGGGTGCTCTGGAGCAGATTGGTTTGTTCTATTGATCACATTAACTGATCACTAGGGAAAAAAGAGTGACCCAATCTATCACTACAGTGCACCAAACAGCAGGACAAATGCCCACTTGATTGAGCCCTAAGTTGTTGTGTGTTCCTGTATTGAGAGAAAGGTGACTGTGAGGGTTCAGTTTTTGGGGCTGTCGGTTCTTCAAATAAAGGACGAGTCGGTTGAGGTAAATCCAATGGTTCAGTATTTATTGCAACATCAACTCCAACAGGGTTCACTCCCAAAAAGGGGTTCAAGGACTCTTGTAAAACATGACTTGGTTTTAACGGGGTTTGTCGTCTCTGGGTTACAAGGTCCTGTTAACAACGGCACAGTTCCCTGCCCAGGGTCCAATTCTTCTTCCAGTGATATTAACGGTAAAGTCTCTTCATCCCCACTCCACTCACCCCAGGACGACCCGTCTCCTCCTTCAACTCCCCAGGGGCCGGGTAACCCCCCAACTTCCTCAATTCGGCTATATGCCATTGCTTTTTCCTTTCCAGCTCTCGGGCTACAGCTTCCCTTTCTTCCCGGAGCTTCCTTCTCCACTCCTTGGCCTCTGTCTCGCCCCAATAAGAAGGACGAGGCTTCAACCCAAGTTGTCGGTGTTTTTCTGCCTCTTCATGGGGGACTCGGACCTGCTCCCACTTGTGGGTCCAGGGATCCTCCATCCAGATCCACTCCCATCCCCCCGGTATCTCCACCTGCTTCCCTCTTATATCTCCCACTGCCGCCTCAATCTCCTCCCTCCGTCTTCCCGCCAAAGATTCCCCGGGTTCCGGGGTAAGGGCTAACCCTTTCAGAGTCGCCTCCAAATCTCCCATATCTACCCCCTTATTTAAGGTAAGGGGTTCGGCGACCTCTTGGTCCCAATCTGGGGTCTCCACGCCTTTCTCTTCCCGACGCGTTGGGGACGGAGGTGGGGATGTTTGGGTGTGAAGGGTTCTCTTCGTGAGCGACGGCACTCCAACTAAGGCCTCCATTTTGGGGGCCTCACAGTGACATAAAAAAAATGAAATAATGCAAGGAACACAGGTACATGATAAATCACTGGGGCCTGGCAGATTTTGGGAATAGAGAGGAGACGGCTGCCTAGTCTTTGAAACCTAGTCCTCTTCCCTTGAAATTCCCAAGCCCTAGCGAGAAGCATAGCAATTTCCCAGTGACTTCAGCCTCACTCCTAAATGATAAATAAAGTCACTTCTGTCACCTTCAGGAGAAGAGCTGATTTTAGTTTAAAACTGGCAGGTCCCATATCTTGAGTGGAAAGTCAGAAAAAGAAGATAGTCCAGGGCAACTACACCAGCAGCAGATGAAGAGAAACCAGGGGCTTGTGGTCAAGTGCCAGGACCCTTTAGTTTGCCTTCTTCCAAGCTGGATTCATGGGAGAAGTCAAGTAATGCCCATACTGGATGCACCCACCCAACCATGTAGGAAAGGCCAAGTGGGAAACCAGAGAGAGGAGAAGCAATGCTTTTCTTCCGGCCAAGGATTGCCTGCTTAAGGACTCAAAAGTATTTCAGAATAAGGTGCTAGTGGTGGAGGAATAGGATCGACAGAGAAACTCAAAAAGTTTTCCATTTTTATCCAGCTTTTGTCAAAGCCAGCTGTTTGGGCCACATGTTCCATGGTACTGCTGCTACTTGTTTGCCCTATCCATATCTGCTATGGATGATTTATTTCAGAACATAACTTGGCTGGCCATAATAATGGGACTAATGTCTGAATAGAGCTTGGAAGCCATCAGGGAAGTAACATGTTAACATGAAGGCTTTTGTTTTGTAAGAAGCGTAGTGTAATGAGTAGTTACAATGTTGCTGTAAAATGAATGCAACAAGTAGTTACTTTTCAGGTTAATGACCAATGTATCCTTACTTTCAAAGGTTATTTTGAAGGGACATTTAAAGACATTTTAAGAGGCATTTTGACAGAAGGTTTTATGCCATTCTCTCCTCTATATTAAGTCAGAAGGGAAGCATACTTTGTTTTTGTTTTGCAAATATTAACATGCAATATTAGAATTAGCCATTAGGGAGCATCCTTTTATCTTTTTATTGCTAGTAAAGAGGCTACAATATGTTAATCCTGATTAGTGCAACACAGTACTTATGTGGTCCAAACAACAGTAATTATAATGGCAATCTGGTTGTTGAGAAGTAATGAGTGACACAACAAGTTCCTTTTAAAAAGTAGCTTTCCATGCTCTGGAACTGGGTCCCTTGGTCCTTTATTGCTTGTCCGATTGAAGAAACCCATGATCTCTCTATATATCTATGTTTCTCTTCTTCCAAAGGTTCATGCATAGTTTATCCTCTCTTCTTCCTATGAACCCAGCTCAGTGACTAGCTTAAATGTAGAATATTCAAGGAGGTTCACAAATACCACACAGAGGGAGCTATTAACTTTAATTTGTGTGAAAAATGTCCAGCAGCATCAAGCTTTATAATTCACACTGTACTCAACTAGATTTGGATACAGTTAATATTCATTTCAGTTTCTCTATGCCCAATAAATCCCAGCCTTTTATACAGACAGGATGCCTGGTCTTTAGGCTAGAATAAAAAGAGCTGGGACAGTACAGCTTTGTTATAAGCATAGGCAACTTATCTCTGTGGTGAGACAGAACCCCAAAAGTTTGGCCTGTGGTCTCCCCCTCACCCCTGCCTGTGCTTGGAACATGGGCTGCCCATTTTGAATAAATAGGAACTTGTCAGATGCTTGCCCTGTTGAGTGAAAAATTGGCTGTTGTAGTGGGTGATGACAGTGTTGAGTCTACAATACTTCTCCCTTCAATATCCAGCACAAGTATATGTCGGTGGCATTTGGCTAATGTTGTTCGACTTCTCCCTTTTTAAAAAGTATGTTTGGATTTACGTGCTTTTTTAGCTCCTTAAATTTATGCATGATATGAGAATGATTGCTTTTCTCTCTTTTGTTCCTTGGAAATGTTGTTCTCTCCTGGGATTGTTATTGTGTCACCACAAAGGCAAATAGTTTTTTCATTTGGCATTTGCTTTCATGGACTTCAGTTGGCTCCTTCACGAAGGGGGCTAGTAAGCAAAAGCTGATGCCCAATAAAACCCATCCACTGCCTAGTCCCAGTTCTGTTAGAGGCAGGCCATGCTCCTGGGCATCCTTCCTTCCCCTAGCCAAAAATAAATTCTTTGAGTTTCAAAAAGGCAGAAAAGGGGAAGAAAGATTTGGGGGTGGGGGGAGACAGGGCAGACTGATTGTCTTCTGTTTTAAGAGATGGCCCATAAAATCCAAACTGTTAGCTGAGGAGAAAGAACTTGTATCCTGGCACTATCTCCATGTGGGAAGCAAACCTGGCCTCAGCATCATCAACTGTGTGAATTTGGGACATTAATAACAGCAGGTAAGTTTGGAACTACCCACAAGAACTTGATGCACAGCCTTGAAGAAGAGGATTAATCTTTGAAAGCTTGCTGTTTGTTTGTTTGTTTTGTTTTCTATTTTTAATGGTCGGTTAAAGGTATTGCCTCCTCCTGCATTTGTATTGTTTTCATGAACATGCAGCCCTTTCCTGATTTGTCCTAAGGTGCTGTAAGACTCTTTGATGTTCTTGTTATAACAGACAAAAAGGCTATTCCTCTGGAAGCTGTTCCTTATGAGATCTTTCTGACTGGCTGGTGTGCACACTGTTTCTTGGTTTCTGGGGAGTTTTCTGGGTTTTCTCTTCATGTTTTCACATAATATATGGTACAAGTCCATTATTTCTCTACAGACGCAGAATCTTTGGGAGAATATTAATTAATTAAGACTCGCTACTAATTGGATTTTATACGGGGCACTTCTCACTAAACTACCCTCTCATGGAACAGTAAGGCAACTCAGAGCAAGCAGTGCGACTGAAGGGTTGTTCCCTTCTGCTTTCCAGCCAAGGCACACATAGCGAAGCAGATATTAGCAGTAGGAAGATCTCCTTTTTGCATTCTTCTTTATGTTCTCCTGGTCCTAGAAGTCTGCCTGGAGGATTCTGGGAGATTTCTGGGGCAGAGAGTCCTGGAGTTACAACAATCTCGTCCCTGTTGCAAATGGATGGATACTAGAGTCTGTGACAAACCCAGACCTACTGGGATATATCACACAGTTACTAAGCTGCCACCAACCATTCCCTATAAGAAGTCACACAGACCAGGGATGGATTTTCAAACAATAAAAAGAATAAAGTTTATTTTAAATACACACAGGGAAAAATAAACAATCAGGTGAATAGATAAAGTAACGTGGCTTATTCTCACTCATACAAGCATACAGTTTGGTTCACACAGAACCCTTAACTTAAAGCACAGACCCTGAACCTATCAGTTCTGGCTAACCAACAGACACCTGAACCTATCAGGTTGGTACTCTGACACACAGTAGTACCCTGTCTGACACACAGACTCCCACAACAGCTTCTTCTTCCCAGCTGCTGCTTCGTCACAACCCAGTGTCTCTCAGCGTCTCATCACACACGCATCACATATTTATACAGTACAGCCCCTCCTCCTGATGTCCCGCCTTCCACTCCCCATAGGATGGAACTTTCCCTCCAAACCCATGACAGACAGGTAACATCAGTGCTGTATGTAACACCTCCCCTCTTTATAAGTTGTTTTGTAGGGGGAAAGCTAACGTGCTTTTCACCAAAAAAACAACCTGTATAAAATACACAACAACAGTTATACATACCATATAATACTTACTCATCCTTACACTCTAAGTTAACCATAGCAATTATGCATTTAAACATTTACCATATACAATACATCCATTTACCTTTATTCATACAAACCAAATTCAAAACCAGGTACATTTAACTTTTGTCATCATTATATACACATAGTCCATGTTTCTTTCGCCGTCTTCATTCTTCAGGTCTTCTTGATAAGGCGTCAGCAACACAGTTCACTGACCCTCTGACCACCTTCACTTCAAAGTCATAGTCCTGTAGGTTTAAAGCCCACCTCATAAGTTTGCTATTGTGGGTTTTCATTGTCTTTAACCATTGCAATGGTGAATGGTCAGTACACAGAATAAAATGTCTTCCCCAGATGTAAGGCTTGGCCTTCTGGATCGCGTAGACTATGGCCAAACACTCCTTCTCCACGGTTGCCAAATGTCTCTCACCTTTTTGAAGTTTCCTACTCAGGTAGGACACTGGATGCTGGTCACCATTCCCATCCTCCTGGCACAGAACTGCTCCTACCCCGCTATTAGACGCATCGGTGTAGATGATGAACTCCCGGTCGAAGTCTGGAGCACGCAGGACAGGATAGTTGATTAACGCCTCCTTCAACCTCTGGAACGCCGCCTCACAGTCGCTGGTCCACGGGATGCGGTCATCAGCCGTCTTCCTCGTCAGATCGGTCAGCGGAGCCGCAATCTCGCTAAACCTCGGGATGAACTTTCTGTAGTAGCCCACCAACCCAAGAAATGATTTGACTTTTTTCTTGGTGTTGGGTCTAGGCCAATCACGAACAGCTTCTATTTTGGCCTCCAGGGGTTTTATCATTCCTCCCCCTACCATATGACCCAAGTATTTTATTTCTGGGCTACCCAGCTGACACTTGCTGGCCTTTACTGTTAGCCCTGCTGCACTTAACCTCTGCAGCACTAACTCCAGGTGTATCAGGTGATCTTCCCAGGTATTACTGAAGATCCCTATGTCGTCAATGTAGGCCACTGTAAAGTCACTGAGCCCTGCCAACGTCTGGTCCATCAGCCTTTGGAATGTGGCTGGTGCATTTCTGAGACCAAAGCTCAGGACTCGAAACTCATAGAGACCAAAAGGGCTGCAAAAGGCAGTCTTTTCTTGATCCCTGGGATCAATTCTTAATTGCCAATATCCCTTTACCAGGTCCAATGATGAGATGAACTGACAACCCCCTATGGTTTCAATCAGGTTGTCTAGCCTGGGCATTGGGTAGGCATCAGGAGTGGTTACACGGTTTAATTTCCTGTAATCGACACAAAACCTAATGCTCCCATCAGGCTTGTCCACAAGGACTATCGGAGAGGACCAAGGACTAGAAGAGGGGACGATTATGTTCTCCCTCAGCATCTCGTCCAGCTCCTTCCGCACCTTGTCCCTATAGGGTCCCGTTACTCGGTATGGGGATACTGCCTGCGGGGGTGCATCCCCTGTGTGGATCCGATGCATCACTCCCTTCACTATCCCCGGCTTGTTGGAAAACACCTGTTGATATTTACTAAGCAGCATTTTTAGTTCTTGCTGCTGGTCTTGGGTGAGTGCAGGACTGATCTTTACCTCCTCTGGGTTGTATTTTACTTCCCCTCTACCCTCCCAGAAAGGTAATTCAGCTTCCTCACTCTCAGCTGCTTTTATCGCAAATAAAACCCTCTGCTCCCCTCGGTAGTAGGGTTTTAGGGCATTCACATGAACCACCCTCCTTGCCTGGTTCTCCTCCTGCTCTATAAGGTAGTCCAGGTCTGACATCTTGGAAATGACCCTATATGGTCCTGCCCATTTGAGCTGCAGTTTATTCTCTCTGCAGGGCCTAAGCCAAAGCACTTCCTCCCCTGGGTCAAAGTGCCTCTCTCTAGCTTTGTGGTCATACCATGTTTTCTGTCTGACCTTCTGAGCTTGCAGGTTTTCTGCTGCCAGCTCTAGATTTCGCTTTAGGTCATTCATCAAGGTGTCTATGTATGTCACAACGTCTTGTGGGTCTTCCTGGGTGATCTGCTCCCAATTTTGTTTGATCAAATCAAGGGGCCCTTTCACCCCTAAGTGTGCAGCAAACATGTCAGAGTGACCCCTTTGTAAGATCATGGGGCGATACTTTTCAGGTACCACTAGCTGACTTCTGATCCCATCTCCCCCTTTTGAGATATTCCTCAGGGTTTCTCTATATAAAATCCCCTTTTTCTCCAGAAATCTCACTGGGGTTTCAGGTGTTAGCTGGGCGTCAGTCACCTGTTCAAAGCACTTTTGGAGAGTGGCGTCTGCCTTTTGCTCCTGTCCAAATCTGCTGTCTGTGGTTAAGGTTTCCACCACAGCTTCTGAACTCCCCTCTGCTTCCGTCTCTGGCTCATCATTACCCCCCTGAACTGTCCCTGTGGTGGCTTGTGAGCGTGTAATCACTAGCACCCGTTTCACATGTTCAGCCAGGTCATTTCCCACGAGCACGGCTGCTGGCAGAGTCGATGAAATCGCTAGCCGCCAAACTCCCCTCCAGCCTTGAAAGTTGACAGGTACCTCTGCTACTGGCAGAGAGATTACCTGCCCCTCAATCCCTGCCACCTTCATGCTCTCATTTGGGATTATAAACTCCCTAGGAATAATTTCTGGATGGCACAGGGTTACCTGGGAACAAGTGTCCCGCAGCCCCCTATACTGACGGTCAAGTATTCCTACGTCCACCCCTGCTGTCTCAAACAACTGAGAATCTGTTTTTATCAGCAAGCAGCGCTTTACCTCCACAAGAGGACCATTTTCCTCAGCCTGATCAGCCGCGGTAGCTGTTCCAGACTGAGTAGCCATGGCAACAGGCTCCCTCAGTGACACTGAGCCTTGCTCTTTCTGGACACAGAACACAGCTTTTGGCTTGGTCCCACTAGAATTCTGAGGCACCATTCCTTTTAGCTGCTTTAATTTCTCACACTCTGAGATTAGATGACCCTTTCCCTGACAGAAATAGCATTTTCTGGTGTATTTTGATTCTCTCTCATCTTGTTTTGGTTTTCCCTCCAAAATCTGAGGTCTTAGTTTCATGTCTGAGGGCTTCCCTTCACCATGGGCCCCTCCCCCTTGCTGGCTTTTCCCTGGTCCCTGAGAGTACTTGCTGTAGGTTTCTTTGGGTTTACCTACAGATTTCCCCTCACCCAATGGCTTTCTTATTTGGGAAATAAAATCTGCGATCTCTGCGGCTGCTGCCACAGACCTCGGTTTCCTTTCCCTCACCTGGAATTTCAATTCCCCCTGCAGGACTGAATAGAACTGTTCCAGTGCTATCAAGTCTTTAAGCTGCTCATAGGTCTCTGTCCCCTCCTGCGATAGCCATTTCTCAAGCAGCCTCACTAATTGGGCCCCCACTTGGGTAAAAGTCTGTTCTGGTTTCTTGGTGAGGGACCTAAATCTTTGTCTCAGCTGTTCCGCATTTATCCCATGTCTGGCAAACACCAGTTTTTTAAACTCTGCAAAATCTTTCATCAGTTCCTCAGGCATCTCGGCATAAACCTCAGCCAGGCTACCACTGATTAAAGATCGCATGATGGTCATCTTCTCAGTTTCCCTCACTGAGAAGTCCACAAACGCTCTTTCCACTAAGGAAAAGAACACCTCAGGACAATCTCCCTTGTGGTACACAGGGAATTTCTTCAGGTCAGCTTTAGACAGTTGGCCTCCCTCAGAATCCCTATTGTTATTATTGTTCTGGTTCATCAGTTCCAGTTTTCTTAATTCAAACGCCATTCTTTCTTTTTCCAGAGCAATTTTCTCTCTCTCCATTCTTTCTTCCCTCTCCATTCTCTCCCTCTCTCTCTCTAATTCAAATTGCCGCTGTTTCTCTCTTTCCTCCATCCTTTCTCTCTCTAACCTTTCTTCTCTTTCCCTTTCCTCCATTTCAAATTGCCTCATCCTCAGTTCATGCTGTTGGGCTATGAGCAATTTTCTAAGTTCTGGGTTCTGCTCTCCTGTGCTGTCACCCTGCACTGAGCCAAATTCATCCTCAGAACCTTGGTCAATCTGGGGGTCTTTCACTTCACTCATTTCGGCCATCTGGCTTCGAGTCAAGGGCATAACCCCCCCCTCAGAACAGGCTGCTTTAAAAAGTCAAGCCTCAAAATAAAACGACCACTTTTTTCCTTCTTGCCTCAGAACCAGCTCTCCCTAGAGATTGCTGCTGTTCTTCAGCACTAAACTTGCAACAGTATCGAGTCAGAGCCTACCCCCCTCTGCTGGGCCTCTCAGCTGGCAAGCTAGATCACTGTTACTACGCAGTTTTGCCTCAGCTTTTTCCCGCCAAAACTAGGCTGCCTCAGAGCACCTTAATCTAAGTCTCCCCAGTTGGCACGTTCTTCTACTAGCGCACCTCCCCGTGAGGTACACCTAGAAGATTACCTACGCGCCTCAGACTGTCCCTGACTAGACCCCCTTGCTCTGGGCACACCTGCCAAGGCTTTGCTGGACCGCTGGACAACTGGACCAGTCGTATCCCACACGCTGGACACCAATCAATGTGACAAACCCAGACCTACTGGGATCTGCCACACGTTACACTAAGCTGCCACCAACCATTCCCTATAAGAAGTCACACAGACCAGGGATGGATTTTCAAACAATAAAAAGAATAAAGTTTATTTTAAATACACACAGGGAAAAATAAACAATCAGGTGAATAGATAAAGTAACGTGGCTTATTCTCACTCATACAAGCATACAGTTTGGTTCACACAGAACCCTTAACTTAAAGCACAGACCCTGAACCTATCAGTTCTGGCTAACCAACAGACACCTGAACCTATCAGGTTGGTACTCTGACACACAGTAGTACCCTGTCTGACACACAGACTCCCACAACAGCTTCTTCTTCCCAGCTGCTGCTTCGTCACAACCCAGTGTCTCTCAGCGTCTCATCACACACGCATCACATATTTATACAGTACAGCCCCTCCTCCTGATGTCCCGCCTTCCACTCCCCATAGGATGGAACTTTCCCTCCAAACCCATGACAGACAGGTAACATCAGTGCTGTATGTAACAGAGTCAATGTGTGCTAAGGTTTTTACATAGATTGTTGATGGCACAGTGATTTCTCCACCATTTTAATTCCCATGAGCACATGCACAGATTGAAAAATAACACAGGACTATAGGAAGCTGCTTTATGCTCAGCCAGACTGTGGGTCCTTCTAATCCATTATTGTCAATTCTAATGGGCAGGGGCGCTGCATAATTCCAAGCAGGATTCATTCTAATGTCACCTGGAGATCCCGACAATCCCTGGTGGTTGGTTTCCAATCTAGACAATAACCACGTCCAACCTTGTTTGGCTTCCAAGATCAGATGAGGTCAGGTGTGCCCAAGTGCATATTTAAAGTTGGATTTCCAAAGCAATGTGCATGAACCATTGCAGAAATTTGTGTGATGGGAGGTGAGAGGGTAGAAGCTCTCACTGGAGTGTCGTCCTCCCTCAGGAAAGAACAGGAGGCGCAGACAGACCCGCTTACACCATGTGGGACCAGAGGCAAGGGGATTGAAGCCTCTAAGAAAGAGCAAGAGACCCAGACAGAGGCAACAACTCCCCGCGTCGTGAAAATACAACAGGGAGTGGACACCCGGGATCTAGAACGGGGTATGACAAAACTGTCAGTAGCAAGCCAGACTGGGTTGGAAAAGGCGGGAATGGAAGAGAGAGGTAGACCATTGGTTGAGGCAGGAATTGGAGATATAAAAGGGGAACACAACACCATACCAGGAGGTTGGGAATTGATATGGGTGGAGGATCCCTGGACAGGGAGATGTGAGAAGGTTCAGGTGCCTCGGGAAGAGGCAGACTACAGAAGGAGACATGGTCTACTCCCAAAACCTTCTTACTGGGGAGAATCTGAAGCCAGAGAGTGGCAGAGGCGTTTAAGGGAGGAGAAAGAGGCGGTAGAGAGGGAAGAGCGTGAGAGATGGGCATGGTGTCTGGAGGAGGCTTGCCGGAGTAGGTATTTACTGGACCCTGGGACCCCTACACCGAGGGGAATGACCCTTTCGACTTGGAGGGAAGGGATGAAGAGACCCTTCCCTTAATAGACACTGGTTTGGAGAACCGGGACCATGAGGACACGAACCCTTTTGTTAAAGATCCCTGGTATGAATCTGGTTACAACCCGTTTTTACAAGATTTATGGACACCCTCGTTTGACCTGTTGGCGGTGAGAGACAAAACAACGGACAAGTTTAATGTTGAGAATTCCTTGTTTAATGTTCCAATAAATCCTCATTCTGATTTCAAGAACACTGAGCCAACTGTGTTTCTGTCCAACCAGCCTGAGACCTTAATTGAACCCTCACACACCACCCATCACGACTGTACAATGGGGAGTGGATACCTGTGAGCTAGAATGGAGGCTGTCTAAAGAGACAGTAGCCACTCAGACAGAGAGGGAAATAGTGAGAAGGGAGGAAAGGGGAAGGACCATCAGGGATAGGGGAGGAATAGGGGAGATAAAAGGAGGGGTAGACATGAACAAGGAAGTGAATCCTACAATGTGTTAATGTAATTTTTGGAACTTCAAGGGGAAAGTTTCCCATTTTCTTTTCTTCTCGGTCGTCTTTTGCTCCATCCATATTGTTCAGGAGAAAGCCCTCTGGAAAGGCTTTTTGGGAGATTTTCCTCTTAGGAATTGTCATAGAAATCATGTGTGTTAAAGTTTTACATGCTCAAATTGTCAATGACACAGGGACATTTGCCATATACAATTCCCATTGTACAGACACTATGTGTACTCTGTACAACCACTGTATGAGAGAACATTAAATAAAGCTATTAGAAGTGCACCTGCAGTCTTTCTTTATTAAACTGATTTTCATGACAGAAATTTCTTCAATTGCGTTATCATCAAGGTATTCTTGCACATTTATATATTTGGGTCTTCCTATTAATATTTTGTGTGTAAAGGCCTGCAGGTATGAGAATTCCTCAAGTTAAATATTATTATTTTAAATCTGCCAGTAAATATATCTATGTTTATAGCATAAAATACAGCTCCCTGTGCCTAAGTAATAATCATCATAATCATCTTGGAACTACAGAGCTTGAAGAGACCCTAGGGATCATCGAGTTCATCCCTGATCAAGGAGGCACAGTGGGGAATCGAACTCCCACCCTTTGGCTCCACCAAGTTAGCATATGTGACATGTTGCCATTTTTACTGAATATATTCGAAATTCCTCATTTTTCACCTATGGAGGGCTCAGAAACTTATGAGATGTTTTGTTGCTATGTACTCTCAAGTTACATCCAACTTAAAGGTAAAGGTAAAGGTTCCCCTTGACATTTAATCAGTCGTGTCCAACTCTAGGGGGCAGTGCTCATCCCCGTTTCCAAGCCGTAGAGCCAGCGTTTGTCCGAAGACAGTTTCCGTTGTCACGTGGCCAGCACGACTTAGACCCGGAACGCTGTTTACCTTCCCACTGAGGTGGTCCCTATTTATCTACTAGCATTTGTATGCTTTCGAACTGCTAGGTTGGCGAGGAGCTGGACAAAGCGATGGGAGCTCACTCCATCGCGTGGATTCAATCTTACGACTGCTGGTCTTCTGACCCTGCAGCACACAAAGGCTTCTGCAGTTTAGCCCGCAGCGCCACCACGTCCCATCTAACTTACAGCAACCCAAAGAGGGGTTTCAAACTATGTGAGATATTTGAAGAGTGGTTTTCCCAATGGCAAACCCCAGGGAGTTTCCATGGCCAAGCAGCGGTTTGAACCAGGTCTCCTGAGTCCTAGTGTATCAGTGTACCCGCTACTTCATGGTGGCACTATAAGCATTTGTGGATGAGTAAAACCAGTGCTCCTGAAATGCTGATGACTGTGATAGGTTTTGCTTTTACATCACAATTCTCAGAAATATCATGTTGGAAATAATGCCTGAATTTTCCTCAGGTAGAATGTTGGTTTAGTTGAAAATGCACAAAGCTTGAGGTTCACACTTGATGGGTCAGAAAGCATGGCTCGTTTTGTATTTTTGGCAGATAGGTTACCATGGGAGATACAATGGAAGCACCATTTAAATACCTGTGAGTGTTTCTATTATAATTCCCTCTGGCCTAGTCAGGAGTTTTATAACTTAGTTGTAAAAGATCACCTCATGCTCAAACTTGGCAAACCGTGTATTAAACTGAAAAGTTAATTTCATATCCAAAGCTTGAAAATAATCCATTAAGGACATTTGTGAGTTCTTTGAGTGAGTTCAAAGTGCATTTTTTCTTTTGAATTTTTATTATAGCTGAGTCTCTGCAGGTTTTAATTACTGAAACAGTTTTTGCAAATGTTTAACCTATATTGATGGATAATGAAGTTCAGTAAAGCTAAAGAAAGTGGTGGGAATTATTGTAATCATTTAATAAAAACTACTTGAATGGCTGTATTTTACTTTTAAAGTATGTAATTGCAAGCAGGATTTCTAGACAGTGTTTTCCTGAAATAAAATTAGTACAGCTTTCGTTTCTCTGAACATCACTGCTGCTCCTCTGTGGATCTCAGGCCTGGAAAATATTCTGTGGAGCCCATCCTTTTAGTTTTAAAAATTCTCTCACCATTCACTGACACTGTAGACATAATGGCTGCAGTAAGTATGTTAGATTAATAGCACCTGGGGTAGCACAATGGATAATAATGGCTTAGAGTTGAAGTACCTATTATGGTTTATAAGATTATTGATCTGCAAATCTAAAGAATTTGCCTGCTAGGATGTGTTTTCCTCCACAGCAGTAATGATTTGTAGCAGTTGTTGTGTTTGAATTCAAACATCATTGTAGGTAAAGGTAAAGGTTTCCCTTGACATTTAGCCCAGCCGTGTCCAACTCTAGGGCACAGTGCTCATCCCCTACAATGATTTGTAGGAGCAGTTGTGTTTGAATTCGAACATCATCATACTAAATACAAATTGTGGAGCATATGCACCAAGGAAAGATGAAGAACTGAAACTGATGTTAAAGATGCTCAAGGTTTTCAAATGGTCCTCATTTTTTTAGTGAACTAACCTAACTCACACTTCCTGGATCAACACACAGTTTGTTGATGGGAGTCAGATTTTTTTAAATCCAGTCTCCAGCTCAAAAAAGTATACTGAAATGGATTCAAGGCATGTTTTTTTTTAATGTTAAAGTGAGTATATGTATTGCAGAAAAGAATGATTTTTTTCTGGTGAAAAAAATGTTAAAATAAAGAAAGTTCATGCACATTTACTAAATGTGAAGATAAATAGAAAAGTTGGTTGAAGAAGACATCTATGTGAATTAAACGTGAAACTGATGTGGGTTGACCTGTCCCTGTTTGATGCACCTATTGTGTATATTAACCCTAATTTTTTGTTAGACTTTTTTGCTTCTGTTCAGCCAAAGAATGGCCTATTCTTTATCTGTGGCTAGGCCTTGACACCCCCCCCCCCCCCCCGCATGCTTAGAATTCCATTTTTCACCTTCCTCCATCAGCTCAGCTTTTCTGTATTGGTCTCTATCTCTCTCTCATTTCTACTTTATTCATTCTCTTTACTGCTTACCTTTTGCCTTTTGTTTTCTTTTCTTAACTTTTTTTTAAACACCCTGTCTTCAAAGCATCACACCTGGTTATTGCTATTGTTCACTGTGTGTGTATTTGCAATGGTGTTGCCGTCTTTTGATGTGCTTTCATTTACAGAGTTCATTCCAACCTTTGTTGTTCTGCCCCTGCTATGTATAGCTTAAATATGCATGTAAAGGAAGCAGAGACCTCTGTACTATAGAATATTTAACATGGCGGCTGCTGCTACATAAAGCAAATTGGTGTGTATACTGAATGCAAAACATTGTTCGTGGGTATTCTTTAGAGATATGGCAAAGTGACCATAAAATATACGCATTCTTACTTGGTATTGAGATTGTCCAAGGGACCACCATATTCTGGGAATAGCAGTCCATTTAGAACTTTTTTAAAAAAAGCTCTATTGTTGCGTAGCTGACTTTTCTGTCCCCAGGGTCTACCATCATGTTCTGTCAGTACTATTCTATTAACAACACTCAGTCCTGAAGTAATATTCTTTTCTCCCAAATGTGTGAATAAAAACCTGCTCAGAAACATTTTTCATTTGTTCCACATAGATCTTTTCCTTGACATTTTAAACAGCCATTCCATTTATTCTGTTTCTACTATTCTTCTTAATGTACCTCATTTCAAAGATTCTAAATTCTCTCTAAGAATTCTTTCTCTGTTCAAGATGAAGTGTGCCTTTCTTCTATTCTTCCTGCCTTCCTACTGAGTTGGAAACTTCGGAGTATATATACAAACGGTGGTGTTTAGAGAGGGCATGTTCACAAATGAATGCACACGACCTGCTTTCTCATTACTTGCTTATTCCATACTTGGATCGCTCTCAGTGAAATATATGAACTGCATATATTGAAATGCACTGTGTCTAAGAGGGGACAGGAGATAATTGGGACCTTTTCTTTGTGTCATTCTATCTGTAATAATGTAATAACACATGCGCAAGTCACTGCACTGTATATGTGAACCAGCTCAAAGACTCATATAGGACTCAACCAGACATTTATAAGTGACACATGAGAAATGCAACTTACTCACAGGTCTGTCTAGCCAGCTATAGACATGATACTATAATATTAAAATTGCATGGATTTCGCTCTCTGTCTTGACGATCTTGAAGCAATCTAGTATTGCAGTTGAAAAGTTGTTGACTAAAACATCTTGCACTAGTCAACGGCTAGCTATATTTGGTACCGTTTTATTTCCAGACCCAAAACAAAATGTCAGACATTTCTTCTAAAGCCCCACAGGGCTGTCATCCAAAGTACCTGAAGGACCACCATGTCTGGTAGCAACTTGCTCTTGATGATTTTACTAAGACCACATTGATACCCATGGAGACCCCAAGATCTCATTGCTACCCATGGAAACCTGAGGGAAATCTCATCTATATCCACTGCGATCTTCTGCAGAAACCCTTACAGGGCTTGGGAGTCTGAAAGAAAAGAGAAGATTATTTAGAAGAAGACCTTTTCCATGGTTGCATTGGAGTGCTCTTTGGAGAAAGTGCAATCTACCCCCATTCCCATTGGTATACTTCTGGTGGCACTTTAAAAACCATTCTCTTTGGGAAAATATTTGTTTGCAACTCACGTGCTGTTCTAACACTTGTGTTCTGCTTGTATAAAAACGAGATTTGGGTATTCTACTGCTGTTTTGTTTGTTATCAATTATATTATTACTTATGATTTGAAAGTATGTCTCACCTGTCCTTGTGAAGAAGAGATCAGAAAGTTTACAAAAACAAAATAGTATTGCAATAAAAAGTGAAAAATCCAGGAAAGGGGCAAGTTGTGAAAACAGGAACGAGCTGATGAATGCAATAAAACTAAGTTGATGAATGTCCACGGAAACTATGCTGTCATAAATGCCCACTTAGATGAAGGCCCTTTTAATTTTAAAACGGTGTTTGTTTGTACTTCTATATTATCATATATAATTTTGACATCTGAACAGTGAGCTTTCATGAGTTGTCGGGGGCACAGGTATCTTATACACAGGAACAAAAATGCCCTGGTGTAATGGAATTGTGTATTTAATTGCCTGAGGGTAACGGACATGTAGAACAAATGGGAAAATGCACACCTTCATGACAACTGGGTGTTATAACTCTGCTTGGTGGGGGAAAATAGCTTTAGCTTCCATATGTGCACCTCTCATAATGTGCCCTCTGATTACTCGATTTTAAGAGCACCCTGGCTAGTCCTGCACTGAACATTTTCCCCACAAAGATTTTGACAGCTCTCGTTCAGTTGAATGGAAAGGATTTCCTTTCAAAAAAAAAAAATTTCAAAGGAGAAGAAATTTCAGGAGAATCTTCATGAGTACATTTTAAGATTCTTGCCCTTTCCTTGCTTACAATTGGGTGCATGTCTTTGCCCTTCATTGTACATTCATCTTTGTGAGAGTTGGCGCCCACCTTGCTTTCCACACTTGAAAGAAATGATGTCATGTGTTAACTTTTTGCAAAGGGCTTTTTTTAAAGTCAAGAAGTCTGTGCGGGAGCTCTGTTTACAACTTTGCATGTTGTCTGTAGTTTGTTTGACTGGGAGGGATTTTTCTGGGCTGGGGCGATTGTCTCTTCAGCACTAGAACATTCTTTCTTCCAGTTTTTGATTTCAAAGAGAGCCCCATCTTTCTACTGTGCATGCTTCATTCCCTCTTGTTAGTCTGTTGTGCAGTTGTCTGCTTGCTGTTGAACTGTTCAGTTGGTTGCTAAGTTTGTGTGCAGTTCAGAAAGCAGCATACACAAGTCTGTAGCTTCAAGTAAAGAAATGTTTTTCTTCTTTCTACTACAAATGTCTCAGCATGATTGAGACTTTGTGTGCCAGTTAATGACAGAGAGGTGGACTCTGGGGGACTTGAAGCTGTCCTCCTCTGTAGATCTTTGTGCTTCTGTTGTGTAGCTAAAACAGAATTTTACCAGAAATTAAAAACTCTGCAGCAAGCATGGACAACTAGGAAAACTGGAGAGTGACAATGAGCTCTGCAAGAGAAAGAAAAAACTCTATACTGCACATGTTTGTCTACCTTCAATTTACAGTACTCTGTAAAATATAACCAAATGAAATTGGAGACATCACCTTGCCAACAAAAGTCCGAATAGTCAAAGCTATGGTTTTTCCTGTCGTGATGTATGGAAGTGAGAGCTGGACCATAAAGAAAGCAGACCGCCGAAGAATTGATGCCTTTGAATTGTGGTGCTGGAGGAGGCTCTTGAGAATCCCCTGGACTGCAAGGAGAACAAACCTATCAGTTCTAAAGGAAATCAACCCTGAGTGCTCACTGGAAGGACAGATCCTGAAGCTGAGGCTCCAGTACTTTGGCCATCTCATGAGAAGAAAAGAGTCCTTGGAAAAAACCTTGATGTTAGGAAGGTGTGATGGCAAGAGGAGAAGGGGACGACCGAGGATGAGATGGCTGGACAGTGTCTGCGAAGCAACCAACATGAACCTGACACAACTCCGGGAGGCAGTAGAAGACAGGAGGGCCTGGCGTGCTCTGGTCCATGGGGTCACGAAGAGTCGGACACGACTAAACGACTGAACACACACACACACACACTAAGAATGAGGCAGAAAAAAATGGAAATATCTTTTATGGCGGAATAAAAGTATTGGATATTGATAGACAAGTTATGACACAGTACTAGCATCACCTTTTCTCCAGAAATGGAGTTGTTGCCCCTCAGGGCTTGTAGTAAATGAGAGGTATTATGAGCTTCAGAAATGGAGGCAAAATGTGATGGTCCCTTGAAAACGCACATTTGCGACACCCTGAGGAAATTCTGAAGAATGACACGTACTGAGCTTAAATTTCACAGAAGACATTTATCTAAGAAACATCCTGATTTTTTTAAATGTCTTCCTTAGAAATAGAAGTCCACTTTGCAAGATTCTCCCATAAGCTTTCTTAGCCATTTTGGTGGGGTGGGGTGGATGGGAGTGGCTACCTCCCCTGCCATAATACCGTAGAACAGAATATGTTCTTGGACAACAATTCCCAGAAATCCTGGCCAGCACACCTAGTGGTGAAGACTTCAAGACATTGTAGTCCAAGAACATCTGGAGACCCAAGGTTAGGAACCACTGCCCCAGAATAATCTTATGTGGAAGGCACTGTCAAGAAAGCAAAATATTGGCCAAGCTGACAACATAACTCTTGTGGTTTTCTTTGGAGGAAAGGGGAAAAAAACCCCTATTGCTGTAATAAGTCTAATATTGAATCTCATTTGTGAGAAACCGTTGAAGAATCTCTCCATTATTTGGATAAATTTGGTGAAAAACCCACCCTCCTCCAGTTTTCCTGCCCAGAAAAAGGACAGAGAATTTCAAAAGTCCATCACTGCACAGCTAAACCTCAGATTCTTAAGCATAAAAGTAGTGTTGTTGTGGGTTGGACACAATTTGGGGCATATGTGGTGCACTGTTCTTGGTGTTGTGTTGTTGTTGATCACTTTAGTGAGTGAATGTCTCTGTGTACAAGTCTGTCAGAACATGCAAACTGTGTGCATGCTGGCTGCTTCCTTGCCTTTTTTCTATTGTGCTGCCCAGACAGCACTGAACTCATGCTGTTGCTTTCTCTTCTATTTCTCCCCCACACACCCAGTGTTTACTGCTTTTTGGTTGGTGGGTAGGGGAGGTACTATTTTCATAGGTCTGATGACAATTTTTCTGTCTCATGTACTGTTGGCTGCTTTTCAAGTAGATTGATTCTCTGTTGCCTTGCCCCCCCCCCCTTTTTGAGTAGTTTTTAAGGGTTCTATAGAGGTTTTGGAGTGCTAATGAATGGGGGAATGACAAAACAAATTACATGAAAGACACTTTCTCTTTGTGTAAAAATGAAAGAACTGGTGTAAAAAAATATACAAAAATGAAAGATTCACCCACATAAAAAATCAAAATCAAGAAAACACAAAAAACCTACAAACAGTATTCAAACCCACCACAAAAATACAAAAAATGTTACGGTCAGCAAAGGACAGAAGGGACCCCTCACCACTGCAGGAGTATACCGGATACCTTGCAGTTGTGGCCAGGTATACATGGAACCACAAAACGAAGCATCCACACCAGAATAAAAGAACGTGAGAGACACTGAAGACTAAAACAACCAGAAAAATCTGCAGTAGCTGAACATGACCTAAAACAAGCTGGGCATGAAATTCTATTTCAAAATATTGAAATACTGGACAACATCAGCAATCATTATGTCAGACTGCACAGGGAAGCCATTGAAATCCACAAACACCAGCAGAACTTCAACAAAAAAGAGGAAAGTTTGAAACTCAACAAAACTTGGCTTTCAGCTCTGAAAAATACAGCATGCAAAAGGTCAATGACCTCTACCCAGCCACAAGGACCGGGGATCACTACACACAAAAGACCAGCTGATGACACTCATCAATCACAGTGACAGATAATCTCTCTTCCTTATCACAACAATACACCCACAACAAGACACACTAATCACCCATCTCCTGAATAGGACAAAAAACTATCTCACAGCCATAAATATTCCACTCCCAAGCCAACTACACCAGAGCACAGAGTGCTGTCCTCTGAAGATGCCGGTCACAGAGACTGGTGAAATGTTAGGAAGAACAACCTTCAGAACACAGCCAAAGAGCCTGAAAAACCCACAACAACCAAACACAAAAATGTTCCACAGATACATCCCTATGTATTACACAGTGGGGACTGGTTATAGGTGCATCTGATTTGCGTGCATGCATCAAAAGCTGTATGTTAAAAGTATACACAACTTTGATTGGGAGAGTCTCAGGTTTAGGTCATTCTTGGATGGGAGCTCCACACCTACTGGGAACCATCTATTGCCACACTCCAGGCGCGACTTGCAAAAAGAAAGGGTACAGGTAATATTCTATTTATTTTGCTTTTATTCCATTATCTGGTACTTGACAGCCAGTTACAATTTTTCCATCCTGTGGTTGCTAACTATTGTTTTGCAGCGCATTGCTGCAGTGTATGTTCTCTCATCTTGGTTCACTGGTATGCTTATTGTGTCTTGAATCTGCCAGCCAGGCAGGACACCCATCAAGCAGATTTGACAGGCAGAGTTTATTTGTTCACCATAGTCATTGGTCTGTGGCAAAGTATATTGCATTTCTGCTTAAAAGCTATAGCAAGTTTTGAGCCCCTGGGCCCTCTGCTTCTCATAAGACCACCTCCCAAACATTTATAGAAAAACGCTGGTGAAAGAGAATTTTTTTTTCCTCTTAGAAGCCTCCAGGAACAGCAATTCTTCTCTAAAGTAAGGCATGTAAGGTTATGTGTGTGCATCTGAATCACTATAGAACAGTTTCCTGTGACTGCTGCCCAAGAAAGCAATGTGGCCACTGCGCCAAAGGAAAATAAACTGACACTTGTCTATTCCACCAGAAGAATAAGCTACACAGTCCTGGAAGCAGGGCCCTCATGGCCTGACTACTTATTTTCTCTTCAATACATGCAATATTATGACTCTGGTCCATTGGTATCATAACAGCCCTACCAATGGGCTGAGTGGAGATGGTTCCCTCAGGTAGCAAATTTCGTAGGCTGGTCCCGGTAGGTTTCTAAGCTCTGGCTAGACAAGTTGTGTGTGTGTGTGTGTGTGTGTGTGTGTGTGTGTGTGTGTGTGTGTGTGTGTGTGTGTGTGTGTGTGTGTGTGTGTGTGTGTGTGTGTGTGTGAGTGAGTGAGTGTGTGTGTGTGAGAGAGAGAATGATGTGTAGATTAAATATGGTGAACCCTATTATTCTAGCAACATAAGCACAACCTGAAGGACGATGACTGTATACCCCCAAAGAGCTGTGGAGTCATGGCAGTTTGCACCCCAAAGTAGTGCCTACTCTCTACAATATCCAAGTATTTTTACCCCCCATTCCCACAACTACCTTTCTTCAGAGGAAAACCATGCTGAATGCCGAGCCCCTTGGGCTAAATGCCTAAATTTGGGGAGTGGGGGAATTTCACTATGAATATGATTTCCTGCAGCAGAATCTTTCCCTCTGGTGCTTTTGCATAAAATGCATGAAATCTTCTCATTATTGCTTAAATGCCCTCGTTGGTTTAAAACTATATCTTTCATTGTGGGAATTTGCTTCCAAACACCTGCTCATTTTTTAGTTTTAATCTCAGAATTCTCTTCCATCCAAGGTTATAACTCTTTCCCTGTTTCTTTTTCATCTCTGCCTTCAGACCAATGAATCTTTTCCCTTGCATATCCCACCGAGGGATGTTCTGATCGGCTTGCCATATCCAGATGTAGTTTAATTGTTTAACATAAAGACATATGCTGAGCTTTCGAAGGAACTCTCCCCAGAACCTAGTATGATAATTATCTGCCAATTCAATACTATATATTATCAGCGAGAGATCTTTTTTGCCCTTCACTTAAATCATGCTTAGGTGGGGAGGCTATGATAAAGCCCACACTAATTAGACAGGTTTAATCGCTCATACTGTGCTTCGTCAGTTGTGTTTTGACAGTTAGAGAAAATTTCAAGCCAAATAAGTAAGTATAGAACATTATCAAATGGGGTGGTGGTGGTGGTGGTATGATAACCCCCTCTATCTGATCTGTTAGTCTTTAAAGTGCCATTATTCTTCTGTTTTTGTTTTTATTTTTTTGGTGTCCAGAGAAAAACACTTAATTCTCTGTCTCGAGAAACTCTGTGTGGAAATGTTTATACCCAAGACAGGTGGCTATTCTTTGAAACTTATGAAGAAATATGTGCATTTTGGAATGTGAACAAAATGAACTCATTGCTACGTGGGAGTTAATCTTTTTTGTTTATGGCCTTTATTCCCTAAGGAGCAGTACTATGTAGTTGCTGTTCAGAAGTAGAAAGAGCTTGTCATAGCCATGCATATCCCCTCTCTCTTTCTTCCGTAATCCATTCTGTGTCTTTTTAAAATCAGAATGGGAAACAGGTGAAGGGTGTGATTCCAACAGACATGCCTATCCCCTGATTTTCCTAAGATGCTGTACACCTGAAGCCAAATATCTGAGTGTGGGCTCTCCTTTTTTGGAGAGCTTCAATCTGTTACTTCAGGTTCTATCCTCTTGAGCTGCAGAAAACAAGCTCACTCATCTTCCATATGACAGCCATTTAAATTTTTAAACATGGCTATCGTATCACCTCTCAGCCTTCTGTTCTCCAAGCAAAACATGCCAATTTCTCTCATTTTTAACTCATAGGACTTGGTTTCTAAATCTGTGCCATTCTATTTCTCCTCCTCTTGATACTTTTAATCCACTTGATCTGGACACTGTGCTTCTGTTGTTACACCCTAGTATAGAATTTCCTCTCCCCCCCCCCCCCGTCGCATTACAATATTGGTTCATGTTTAGCTTGTGATCTATTAAGACCCTTAGATCCTTTGCACATCTAGTGCTTTCAAGCCAGCTTACACTCATCCTATATGTGTGCATCTGATTTTTCCTGCTAGAACTTTTTTGTATGTGGTTGTCCAGTTCTTTAATCTGTTAAACTCATTTTGAAGCCTTATTCTGTCTTCTGATGTACTGGCAACAATTCCATTTGATGACATCAGTAGATATACTGTAATAAACATTCCCTCTGCACTCTCATCTGGCATTAATAAGGATACTGAGTAACACCAGGCCTAGGCCAGTGGTACCTCACTTGTCCCTCTAGCGTGATGAGAAGCCACTGGTGAGCACTCTTGGGTTGCAGCCTATCAACCAGCTACAAATCCACATAACCATAGTATCATCTAGACCACATTTTACCTTCTTGACCAAGGAAATAGCATGACAGACCATGTCAAATGCAAATCCAGCCTTGCTGAAATCAAGATACACTACATAGCACTCCTCTTATCTACCAAGCTTGTGACTCTATCAAAAAAGAAAGAAAAAGAAAAGAAAAGAAAAAGAAAAGAAAGATTAGTCTGGCATGACTTGTTTTTGAGAAATCCATGCTAACTCTTTAGAAATCACAGTGTCCTTTTCTAAGTGCCCGCAGACTGTTTTAATGACCTGTTCTAGAACCTTTCCTAGTAGTGAAGGGGATTGGTCAGTAGTTGTTTCGGTTTTCTTTCTTGCCTTTTGAAGATGAGGATGACCTTTGCTTGCTTCCACTCTTCAGGGACCTTACCATGAATTCTTGAAGATTATCAATGGTGGCTCTGAGATTACATCTGCAAACTATTTTAGTACCCTTCGATTGAGTTCATCTGGTCCAGGTGACTTTAATTTAAGGTAGCTAGGTTCTCCTGTACTATTTTCATCCTTACAACAACTCTCTGATTTCCTCCTTTGCACTATTTTGGGCGCTGTTGCTTTTTTTGTGAGAAAAACAAATGTGAAGTAGGAGTTCAGTCGTTCTGTCCTCTCTCTATCACCCCTTAATAACTAGCCATCGTTCACTTCATCAAATATTTCTTAGAAATATATCATTTTTTCCTGTTATCTACAACTCATACAGAGCTAACTGGTCTGGAGTCTGCCTGAAATATTTCTCTTTTTCCCTCTTTCTCATCCCAATTTCTGTATTTTAGGAAATCACAATTTATGTTAAAGAGATTATTATTTATGTATTTTATTTATTTATTGAATTCATATCCCGCACCATCTGGCAACCAGGCCACTCTGAGGACCTAACAAGAATATCAGCAACAATATTAAAATACGATAAAAAATAAATTAATGCATAACCAAATAGGGTAAAGTAAAACAGATGGTAATGAAGGTGATAAAAAGGGGTGATGGAGAGGATGGCGAAAAGGATGGTAAAAGGGAGGCTGAGATCTTAATGCTCCGGGAAAGTTTGGTGGAAGAGTCAGATCTTCAATGCTCCAGCGAGAGTGCCAGGTGGATCTCAATAGGCAGGTTGTTCCACAGGCAGGGGGCGACAACCAAGAAGGCCTGGTTTCTTGTTCTTTCCCTCCGGGCCTCCTTCAGGGTCAAGGCCCTCAAATGCCTTGCCTGTGAAGAATCGGTATTATAGACAGATCTGGCTGGGAGCAGCCGTTCTGATAGGTACTGAGGTCCTAAACCATTTAGGGCTTTGAATGTTATCATCATAACCTTGAAGTCAATGCGGAAATGAACTGGTAGCCAATGAAGGGCGGCCAGAGTGGGGGAGATGTGCTGGAATTTCTTCACCCCAGTTATTAATCTGGCAACCGAATTCTGGACCAGTTGAAGTCTCCTCATCAGCCTCAAGGGTAGCCCCATGTAGAGAGCACTGCAGTAGTCTATTCTTGAGATTACGAGGGCATGAATCAGCATTGTGAGTGCCCCCACATAGGGACGCAGCTGGGCAATCGTCCAAAAATGGAAATGGGCTGCCTGGACCACAGATGCCAGCTGGGTTTCCATGGTGAGATCTGGGTCCAGGTAGATGCCCAAGCTGCGAATCTCACTCTTCGTGGGAAGAGTCACTCTCCCAAAGGAGCAGGAGTTTCCCAACCCACTGATGCCAGGACTGCCCAATGCTGTTTCCGTGCCATACTGCGGCCTGAAGCCTGACTGGAACAGATCAAGGGCAACAGTTTCCTCCATGAGGGCCTGAAGCAGATTGGCCACCACCCTCTCGACCACTTTACTAAAGAAACATTGGTGATGGGCCTATAATTCCCAATTTTGTCCCCCACCAAATTAGGTTTGTTTCTAATGGGGCTTAATGAGTGTCTCCTTGAGGGCAGGGGGAACCATGCCCTCCTGGAGAGACCCATTAATTATTGCGATGGCCCATTCTGTTGTTACCAGCTTGGCTGTTTTGATGAGCCAGGCTAGACAAGGGTCTAAAAAGGAGGTGGTGGCATGACAGTGCACAAGTGTCCTGTCCACCTCATTGGGCATCACAGGTTGAAAGCAAGTTAACCTTGCCAGGCAAGAAAATGCACTGGGCATCTCAGCTTGATCTACTGTGTGTAACAAGGGATCAAAGTCGCGGTGGATGGTCTCCACTTTAGATTTTAAAAATGCCACAAGTTGGTCACAGGAAATACTAGAGGGAGGTCTACCACTGTGGCTAACTCCAGATAGATTGCGTACTATACGGAAAAGTTCTGCCTGCTGGTTGTGAGCTTTGCTTATCCGGTCAAAGAAGAATGCTGTTCTAGCAAACTTTACCCTAGCTAGTTAAAGGTTAGACGCAATCCTGGCAGTTTTTAAATTAGTTTCCATCAGGGCCTGTGGCGATCCCCCTTTGCGCCCTTTATATCTTTGGGCTCCACAAAGGTGAACACGTCCTTTTCGCTGCCACCAGGTATTCTCTTAATACCAATACAATTCCCACACACTTAGGAGCTACTCAAAGAACTTAGGAATCAGGGGTTTTGATCAAACTTTCTTTTATTAAAGAACAAAAATTATAAGGAGAATCAAATATAACTGTTTCAGGTGTTCAATTTTTAAATCATGTATTCAGTCACTGGAATTATTTATATTATGCTTATGCGTTTATTCCTGCTTGTTCAATATGATGTAAACTGTTCAAGTCTCTTTCCTAACCCCTCTAATCTATTCCTAAACCCTAACACTCTCTCAATAACTTCTTGTCCCTACTTCTCTCTATCCCTGTCTTATTCCAACTCTCCCTTTAACTCTCCCTTCCAGCTGTCTTAACTGTCATTCTGACTCCGCCCCTCCTGCTCTATCTTCTGAATGACATGCAGGAATGACGTCATATTTTGGGTTCTGCTACAGGGCTCTTCTCCAAATGCTCTCTGGCCTTCTCAGATTATGCTTCATGGCCCTCAGCTGCCCGTTAAACAAGGGAGCTGGTTGGGCTTGATAGGAGAGCTGGTGTTTAGGTACAATCATGTCGACCGCCCTGGTGGTGGTGGTATACCAGCCATCCACCAGAGCATTGACAGGAGCACCAACCAGCCGGAATCCCCCGCATGGTATCTTGGAATCCATCAGGATCCAGTAACCTGCAGGGGCAGACCATCTTAATGGGTCCAAGCTCCCTGTGGGAGGGAAGTGCCACTGAGATGCTGCATTTAATTAGGTGGTGATCCAACCATGACAAAGGGGCTGATACCAAGTCGGCCCTCCCCATGAAGGGAAGTGCCATTAAGAGGCTGCATTTAATTAGGTGGTCATCCGATCATGACAAGGGAGCTGATACCAAGTCAGCCACCATTGGAGCATGCTCTCTCTGCTCAGCAGCAAAGACCAGATCCAGCATATGGCCGCCCATGTGGGTAGAACCATTAACTTGCTGGATCAAGTCCAATGAAGCCATGGTTTCCAGGAACTCATGAGCTGGGCCAGAAACCTCAGCCTTCACGTGAATGTTAAAGTCCCCAAGGACCAATAGTCTGGGGGGCCTCAACAGCACCATGGAGATGAAATCTGCCAGCTCCAGCAGGGACTATTCATCCATTCATGTGGAATAAATAAAATATTAAGAGTGTGTAATTAAGCACTTAGGGATTTTTTTTGTTATTGAAAGAATCTCAATTCAATATTGTCTTCTAGAGCAGTGGTTCTTAACATGGGCGATAATGCCCCCCAGGGGGCGATTTCATTTTTCAGGGGGGCGGTAGAATGAAAAGGGGCGGCGTGGGGGCACTGGAGCAGAAGGGGACGGTAGGGGGTGCTGGAGCAAGCCAAACCTGTGAAGATGGCTGCAGCCTTTTTACAATGTGCATGAATATATATTTTCCTCCAATCTTAATTTAGTTTCAGAGTTTTTGTTTTGAAATTTTTAGTTCCTGCATTGCGGTTTGTTTTTATGCCCTTTTTATATTTCTTTTTGAGTCTTAAAATTCGCTTGCAACTAAATCATTAAATGTTACTTTTGGGGGGCATTTCATTTTCTTGGAATTGAATTTTGTTTTCAGGGGTCATTGGATTTAAGTGTCTTAAATAAATAAATAAATAAATAAATAAATAAATAAATAAATAAATAAATAAATAAATAAATAAATAAATAAATAAGATATCACCGCGGGGAGGGGGGCGATGATAACTTCCTCAATGGCTCAAGGGGGCGTTTCTTTCAAAAAGGTTAAGAACCACTGTTCTAGAGGCCGAGGCCTTACAAATATGCGTGACTTCTCAGCGGTGGCTCCTTTCTGTAGCATAAATGGTTATCTTTAATTTTTTTTAGCACCTGGACAAACATTATTAAACACAAAAAGGTAAGTCTGAAGTCATTTTAGCTGTTTCTTTCTTTCTTCATGTAAAATAGATTGGCTTTAGCATGAGTGAGTCTTTACATGCTTGCCGTCTGCTGGTCTTTGAAGCTAACTTAATTCCTTAATATCTGAAAAGTATTCATTACTGCACAAAGTTTTATGACTAAAATCAAACATGCTTTTGCATAAATAATGGTTTTCAGCTTAATGCTGTGTGTATTTAAATTCAAGTTACATTAATCACGTGGTATAGCCTGGGCTAGCAGTTAAATCATGTAATAATCTTCCTCTACCAGTTAGTAAAACCACAACTACATAATTATAAAAGTAATGAATTGTTATGGTTACAATGCAGAAGAAGTGATGTTATGCCTTGTTAAGTTACACTTGTAATGTAATGCAGCTGTGCCTTCATTGTTGCTAAAAGGAACTAGTGACAAGGAACTTGTAACTAGTTATTTCCAAGCTGTGAAATAATAGATCAGCTTCTGCTCTGTTATTTGTGAAAATATGCTTTCCACTTAAGTTGTGCTAGGCTATCTTCTTCTTAAACCTTGCTACACAGAGGCAGTGCTGACTAGAATGTGATAGCTGGCATCTTCAGATGCTCTCTGTTCCTCCCATCAGCCATCATGTCACATTGAAAGTCTTGCTAGAAATACATGTTGAAGCACTTTCTTTTAATTTAAACAGCAGCCGCAAGGCAGTTACATGACCTTACTGGCAGGAAAAAGTAACATTACAGGCAGAAAGGAAGCTGGTGCCAGATCCATTCAGATTCAGTAGGGTTCACTCCATAATGATTGAGATGCTTCTCCTGGGACTCCGGTTCGTACAGGTGACAGGATGGAAGTCCATTGCCAGCTCTCAGGGGATAAGGAATTCAGCACTTTAGAGCCACCCTAATTCTGGATACGTTTTGTGGAGTCTGGAAATGCAAACCTCTGTAGAAATAATGAGAACTCCGGTCTCCTGGGTTTATCAGGTTTTGTGAGGAGGCAGCTGGAGCGTCTTTGCACGGCAGACTTTGAAAGCAGGTGGCCTCTATTACTTATTGAATCAGTTTAGCATGCCTGGGAAGGAAAAGAAGATGAGGAAAGGTTGCCTGGCTTCAGAAGAGAGAAGGGTGTGTGTGTGTGTGTTGGAGGTGAGAGGAATAAAGGGAGGGGGCAAATGGGTTGGTGTCATGAGTTTTGGGGGGACATAGACGGCAGTATAAAGATATTTTTGATCTGCCTCCCCCCTCCCCTGGCTTCTGTCCTAAAATAGTTTTTAATAGGATCCTGGCTTTTCTAGATAGCACGTTTGAAATGGAACAGTAGGAATTAATAGCAGTCAAAATTCTATCTGATATAAGGTGAATAATATGTGTGTGTTTGTATGTGCGTTCCTTGGAAGCAGAGAAGTCCCATCTTTTCTAAATCCTACATCCCCCAACAAGAGAGAAACCAAACTAGTCCTTTTGAAAAAAAAAAGGGAATGAAAAATGAATATGTGAATAAAATATGGCTCCCTTCAACAACTCTTCAGTTTTCTGGCTTTTTCTCACTGATCCCCACCTTACCCTTCTCCATTCTCTTGCTGCGCATGACTCATTTCCCGACTTTGTGACCAAGGCTTTCTCTGAGTTCCTGGCCCTGAGATTCAGGAGATAAAGAAAAATTTAAAAAAGGAGAGCGAGAGGGAGAGGGAGGTTATCAAATGAGCAAGCTGCCTTAAATTATTTAGAGCCACCCCCTTCCTTTGTTCCCTGTCTTTAAGTTTTCGATCAGAAGCACACTTCTGTCTGCAAATGTCTTTCTTGGTTGGGAAGCGAGGGAGAAGAGAAAGGTTTGAAAGAAACACACCTGGAGTCCCTGACAGTTCTAAGGCCAGAACACACACGACAGCCATCCGTGGGATGTCTTTGCGACACCATGTTGTGCAAATAACCTTTCATATACTTTGTGTAACTTGGGAGGAAGAGACTCAGAGAAGCTGGCAGCTCTTCCTTGTAGAACAAGTGATGTTTTGTGGCACGTACTTATTTAAGGTGGTTTCATTGTGTTTGTAGCCCAAAGGGCTTTTGCGCTGCTTATACACGATGACTACAAAGTCAGATGTGCAATCACTGCAAGGGCTTTTGGTCTAAAAAAACAACACAGAAGGGGAAAAAGGAGTGGAAAGGAAAAAACAAGGGAAAAGCAAGGTGTCATTCTGTAGGATGGGTAGAACAGCTTTGTTTCTCACTTCATCTTCCTTTGCTATAGCTTATAGGCATGACTGCTAATGGTAACATTTCCAGCAGCAGGGGAGCAGCCATAGGGTTCTCCAGGGGTGTGTGTGTGTGTGTGTGTGTGTGTGTGTGTGTGTGTGTGTGTGTGTGTGTGTGTGTATGTGTATGTGTACATAAGCACACGTGTGATCTGCCACACTGCTGAGTCTGCAGCCTGATTTCTTGCCTTATAAGAAGGCTTACCCTGTATCTTGGGACTCAGGTCAGCCAGACACAACCCACCAGGGGTGTACTGCACTCCCTCTGCTTTGTAGCTCTGGGCTAGCTCCAGTATATAAAATGTCTTACATGTACAATAAGGATTACCTTAACTGACTGCCCTGAGGAGCTTCAAGTGGTGTTGCCATTGGCTTCATTTTGGCACCGAGCTAATACCTGGCTCTTTGTGAAATCTTTTGGGGATTAGGTGGAGGAGTTCGATTACAGTGGACAAATGGCGAAGCGAGTTTGTTTTAAATTATTCTAAATCATTTAAAACTTCTCTTTGTTTAAATTGCTTTCTGCTGTGGAGCACCTCCTGGGCTCTTTAGATCCAAGGTGGGGCATAACTGTTTTAAAACTTAGATCCCTGTTGTTCGAGTGATGTTTCTGTTTGACTTACACAGTCAGAGACCCAAGTTAAAACCGAGTTAAGACAATGCAACAGTAAGAACAAGATGAAACTAATTGAAAAGCTTTATTTCCCACCCAGAAACACAGATACACCCTCAGTAAGACAGCTGCTCAAGGGCTTCAGATTTGTTTTTGGAATACAACTCCTCAAATTCCACAGGTAGGCATGGCGTCTGGGGAATTCTGGGAACTGTAGTCGAAAAACATGGCTCTCCCCACCTCTAATAGCCACTGTTTCGTTCACTACCGAATTCCCCAGAAACTACATTTTTCTGTAGTATTATTATTTCGAGGTGGAGAAGGGATTATTTCAGTTTTCAGAAAAATATGCTGCCACATTTTTCTTTGAAGTGCTCCAGAACAATATTGCATTCAAGTTATGGCATTGACCACCAATGGCCACAAACTCAGCCAAATGTGTGTGTGTTTTAACATCCAGGATATATTATGTATACCAATTTAAACAGTGAAACAGAGTAAACAATTTAAACAGAGTAAACAATTTACTCTGTCTGGGGAACAAAGCAGCTGACAGGCAGGGGAAACATGTTTGAAATAAGTAGTACGATACCGATGAGCTCATTTACAGAAACTGCCTTGTGGTATAATGGTTAAACTGCAGTACTGCTGTCAAATGGCCTGAGTTCAATCCTGATGGATTCAGGTAGCCAGCTCAAGGTTGACTCAGCCTTGCATCCTTCTGAGGTCAGTAAATTGAGTATCTAGCTTGCTAGCAGCACACTTTACTTTATTCACAAGTGCGTGTTTGCTTTTGGCACCCTGAAAAGTGGCAATAGGTAATGCTTACTCTATTTTTCTTGCTGATCCATATCCTATTGATGTTTACAACAATGTGTAATTTGCTGGGGCTAATAGCAGCTAACTGATGAGGTTTCAGGTGGATCTTGGCTGTGTAACTGGATTCATCACTAGGTGCACGACTGCAGGACTTCAACAGTTAGCTGCAATTACATATGACAAGATAAATAAGTTTACATTAACACCAATAGGATTTTAGGGCACAGATTCCTTGAATGTCTGCTGAAAAGGGGTACGTTTGAATTTTCCCATCTTGTTGAGGCATCTTTCCTAGATTCTGGTTTTCATCCTTCTTCTGTGCTTTTCTTCATTGCCAAATTAATGCTGTATCATGACAGTTATGGCTATACTATCTGCTTTAATCCTACCACTCCTTTCAACTAAATGTGGCCATTTGTTGAATTCAAACTAAGCCATACTTATGTAGACCCCTTGAAATCAATGGGACATACATTACCCATGTGTAATCTAACACTGATTGATTCCAGTGCCTTGAGAAGTCTAGATCTACTCCTCCGTCTTCAATCAAGAGAGACCTTTTTTCAGGCACTGGTTTTATTAAATTCACAGCAGGCGTTACCTTGAAAATTCAGTGTTATAAGAAATATGGCTTGTGCTCTTCACAAACAAGCTAATATAATTTTCCTTTCAGTTAGAGATTAATGTTAACAATAACATATTGTTCCATAGTTCTAACTTGCTTTCATTAATTATTTTTCTATAGGGACCAGCTTGCACTTGAAAACTACATTAATTTTTTTAAAGCCAGCTATAGTAACAGAAGTTAGAGAGATGGAAAATTCCTTACAGATCATTTAGTGCATTTCTTTGCTAATACAGCATTGCTCCCTGTGGTATTTTTAAAAAGACTGTTTTTCAGTGCTTTGCCAAGTTACCATTTTAAATGACTCATACAGGAAGAGGTTCCTATAGACACAGGTATGTGTGTTCTATAGATTTCTTGATCATAGTTAGAGCAAACCAGGATGTACTATAGGAGAATAAACAGAAGTTACTCTGGGTTAGCAGTTAAAGATATCCCAGCATCTCCCAAAGCAGTCTGAGGTCTTGTATTCTCTCCTCACATTACATTTTTAAGCTGCACATTGCTTTATTCATCTCTACATCATTGCTCATTAAGTGAAAAACCTGATGTAAATAGGTTGTGTTTCCACAAAAAGAATTTATATTGTATTCCACTTTTGTCTCAAACTACTGTTCTTTCCTTGACTCACACCATCATTCTTATCATGATGAAACATATACAAAATCAAGTAAACTGTGTTGATCCATAAAAAAGAGTTCAAAGTCCACAGTCAGGAAATATCTCTGTTAAGTGCTACTAGATATGTACAGAATTGTCAACAAGCTTTGGAAATCTCCAGACCTACCAACATAAGAAAAAGTGGGTAGAGTCCCTTATGGCTGGAGACAAGGTAGCAGAAAATCCCATCTACAGGTAGTAGGACCTCTTATTTTGCTATGCAACATGCATGCATATTGCTGAAGTATGAAACATAGGAAATAAATCTTTGAACAGTCTTGGCAGTCCTAGGATTATATGTAAGTTATGCACCATTTTTTTTGACAGATATAGTATTATGCCATTTGCTAAAGCCACATGGGCAAATTGGATTAAATTGACATATGGACAAATGAAGCTAAGGAGATTGAGGGCAAAGAAGAATAGCTTGGAAAACAATGCCAAAACATGAACGTGGCTCTCAGAGAGCAGGAAATAAATGGCATGATAGTGAACACTAACTGACGTGAAAAATTTATCCTCAACTTTAGTGAAATCACCCTAGGTATTTCCAGTTTCTGTTACTTAATCTCTTTTACAAGCACAAAAGCCAGTAACCACCTTAGTGTCTAATATTTATTAATTTCAAGTGTTATTAGAGAGATGCTGCTGGCAGATGACATGACTGAGGGACACCACCTGTTTCACACCTGGAACAAGAGACAGAAGATTATGTATCTTCATTCCTCTGTATGAGGGCTTCATAAGTGAGAACCCTCAGAGAAGCAATGCCTCCCATTTTGCCAGAAGGCTGTATTTATCACAGTCTGCTCTAGTATTTGATGCTCTTAATATTCATTTGTATTCTAGAGTCCTGTGAGCAAGAGGGAGACAATAGCTCTGTCCATTAATGGAGCTAATATGGTTGTATGGAGCTACTACAGTAGTCCATCCTGTCAACTCAAATTTTGCTTCTCCTGTGAAAGCACCAAGATATGCTGAACTTTATGCCCTCTTTGCTTCAGAAAATATCCAAATACTCCTCAGAAAATCTTATGGACAACATTAGACCTGTTCAGTAGACATTGCTTGAAGAGTTCTTTGAATCCCATGAAAATAGCTGTTGACACACCTGTCTGCCTCCTGCTTTTCATAATAGCTTCCCACTTGCCACACAAAGGTCAGGGAAGAAACACTATGGAAATGATGACAATGTAATGATAATAGCAGCAACACCAATAGTAGTAATCAATAACAAATGTACTATCCTACTATACTACTGATATATTCAGAATGAGGTTATAAATACTCACTTGTCTTGTCCTGTCTGCATATTTCTTCTTGACCGTGAGGATTACATGGAATTTCTTGATGTTCTTGATAGAGTTATCACACTGGCAGAACAAGGTTTTGCGCAAAAATGCGTAATTCACATAATTCTACAATTTGTCCAACTAGGATTACTGATGTTTTGTTTTATTATTTTAAACCACTGGATGGGTTGTTTGCATCTCTCTTGGCAATTAGCCAGTCCTCCTGTGCTTCCTTTTCTGTCTGTCCATCTGTCTGTCTGTCTCTTTGTGTGTTCCTTCTCAAAGAAAAAAAGATACTACTGGTAGATATATTTTGGGCAAATTAGAGATATATTGAAAAAAGAGATCTCTCTTTCAGATGGAGGTGAAGAATCCTGTGGATCTTTCAAATTATCTGTCAAGGTAACTCATGTTTTGAGATAACTTAAATAAACAAGAACAAGGAATTTAGTAAACAGTCTGCCTGTTTATAGCTCAGGACATCTAACAGTTTAGATCACAAGTATTGCAGCCATATTGAACCTCTATAGTATTCTTTTGTGACTTTATAATACAAGACAGGGGATTTTGACTTTTTAAGTTTTGGACGCACATATATGCTAGATATTTAGTTTGTCAAGGAGCAGATTATTTAGCTTGTGAAGGTGCAGATACTAGTCTTTTCCTTGACAAGCTAATTTTTGATGTTCAGATACTTTTTAAAAATGCATGAAAGATGTAGAATCATAATATTGGATAGGGCCTTACGTTACTGATTGTAGGAAATCCAGAACTAGAATATACATAAAAAGTTAGACATAAGAATTTTCCATTGGTCTCAGAGAGAAGAAGACCTCTTTTCTCTCCTTTCCCAAAAAATCCATCAGGAAAGCTTATAAAATTTCTGGGATGTTTGTTATTTCTTTTCCAGAAAGAAATGTGAGGATTATTACAATTCTTTCCAAAGTGGCATTTTTCCTGCCCAGGATTCATCTGAAAAACATGGAATAAATACAGCACTGAGCAGGATTGTTACAATTCCTGCACAGAACAGCATCCTTCCCACACAGGATTCACTAGAGAGAGAGCACTAAGCTGTGCAGGATCAAGCAGTTTTTTGTGCAGAAGAATAGGTGAAAAATTGAGGGAGGAAAAAGATTAGAAGAACAGAGTCTTGTAATTACAGGAAGCCAGGAAACCTCACTATGTGTGGGAAGTTTGGCAGGGAGTGGAACTTGGAAAACTGCAGAGAACAAGTAATTTTGTGAATACCTGTCACATCCCTATGACAGGTAGATGCCCAGCATCTATTTGGTTTTGGAATTTTAATTACATCTTTTCATGCTGTCTCTTGTTTGAATGACAGGGAGGGACTTTTCTGGGCTGGGATGATTGTCTACCTATCTGGCACTAATTGTTCCTTCAAGCTGTTGAAATTCAAGGGGAGCCCCAAATCTCTTCTGAGTGTTCTATTCATCTCTTTCTTCAGTTGGTGGCAGTTGTTGTTGATCTGTTTGGTTGGTTGCTAGTATGTGTGCAGTGAAAAAAACAGGATAAACAAGTGTACAATTTCAAGCAAGTGTAAATAAATAAACTTTTAAATCCTTTCTCCTACAAATGTCTCAGAGTGAGTTATTGACACTTTAAGTGCCAGTTGATGAGAAAGGGGAGGACTATCTGGGGAACTCGTAGTTATTCTCCCTTGTGGATCTCTGTACTTCTATTGTGTATCAAAAAGAGAATTTTACCAGAAATTCAAAACTCAGCAAGATTTGGTTTCTCCATCTGCAGTCAAATGGCTAAGGAAGTCTGTGCTGTCTGTTGATTTGGAATGTGATGTTTGGCTTTGCGTGCCACAGAGAAGACTGAAAATTTGAGGAGAATACAAGTTTATGACTCTGGGTCTGAAGTGGAGCTGTGCCCCAGCTTAGGGACCTTAGAAGGGACAGTCTACTTGAAAGGCTGCCACAGGATAATCCATTGCAGATACTATGTCCATTTTAATGATAAGGAAGATGCTGAACCATGAGAAAGGAGATCTGGTGGTTTACAGCTGTCTACCAACAGCAGAGGAAACTTCATGTTGGTATCTTGTTGGCAGACTGAGCAAACCATCCATAGGCTCCCCCAGTATCTGTTGTTTTTCTGACAAAACACAGACTTCAGAAGAGAAGTCAAAACTTTGTCTAAGACAGAACTGTGACTTCAGAAGGAGAGATACAATTATGGATCATGTCTTTCGGTGGTACCTGCCTCCTCATTGTTTTCATATCAATATCAAGGTGGGGTAGAAAAGAACCTGAGGTATGACCTGCATGGAGACAGGGAAGATCTTCTTCCAAAAGGTCCAGAGTCTTTCCAAGGCCTCTCCATTATATCCCAACCATATCTGCCATGGGGGAAACGTATATTGCTTTCTTTCCATTGTTTCAAATGTGTGGGGTGGGGAGGGGAAGGAGATTGAAGTTAGAGGCAGAGAAGAATTAATGCTATTCTTATCTCCATCCTACTGGCAAGGTTTGAGAATTGTGAAGCATTCCAACCCCAGGGAGCTCCAAGAGTGGCAGCAGAATGGCTGCTCAAATTACAGTAGTGCCTCGACTTACGGTCATAATCTGTTCGAGAAGATGGACGTAACTCGAAATGGTCATAAGTAGAAGCATCATTTCCCACTGAAATGCATTGGAACGCGATTAATCCATACTAGAAGAAAAAAAAATCCCCCCCAAATAAAAATAAAACACTGCAAGCCCCATAGGAACGTGCTGGGGCTGTAACCCCTCAAAAAAATAAACAACGGAGCAAGCCCTGAAGGTGCTGGGACTTTAAAAAAACAAACAAACAAAACAACAACAACAGAGCAAGCCCCATCAGAAGGCGCTGGGGCTGCAAAAAACCCAAACCAAAAACTAAACAACAGAGCAAGCGCCAAAGGCGCTGGGGCTTTAAATAAATAAATAAATAAAAATAAACAACAGAGCAAGCCCTATTGGAAGGCACTGGGGCTGCAAAAAAACCACCAAAAAACAAAACAACAGCATAGCACAGAAACATAACCCCCCCCAGCCCAAACCCACCCTGAAAAACCCACCTAGAACAGTTTTTAAAAAGCAGAAAGCAGCACCTTACCTTACCAGGGAGTCCCAAGCTTCCTCCGACACACACTCTAACTGTTGGGACAAAAGAGCTACAAAGAAGCAGCCTCTTCGCCTATTAATGGTTAGCAGATTTGAATTCCCTGCCTTTTCCCCCTCCCTTTTTCTGGTCACAACTCAAAGCTCCGGCCGCAAGTCGAAGCAAAATTTTGCGGCTGGAGCTGGTTGTAACTCAAAATGGTTGTTAAGTTGGGACGTTCATAAGTCGAGGCACCACTGGTTACTGATTAGTTCCATATTTGCATTTATACATGCCTATTAGCATGTGCACATTTTATACAAACATAAGCTCTCTCATGTTATTTTTTTCGCACACATATACATGGCTACCTTAACTAGGACCTTTGTTGCCCTGTGCATCTACCAGATATCTGTCCACCCCTTTCTCGTTCCCCTTTTCCAGGAAACTTAGCATGTGGCTGAACAAAGCTTTGTGAATAATCTGACAAATTGTGTCCATTCAGCATAAGCATAATATTTGCTCTAGATATCATACATAATAAGATTGCTGGGAATGAAAATGAAGCTCATTACACTCCTCCAGTTGTTGGCTGTAAAAAGTTAATAAGGAATTAAGATTTTATAACATGTTTTATTTTTTAATAATTAACACATGAAGATATAAGAAGATGCTAAAATTATAATAATAATTGTTATACCTGGGCATTTTGCTGAGGCAAGCGGCTCTCAGAATGCCCATTTGATTGCATGACAATGTTGTGAACCGGCGAGGCTACAATGTAATGTGCTAGTTCATTTCATAAGTGATAATAAAGTATTTATAAATAGAAATATGAAATAAAACACTACCATATGCCTCAAGTAATAATCAGACGCTGGCCCTTGGCAGACAACACAGCGCTGTGGAATTTGAGCTGCTGCGCGAACATGGATGTAAGATGAACGCATCCATGTGCCATTCCAGGAAGGGAGTTTTTCAGGCCTTAGTGGGGAAAAGGGAAGAAGAAGTTAATCATATAATTAAAAGCTCCTTAAGATTCCTCCCAAACTGTGAGACCTCATTCAGATTTGCTATGTGTAAATTATTTATTACCATTTAATTTTTAATACATGTCCATGCACTGTGGATAAAATTTCCAGATTTGAGGGAGATACACTGCTCATATTCCAGGCTGATTTGCAATTATTTTGAAATTATAGTGTACCCTAGACCTTGAGCATTATTCACATGGGTTATTGGCTTTTTTTTTTTTTTTTGCTTTTAAAAAAACCTAGCACATATTGTGCTGTAAATGTAAAGCAAAATGGCTATAGTGTTTAATTTTTGAAAACTGTTTTCCATTTCCCTAGATTGTATTAATTGTGGTGGCTTCTTTAAAGCTGAAGAATTTATAGACTGTCTGTCTGTCTGTCTGTCTGTCTGTCTGTCTGTCTGTCTGTCTGTCTGTCTGTCTGATAGGTATCTACCAATCTAAGTAATCACTTAGTCTTATATACACTCTTGCCCCTCCCCTGGGGTTGAGGGAAGCAGCCAGTGAAGATAAAATCCTGTGGAGACATTTTCTTCCTCCCTCCGAACTGCCATAATGGTCTTACCTGGGACATATCCAGCACTCACCTGCCCCTCAGCCCAGTAATTCCATCATGTAAGCAGCCAATTTATCTGTACATAATCTTACAAAAACAACAGTGAAAAAGTGGGGACTAAAATCATCACCGTCCCTTGACTTCTGACAAAGGTGAGAGTGTGTGTCCCTTCAGTCTGCAGTCCCAAGATAACATTTCAAGTGTGAGAGTGTCCTTTTACCGTTTCTGCATGATAGATTTGGCAACAGCTATTTATAATGGCAGCAAAATAAAGCCTCCAGGTTCCATGGCAATATAACTCTGAATGCCTATTGTTGCAAAAGGTAATCACTGTTACCTTTGTGCCTTGTTTGTGGAATTCCTGGATTGGTCAGTGCTTTGGTGTGCTTGAGTACAGCTTTCGCTAGGATGACACGCTTCCCATCCAAGTGCAGAGAATGATTTTTTCCAAGCACAATATACCCAAAATTTGGAAATGTTGTCTTTTCGGATCTGCAGCTTTGAGAGCGCCCCATGCAGCATGGGTGGCCTGGTTGGCTGGGAGACACTGAGATCTGAAGTCCAAAATGTAAGCTTTCCAAGTTATGAATATGCCACATAGATTGTTGCATATATATTGTTAATCATGCATGAACATCCTCATTTCAAAATCATTCCTTTGTGTTGCTCTTTTGATCCCCAGGGAGCCAGATAAATCTGCTCTGGAGGCCACAACTGGCTCACAGGGCTACTTGTACATCCCCAGTGTAAACTCTTCAAATGTAAACTCTCCACTAAATCTGATTTCATAGGCTAATGTTGAATGGTTAACGTAATTGGAACCATGTCTCTTAGATATTTTTCTGTTTGTGGTGGTGGGGTGGAATATTGCTTTATTCAATAGAAAATTGAAAAGAAAGAAGGAAAAACTATCAGGAAGTTAAGGTCCTAGCAACTGAATATATTTAGATTTTGTTTATTCTAGCACTTAGAACTTTGCCTGGATTCTCTTGTTTTTGTTAACGCAGGTTCTGCATGGTTTCAATTGTCTCTCTCTTCTTGAAAGAGAAAAGACTGTTTGGAGAAGTTAGTGGAGCAATACGGAGTGGGGGAATCAAACAGACTCTGTAGTTTCCCAGAAATAACAAGGCAAAGCAACTGGCGAGAACTTCATGACTCTGGAAGCCAGTCGGAATGGTAGAGGCCCTGAAAATGACAACAATAGGGAAGAAAATCAGTGAGATGTATTTACAAAACTCTGGACTGTTCACAGATCAACAGCCTTTCAAGGTGTTTCGACTGCAGAGAAAAATCAACACTCATATTTTGCAGGGAACCAATTTGAAGAGAAATGTATTGGGACAGTTAAAATCCTACCCTGCATGCTAGAACAGGAGGATATATTTGACTGAGATAGCTAAAGTTGTTTCTTAGGTACACGAAGGCGCATCGTAGAAATATTTGTATTAAAAGGATAAATGTTGGGATGCTTAGGACAAGTTTAACTGTTGTGCTTCAGGATTTAACAAGAAGTATTTAAGTTGGTGTGGTATGGTGTGGATAAGAGTGGTGGACTAGGAGGCCTGAGTTCAAATCCCTGCACAGGCATGGAAACTCAGTGGGGGAATGGACCTAGTAAAATCACCCCTTAAATATCTCACTTACCTTGAAAGGCTGATTAGGGTGGCTATATCAGTTCCAACGTGATGGCACATAAGTAATTTTTCAGCTTTATGTTGAATACATCTTCCTATTGTAGCCTGGCCAATATCCTCTGTGCCTCAGATGACCTTTGCAATTTCTAATGGTAGCAATGGGAAAGTATTTCCAAGATGGTATTAGGTTTCCTAAAATGGTGGCCATGGAGAGAGCATCTTGTCATGACACACCTTTGAAAGACTGCTCTTGCAAAACACATAGACCCAATTTCTCTTGCATAGCTGTACAAGTGGCATAAACTTGGGAGGCAAAGTTAACAAATTACCATAGAAGTCATCCGTTCCACACCAAGTCGCATAACTCGGTATGCCACTGACAATGTCTACAGTAAGCTCTGATCTTAAAGTAACTCACCTCCAAAAGTTATGCTGTTTGTGCTATGCGAGTGTACTAGATGGGAAGATTTGGGCCAGCCAGGGATCACACATGTGCAAGCCAAGGCCATGCACCATACATCCAGAAAACCAGACAGTGGTGTTTCGCATTACGATGTTAATTCGTTCCAGCGAAATTGCTGTAGAACAAAAACATCGTAAAGCGATTTTTAAAAGCCCATAGAAATGTATTAAAACCCGATTAATGCGTTCTTATGGGCTTGAAACTCACTGTCCAGCAAAGATCCTCCATAGCGCGGCCATTTTCGCTGCCCGTGCAGCGAGGAATCCGTCCCAGAAAACAGCAGGTG
Organism: Pogona vitticeps; assembly: GCF_051106095.1. Taxonomy (NCBI): domain Eukaryota; kingdom Metazoa; phylum Chordata; class Lepidosauria; order Squamata; family Agamidae; genus Pogona; species Pogona vitticeps. The sequence goes on along the minus strand of NC_135786.1, from coordinate 86,473,982 downwards.
GCCGTTTTTTACCCGGTGGCCATTTTGAAACCGCCGATCAGCTGTGTGAAAATCTTCATTTTGCGATAATCGGTTAGTGAAGCAGGTAACCGATCATCGCAAAGCGAAAAAAACCCAGAGGAAACATCGTTTTGCGATCGCAAAAACTTCTTCATTATGCGAGTTCATCATTAAATGAAGCGCTCGTCTTGCGAGGCACCACTGTACTCAGGCTAATGCTTCAGCAGACATGCAGCAGGATCATTGGATGATCTTGTGATTGTGAAAGCAACCACTCTGGAGACTGGCAGTGCGAAAAATTTATTTTCTGCTGTGTCAGGAAATCCATTTATGGACAGAGCAGCAGGAAACATATTTACAAAGGTCCCTGCAGCTGGCTTCCATATGTGCAGTTTGGCTCAGACTAGAGCTAGTGTGGAGAACCCATGTGAGTCTGTCTCCTTCTAACTACGAAAAGAAGAATCGGGATGTGATCTCTGCATAAGGGGAAGAGGATTAAACGTCAGAGTAACAATTTAAAAATAGTAAGAAATAAGAGGGGGAAATTCCCAGACTTGGTTTATGTGTCCATCAGTGCTTATCCCTAGCTCCCTTTCTGCATGTATTGATGCCCATTTCTAACAAAGAAAATGTTTATGCTTTGTTTAGGCACTCCTGCTTTCTGGGGGAGGTCTCAGGCAGTAGCCACCAGCACAATGCTGTGTTCACAAAAGTCCAGTGCTTTAAAAAAAAAAAAGAACTCCAGTTTACCGTGACATCGAAACACACTCACTGTGTTGTACTTTCAAACCAGTAATTTTTTGTTCTGTAAAGACATCTGCAGTGGGAGACCAGTTCCTATTCAGGGAGTTTCTGTTAACCTAGTATGGTGAAAAATCTGTAGGCTTAAAGCAGGAGTATGGATCCTGTCGCCTGTGAACTTCTCAGCCTGTTTTCCCTCCCTATACTGCCTACAAATACATAAATGCAGGTGAAAAAGGCCATGCTTTATTGCAGATTGGGAAACTCTTATTGGTCCCCCCTTTGCAAATTGACTATTTCAGAAATTACATTTATAAAGATGGTGTGGGAACAAAATTGGTTTTTGGGCCCCTTGAGGCAGCCCACTTGTGCCTTAAAGGGTGGGATTCTACATGCTTCTGATTCTGACTGCTCTGCCACTACTGCAGCTGTCTTTATGAAAGAAAATGACATGTGAACCTCTGGGATAACATGTTGCTTGACCCTCTGACATTCCATGTGCTTGGATTTTTTTTTTTTAAAAATCAGGCAGGTATTACAGTGACTTCAATTTAACCTAAGTATTTTGGACACGTATGCAAAATCCTGTATGCAGCCCTACGCGCCTCATGGAGATTATGCATTTCCTTTCGCTAAATATTGTGGGACCCTCTCAGCGTCTCCTTGCCATTCATCTGAGACTCCTATATGTATTCCACCTGCAATCATTTCCTTGGCAGGAAACAGAAGTCTGACATTCAAGAGATATTAATGCAGCTCTGCACCATCTTTGAAAACTTCAATTAAGGCTAGATTATGCAACCAGTTTTGCAGATCCCCAAGCAACCTGATATATACATCTCTCTCTCTCTCTCTCTCTCTCTCTCTCTCTCTCTCTCTCTCTCTCTCTCTCTCTCTCTCTCTCTCTCTCTCTCTCTCTCTCTCTCTTCCTCCCTGTCAGAGAGTTCAGGAGTGAAATGTATTGTCCTTGTGTAACGTCAGATACATCTCTTTCTTGACCACTTTCTGAATGCTCATCTCAGCCACATAACCTAGTTATGAGTTGCATGCTCCTTCTGCTGCACAACAAAGAGGAGCACTTACAAACATACTTATTTAGTTAAGTGGAAAAGGGGTGGGAGGGAAAGAAATGACAAAAAGGCCACACCCCTGATTGTTCCTGATTGAAATAACTTCTTTCAGTTCCTCCTCCTCCCCTAAAATCTTTGATTTAGTGGTATTGTTTCTTTGGTATTGGGTGGAGGGGAGGAAAGTCTGCATTTCACCATGGGTGTCCTTTAATTCAAGCCGAATCCAAAGTAGAATTTTTGATTATACCAGAAAGTAAACCCAGCTAAGATTAAGGAACCCCTCTAGGAAATGAGTGAATATTTACTGGGCCTAAAAGCATCCCCTGAATAGCAATTCATTTTCTACCACAACAAACAATTTTTCCCTTTAGATCTCCCGTCCTTACTACCATAGCCTCCTATCTTGTGTGCCTTTTGAACTCCTTGCCAGAAACAAGCTTGCTAAAAATAATTTATGTGGTGGTAGGCAGCTATAGAGCAGACTATATTTTGCTCAAATATTTATAGCTTATCTCCCTTTTCTTTTACTTTTCATGACAATTCAATTTGGAATGCTGATTGTAATGCTCGTAGGGTCATCAAATTCCATATACAGGAGAAGATATGTACCTCTGAAGTTTAGCTCATTCTGAAGGACATCCAGTGTTATCAGCTTCTAAATTTGCTTTGCCTTCATTTCATCAGGCCTGAGCAATGTTCTTTATTCACTGCATTCAGGTAAGCTGGTGAAATTGTATTGCACTGAATTGATATTGTTGCACAGCATTTTGAGAATGAGCTGGGAGCGTTTAAAATTTGCCTCAGCCACAAACTCAATGAAGGTCAACTTGGAGGTTATGCTTAGCATGTATTTAGAAACAGTGTTCCCCAAGTGGGGAAAGGCATCTATTGACATAGTGTTTTCTTTCCCTCATCCATGTGTTTTGATTTTTGATTGCTAAAGTAAATGCAGTCTGTTTGGCAAGTCTGAGACATGTCTTTGAGGAAACCTATCATCAGAAGGAAAACTTGCTAATCCTCAGCTTACTCCTTAAGGCTTAGTTTGACTCTTAGTGATGAAGAGCAAGGCAATATCTCTATTTTAGGATGCATTGACAGAGGTATAGTCTCCAAGTCCTGTGAGGTACTAGTCCACCTCTATTCAGCACTGGTTAGGCCTCATCTACAGTAGTTTGGCCAGAGCACACCACACTTTAAGAAGGATGCCAACAAACTAGAACAAATTCAGAGGAGGGCAGCAAGGATAATCAGGGGACTGAAAATCAAGCCCTGTGAGGCTAACCATCACCAATTCATTGAAAGAATAGGTGATGTTTAGGCTTGAGAAAACTGAAAGAAAACATGCTAGCACTTTTCAAAGCCACATTGGCTGAATATCATTCTTAACTGTAAGAGCTGTACAATAATGGAACTAATTACCTCGGGAAGTGGTGAGCACTCCAGTGCTGGAGGCATTCAAGAGAAAATTGGGCCACCGTCTGTCAGATCTGCTTTGATTTATATTCCTGCATTGAGCAAAGGGTTGGATTTAATGGCCTTATAAACCCCTTCCAACTCAGTTATTCTATGATTCTATGATGAACATTTGCAAATAGGCTAGGGTCAAAAATTCCTGTCTTCTTGAAGCGGATAATCTCTCTGTGCTTGTTGATATCCAGTATAAGAATCATAACAACACAATGAGGGAAATGTAGGTAGGTAGGTAGGTAGGTAGGTAGGTAGGTAGGTAGGTAGGTAGGTAGGTAGGTAGGTAGGTAGGTAGGTAGATAGATAGATAGATAGATAGATAGATAGATAGATAGATAGATAGATAGATAGATAGATAGATAGATAGATAGATAGATAGATAGATAGAAGCTCTGCCCACCCAGGAGACATTGTTAAAAAAGTGTATTGGGACAGAGGCTTTGTAGAGACAGGTAAGTCCTGGCACTGTATGTGTGTGTCTGCACATATGTGCACACACACTCCTTGTCCTCCCTTGTGAAACAAGAGGCAAGGAGAAAGCAGTTTTGCAAAAGCACTGCTTTGTGTGTGTGCAGGTGCTCAGTTGTTCTTTCCTTTCTGCATTGGTTCAAAGTGATCACATGCTTCAAACTGAAAGGAAATCATTCAACTTCTTACAAGGTAGAAGGGTCTCTGGTGGGAGGAAAAACTACAGACTAGAGATGTATGACTTCAGGTTGATTTACATTTCTCATTGTGTCATGTGACCAACAGGAAAAATGCAAATCAGCCCATCCCAAGCCCCTGGTATTTCCTGCATTTTTCCCCCTGTGTAGTCAGACTATGAGAATGAGTGGTTGTAGCAATGGACTGATTCATGTACATCTGCTTTTTTTTCCTGTTGCTTGTTTGTTTGGCTCTGCTGTTTACCACCATTTTGCCCACCAGGATTCCCAAAACAACATAAAATAAATTATTAAACCAGATCAAAACTTTCCTTTAGAAAGCAGATCAAAAACATTTTTCTTAAAAGCAGATCCAAAACATTGTTTCAAAGCCAGTGTTAAAAGTCAGCCCCAAAGACTCAAGTGCCTTCAGAACAATCCAGTTTTGGATGCCTGTCAAAAGCTTAGCAAAGAGAGAAACATCCTAAGGAGGAAATTCCCCAGTTGACATTTTCCACAGAGAAAGCCCTGTCTTTATGGGTTTAACAATCTAGTGGGATGCTAAACAGGTCCTATGATGAAAATCTTGTTCTCTAAGTAGGTGCACATGATTTCACACCTATGTACCTGCTTGGATGTAAAAGTTTAGGTACTCATGTATGTGTGTGTGCAGGTCTCATGTATTCATTTATACATTTATTCCATTCTGTTTATGCATCAAATGTTTCAAAGCTGCCTAAAACAATTTTTTTAAAAAAATTGCAATACTTTAAACATCTGGGACAGTTTACGATACCAGCAAGACCTCATACTTTAAATGCTCTAATAAGTAAAAAAAATGGTCAGAGATTATGCCAATATTTAAGTTTATAAATGGCCAAGTTGTTGTTGTTGTTTCAACTTAAATACCTCCTCATAGTGCTAAAACATTCTCTGGGGAGTTTATAAAACAATCATGCAAATGGAACTTTGCCCCACAGCAACATGGGTACTCATTTTATCGACCTTGGAAGGATGAAGGTAAAGGTAAAGGTAAAGGTTCCCCTTGACAATTTTTGTCCAGTCGTGTTCGACTCTAGGGGGTGGTGCTCATCCCCGTTTCCAAGCCATAGAGCCAGCGTTTTGTCCGAAGACAATCTTCCGTGGTCACATGGCCAGTGCGACTTAGACACAGAACACTGTTACCTTCCCACCGAGGTAGTCCCTATTTATCTACTTGCATTTGCATGCTTTCGAACCACTAGGTTGGCGGGAGCTGGGACAAGTGATGGGCACTCACTCCGTCATGTGGATTCGATCTTACAACTGCTTGGTCTTCTGACCCTGCAGCACAGGCTTCTGCGGTTTAGCCCACAGCACCACCACGTCCCTCTGGAAGGATGAAAGGTAGACTCCAACTTGAGCCAGCTGCCTGAATCCATCAGGATGGAACTCAAGTCATAAGGTTCTTTGCAGCACTGCACTTTCACCACTGCAACAGGGAACTCTTATGTTCAAATAAAGCCAAAAATGATAATTTCAATCAGCCTTATCCATTTTTTAGAAGCTATGAGAATGACCCATGTTGCCAAAATCAAAGGAGAAAAGATGGGAAAGGAGAAGGGAAAAAAAGCAAAATATTGTGACACTTTAAAGACGAACAGATCTATTTCTGTGTCAACTTTCATGGATCAAAATCTGCCTCTTCAGGCAGAAGGAATCTGTTGGTGCAAAAGTGGATTTTGAATCATGCAAACTCACACTGAAATAAACCTGTTAGTTTTTAAAGTGCCACAATATTTTGCTTTCTCTTCTGTTTCCCTCTTTGATTTTGACAATAAGCTGAGACAGTTTAACACAGCTGCTTCTTTGATTATAGCAATGTAAGTGACAAAATTAGGAAGAAAGGCTGGGGTGGAGCAGAGAAATGTATCATATAATTGGATGTAGCCATGCTGTTAAAGATTACAAAGAGACCAATGTGGACAGAGAATGTTTTGCAGGCAGCTTTGCCAATTTTAAATCATAGCTGGATTCATCATGGTTGAGGTCCTTTTGCTTTTCCTCATTAGGACTGGGGATGTGCTATCCAGATTTTTCTAATGTGAATGTTTCCAGAAACATGTTCGTTGCTTGAACGGAATACAGTAAACTTGACCAGAATTTGCACTGTTGGTTACCACATGCCAAGGCTTAATTTGAGCTGGTAATCACCAGCTCAGATAACATTATCCTACAGCTGATTGAAATACCCTTTCAACACCACTTTCAATGTTTATAGCAAGCTCCAGTTAAGAAGAGAGGAACTTATAACATTAGAAGTAAGTACTATGGCTCATGTAGGCCTTACAATCCCGAGAAATACTGAAGGAATTTCCATAGAAACAGCCATATTAATCTGTTTCAGGAGGGGTGATGAAAATGAAAATGAAGATGTTGAGGCAGCTTAAGGAGGAAGGTCAGTACAATATACTGTTCTTTTTAACCCTGAGTGTAAGCAGTGTGTTTTCTTATATCTGACGATTACATGAGGGGAAACCCTGTTGACATGAACAGGTCTCCTTTGTGTATCAGCAAGCTGGTGACTGTGCAGAGATGTTATGATGCATAATTGCAAATGCTAGTCCAAAAGATGTTTTGAACTTTCTTGCGTAACCCCTGGGTTCACATCCTAGGCTGGGTTTAGGAATATGTTTTTATTCCCATCCCACCCCCATTTTTCTTTCCCCTCCTCTTCTTCCCTTTCCCCCTCCCCTCTTTTTCTCCATCCGCTTTGGAATTAGCCTGTGCCATCTGTTTTTTTTAAGGATTATTGCTATTGGTTTTAATATTTCTATTTTTATTTTTGTTTTCTATTTTATGAGTTGTAACCTGCCCAGAGTAGTGCTGTGACACTAATGTGAGCAGGATACAGAACGAACAGATGGACGGGTGGATGAACGAATGAGCAAACAAAGAGACAGACAAACCAACCAACCAACCTTTTGGTTTCGACTGGTACTTTCCAAGTAGCCATATTAATTTTACACACAAAACAATAGCCCAATGCGCAATAACTTCACCCCAAATTCAGTTAGAGTATGGGAGCTTTGCATCCTTAGCTTTTATTCGCAACCACCACAGACAAATAGCACATTGTTATATTAAAAAACAGCAGCAAATACATGCATTGCATTGCATACACCCGAACAGCCTCAATGTGCAACACAAAAGAGAATTTCAAGAGACTCTTAGGGAAAAATACATGTCCTAGATTATGTTACAGAAAATGAATCTCCCACATGCAGCTCTCTAGTACTGTGCCATAACAAAACAAAACCCATTGTCCCCTTACCCCGGAATAATGATGCGAGACAAGTATTATGGAATAAACATGGGCCACTATTGAATAATCATTATTGCCCACCGTAAAAAGGGGGGATCCTGCTGTAGTGCGGGATCAGGTTTTGCACAGGGGTCTCAACGGACTCCTTACCAAACAAATGGGTGAGTCCCCAGCCCCCAGTTCTCACGGCCGTGAAGTCAGTGAGAACCTGGCTGGGCCAAATTTGACCACCCCAAGACCTTGAGCCACCTTCTCCTTGTTGACGTTTGGTCTGGATGTGGCCCCAGCGCATCTTCCCCCCCCCCAGCACTGTAATTGCATGATCTGCAGCACTGGGAGGTTAGATTAGCTATACATTACCTGTGGTTGCGAGGGGACTCACGGAAACCTGTTCTATCCGCACTACCCACCACAGCATAGGGACTAGCAATGCCATCAAGCCTCTCAAGCTCAAAAAGCAGGGGCCCCCTGATGTCCTCAAGAAATATCTCCAAACTTCTATCCATTTCTTCTTCCACCACTTGTTCTCTCTCACTCTCTCTGTGTGTGTGTTTGTGTTTGCTTCCTATTCCAAAATGCTGTTTCTGAAGGGACAGTCTGCTGCCATCTTTCAGTTTTTCAGGGTTTGGAACAAAGACACACACCCCTCCACATTACTAATAAACTATTTAGAAAGAAAGAAATGTCAACCACCAAGTAACATTTTAAATATTAAAGTAATGTTGATGCATTAACTTCTTAAGCTAATATTCTGACCTCTGGGTTAGATGTTATGATTTCTTCAAAGCAGCTGTATCCAAAGAAATATACAAAAGCTGTGGCTCCCTTTCTTTTGTACCAGTTTTAAACTCCAAAACTGAGGGTTGCCACTTCTGGAAGCTTCCAGGAACTTCTCCCTCAAAGTAGGGTTCAGAGTATTGCTTCTCTCTCTCTGTGTATGCATCTTTCTTACATTTATTTCAGAAGTGGAACTTAACTTCCAGTCACTACAAAATTGAGTAAAAACCTGGAAAAAACACATTTCTGGAGGAAAGTCAAAATTGCTCTATGGGATTCAGTCAAGTTGTCGATTACTGCTATTGTGGCAGAATCTGAATATTTCATGGAATATCTGTCAGTTTATTTAGGAAAGCATAAAGTTTGAATTAGCTATAATCTTGTTATCTGAAAATATCCTCAGTTGTCCAATCTACATCTCTGAACAGCAACGTATATAACATTAAATAAAGCAGTTGCTAATAGAAAAAGTGGCCAGTGAAAAAGGAACCAGCAAAATAATTGTATTCCAACTTCAGTGGAATTATATAAATGCATGGGAAAGCAATCACCTCTCATATCAGATTTCCCTTGTTTAACTGATAGCGTTGACATTATTAAAGTGTAGTCCAGAGTGATGCCTGCTGCCATTTATCGGTGCTGGGTAAATTCCGAATTCTTTCAGGCATTTCTGTATTAGCAATAAAATGGGACGTCAGTAAAAAGTCATGAAAAGATTATTAACATTTGGGGAGGGGGGGAATGCTGATTATTATGTAACTGGAGCTGTTTTTATTACAGGTCAACTGAAGGTGGAAAGGGAAGGAACTTGCTAAGTTTCTCTAGCTTGAAAAGAAGTTGGGTCTGTTTCAGAGGCAGAGACTTGTGTATCAGCTGGAGCCTGTTTGAATATTACTGTATTTTTAACATACAGAATGAGTAGTTATTAGGCTGGTTTTACAGTACAATGCTGCACACATCTCAAGCTCTAAATGTTGAACCAGAAGAGGCTAGTCTAGACCTCTGGAGAACAAAACCATCAACCTTGCTGAATGGATAAACACAGAAGAGTGTCTCCCACCAGTACAAGACTCTAGCGGGACCATCTGGAAATTGCTTAAGGCTCTGAACCAAAGTAGGAAGATCAAACAATAATCAATTAAAATGGGGGCACTTGGATGCAGGACAAAATGTTATTGAAAAATCCATTCAATGCAGTACTTACGTGCATGAAATTTCTGCCCCATTACGTGCACAGAAGAAAATCTAGCAAATCACTTCCGGTAAAAAAAAAAAAGGTCTATCTGAACATTTTAATTTTATAGTCATGCCCCACTTTACGATTGCCCCGCATTATGAAGAAACCGCATTACGATGTTTTTGCAATCGCTTTTGCAATCGGAAAACGATGGTCTGTATAGGGGTTTTTCGCTTTGCGATGATCGGTTCCCTGCTTCGGGAACGGATTCTTCGCAAAACGACAATTTTCGGACAGCTGATTGGCGGTTTCAAAATGGCTGCCGGGTAAATAAAATGGCTCCCCACTGTTTTCTGGGATGGATACCTCACTGCACAGGCACCGAAAATGGCTGCCCTATGGAGGATCTTTGCTGGACAGTGAGTTTCCAGCCCATTGGAATGCATTGAAGGGGTTTCAATGCGTTTCAATGGGCTTTTTATTTTCGCATTACGAAGTTTTCGTTCTACAGCGATTTCGCTGGAACGAATTAACGTCGTAATGCAAGGCACCACTGTACCTCTATTTCGTATACATCCATAATTTTAAATTGTGCAATACTCTGGTACGAATAAAGAAAGAAAGAGGCTGGCCTTAGGTATCTGTAATGGTAGAAGAGATCCAGACTGGGTAAATCTGATAGAGACATTTCAAAAAATTCATGGCTGAAAATCTGTTCCTTAGTGTAGGAAGTCACAACTTGAGTTGGCCCACTGAATCAAAGGGGAGTGGTCAGTCAACTCCCCTGTATATTCCAATGTTTCAAATGGGTCTGCTCTAGTTGTGACTTACTACACTAAAGTAAGACATCACTACAGTAGGCCCATTTGAATTAATGCACTCTTGTATCCCAGTTTTCCTCATTGTCCAAGATGTGTTTATGAGCATTTTCCAACTGTACATATTTTAAAAATATGGACCTGATTTTATGAATTTGAAACATACAACATGGCTCAAAAGTTGCATTTCCAAGACAAGGTGTGTTTTAGCTCTCAACAAGTCTTGAGGTGCATGAAAATGGGTAATTTTCACAAGAATCCCTTTAAATTCTTCTTGGCTTCTAGTGAAACCATAATTAATATGTGTTAAAGGTGAAGACCCAGATGGTAGCCAATCCCATTCCATGTATTGGCATTGTGGATTGGCATTGTCTTTCTTCAACAATTATGATCCGACAGGGTGTTCTCCACATCCAATGATGGCATAAGTATTTGCCATGTCCAATTACCTTCTGCTCTACCTGTTCCACTGCATACCTGAACTTGAAGAGATATACAGTGAGGCCATTGGGGAGCAAACAAATTATAAAGAATTATTCACTCTTTATGGAGGGTTTAGTAACTTTTTGCAAACTTTAGTTAAGTAGCAATCCCATCAAAGAATAAGCCTAATCAACAAGTAAACGTTGAATTTTTTATAGACTCCAGGCGATCGTTATTGTAATGGACATTAAAAGACACATGCATTTATCAGTCCATTAAAATCAATGTTATTATCCAAATGGATTTACAAACATTAAATACATCTTCCCATAAAGCATAAATAATGTAGCCCCATGTTGACCTTACTGAAGGTTCTGATGTAACAGCAGAATGCTCATTAATAATGTTTTTTGGCTGGGAGCCACAGAAGGGCCAAATGGAGTTGAACTGTTTATCGGTGATGAAACCTACTAACTTTTAATCATATCATGGCAAACTGAGCTGTTTCACATCTGTCAGATCTTTTAATAGCTCAAAACCCAGGATGGGTTCAGGTGGCTTTGTTGAGGGGGACTTTTGAAAACCTGCATGTGTTTTTTTAAAAGTATAATTGAATGGAAGATACCTGTAGTCTAAGATATTAATTTCCTGGGATGCCTGTGCATAATGACAGCATACCTGGCTATACTTGATTGAAGGAGAAAAAATTGTAAGGTAGGGAGGTGTGTATTTATATTCTTTTGTGTGTCTGTGCACATGTGTGTGCATGAACACACAAACATCTTTGTACACATATGTATTCAAAGAGGCAGTGGGCCATACCAAACGCAGAGAGCAGGAGGCTTAAAATCACTTGGATTCAGTCACTTAATTCTCTATTCAGATTGTGCCTAGTCAACACTGTGTATGTTAACACTTTAGAATATCAAACAGTTGCAGTAGATGAATAGCTGGCCCAAATTTAGCCCTTAGAAAGTGGTATTATAGCCTCCTGATATTTATTCTTAAAAAAAAGAGAATGAAACCACCCATTACTTATTGTTTATAACAATGTACATATATTGTTTAAAGAATTTTTGCTTTTCATAGTTCATCTTGTGAGAACAGATAAGGTAAAATATGTGAAAGGGAACATTCCAAATATTCATCTTTGAAAATGATGAAAGATACAGATGTTTTAGGAAATGATTAAATAAAAATGGATGGAAGATGAGACACTAGCTCCATTCCAATTTCTTAGTAGCCTGACTGTTGAAGGTGGCTCAAAGATGACATCTGGAAACAAAAATGAAGCACTGCTTAGAGTACTTTAAGTGCATTTGGACATACAGAAATCAATGAGACTTAAAACATATTTAACGAGGCTGTGCTCATTATTAGGAATGATCAATCTGCCTTTTCTGAGGCAGCTGTGGACAATGTATATTGCAAGATTATATCAGACAATTAGAAGTATAATTTTGATAGTTTCAGTGCAGTCCTTTTCCACTATTTATTTAGTTACTTATAAGTTATTACTATTATTTTACCACTGGAAAGAGAAAGGAACAGGACGGAACACATGGGATGAGAGAAGAAGACTGACAAAACAGGAAGTGGGAAGAGACAAGTTAAACTAAATAGAACCCAAGTACACAGGAAAGAAATCTGGGAAATACTACGGGTTTGGGGTGGGTTGATTCATATTTGTTCCCACTGATCACATGACAGATCATCTTGGAGTCCCATAGCCACAACCTATAGTTTTTCTTCCCGACTAGTGACACATCTACATTTTACAAGTTTAATCTTTTTGCTTTGGTTCAAAATGTGTGATTGCTTTGAACTGATGCAAAAAGGAAAGACTACCTGAGCACTCGTGTACGCAAATGCACACATAAAGCAGTGCTTTAGCAAAGCACCTTCTCCTGACCTCTTGCCTCATGAGGAAACATGAGGAGAGCACACAGAAGCTGTGTCAGCACTTCCCCTTCTGTGCAAAGCCTCTCTTCCTTCTTTTTTTTTAAAAAATACCTTTTCCTCAGGCAGAACTCCAGTTTATTGATTTTTTTTTTAGCTTAATGAGCTCTACAGCCATCAAGATAAAATGAAGAAATAAGTGACTGAGGAAGGAAAGCCTTCTTAAGACAGTTCCTTTGAACCACACCACCTGAAGGTGCTTAAAATAGAACTGCAAGGTTTTCCCCCCGATGGCTGTGTGGCCACTTATATCAAAGGGAACTGAATGCCCCAGTGGAATTTACAATGAGAGAATGAGAATTAATTTGCATTTTCCTCACTGTGTAGTTGCACCCTCAGTCATGTTCTGTAGACTATTGGAGCTTAATCTGATTAAGATAAGTGAAGCCTAAGGCCCCACTTCCTCTTTTTCCCCAGTTCATGCCACAATTGTATCAAGCCTTAGACATAAATAACAAAATTATGGACATGTCTACTCAGAAGAAAGGCTAAACGAATTTAATCCCAGGTGAGTACATTTCTTGGCATCTCACTGAACACACTTACACATTTGCCATTTAAGGTGGCAAATAAAAATTGGTGTTGTTATTTCCAGGCTGTTAGTTGCATTTAATCTCTCACTGAAATCGATGTGAAAAGTTAGCCATTGAAGGAGAACTTGGTGTGACTCAAGTTGTTTCTATTTGCCTTCAAAGGTTTTCATAATGGCAAAAGTATTCTTGTGTCCATAGTTGGGTTCTTCATTATTGAGTGATATGTGCATGTTGTTTCATTCTATTTCAGAGTAGAAGTCCTTGCCAATTTGGAATGCTGACTTTTTGGTTCTGGACTCCCTTCCTTATTCAGAATTCTTTGGGTACCATCTGTTATGCTGCTATTGTCCCCTTTGTGATGGTTACCTAGGTTCAGGGAGTCCCTCACTAGTCACTCAGCTGCACTATCCTGTTTATCCTGCAGTGGGTGAAACCAGGAGAGTCAAGTGTGGTGATGATTAGGGAATCTGCCTGACCCCAGTGCTTCCCAACATTCTAGTTTAGTGGTCTCCAACCTTAGGTCCTCAGGTGTTCTTGGACTAAAACCCCAGAAGCCCTCACTGCTACTTGAGCTGGCCAGGATTTCTGGGAGTTGTAATTCAAGAACATATGGGTAACCAAGGTTGGGAACCACTACTCTAGTCTATCCAGATTTAGCAGTGCTTCCAGGGAGTCCAAAAATCCCCAACACTAGGCACATGGAACTACTATGTACCTTGCAAGGTAGAGTTGCCACCACACACACAAACCCACCAAAATGTCAGGTAGCTGTTTGAGGCAAGACCTGGTTTTAGTACCACAAACCCTCTGAGTCAAAAACCCAGATGGTTTGAGAGATTTTTATATTTTGTTAAAGACAGAGAAAAGGAAAATAGGAAACATTTCCAAAAAAATTCCAAAAAAAAGGACTTGAGATAGCTAAGAAATCCAGAGAACACATCAGAAAAATAACAAAACTTAGCTAAGCTTCCTAATACTCACACATTAACATAAAATTAGCAGAGTTTTGAAGCATACATAGAAGATGTTCTTCCAAGCACAGCATAGTAGGACAGCAGCTGAGCATAGCATCTCTTGGGAGGTTAGTTAAGCCAAATAAAGTAACATGAACCCCTTTTTATACATTTAACATTCCATTCAAGACTCTTAAAGATGGTCTGTCAATCAGACTTCATGTTCCCTCAAATGTTTATGGAGACAAGAACACTTTCTGCCCCCTCATATCACAAAGCTGAAATCTTCTCCCAACTAGTGAAGCTCCAGGGAATAAGCTGGCATGGCTTTGAAGGTCACTCTCACAAGAGATAAGCAGCAGGTGCTTCTCATTACTGGACAGACATCTCATTACTTCCCTTCTCATTACTGGGCAGACACTGCCCTCCATATTCCTAGCCAGCCTTTTCCCAGGCACTTACAATAAATAAATAATAAATAAAGGTCTGAACTTTCAAAATGGATTCCATGTTCCCCCAATTTCTTCTCACCCTGTAATTAAGGTGAATGTGAGATAAAGAAGACAGAATGCGGAAAGAGAGCTTAATCGCTTTTGAACCATAAAAAGGTGCTGAAATCTGACAAGCTCATTGAAATCCTTGCCCTTAGTCTGGATTTTTTTTTTTTGCCTTTTCCTTTTTGCATAGCTTTCAAGTTTCAGTGTTTTACTATTCATTTTTAATAGAACTGTGACAATTTGTATTTGAGAATTCTCTCACAATTGTGACCATTCCTTTGAAAACAGCTACCCAGGTTTTACCTTTAGAAAACTCCCTATATGGACTCAAGATTATAGGACAAGCCTATACATATTTATGCTGATCTAAGCCCCACTGAATGAAGTAGGACCCATTCCCTGACCACAATTCTGTGTCCACTAACACTTTTAGAGTCCTTTTTCTAGAGGTACTGTAGATTCAAACCTCATTTTTCTATTGTTTTCAAAGCTAATGCTTTTATCTCCCCTGGAGTTCCTTTTACTAGTGTAGCAGAAGGATGAGTGGAGGAATGATTGACAGCACAGGTGAAAATGGAATGATGGGTATAGCCATTTATTTGCTAAGATCAGAGGTAGCTGGTGAGAAGACCAAGAGAGTTAAAGTTAAGAGAGGGAACTGACTATCTTAGTTGGTCAGTAGACATGGAGAGGAGAGGAGTGATGTTGGCTGAACTCCAATTGGCAAGTTAGGCTTGTATAAATGTCATGATGTTAAGTCATGGAAGTAGTTGCCACTATTTATCAAAGCACTATTTACATTCCTGCAACTTGTTAATTAGTGGCAATTTGCCACTGTTACATTACACCACCGTGCAAGTGTACATCAGCAGTTGAATTCCAGCCAATAGGTTAGGCTTTTCCACCCATTATTAAGCACACCACCCCATCAATGGCAAAATGGCTCTGTGTGATAGTTGCTGGTAGGGGTGGCTCATGATCTGAGCATGGGGGAGGACCTACACACACACCCCAAATTGGATTGCATCTCCTCCAGTTGCAAGCTGTCCTTCATTGTTGGGGAAAGTAAGATAGAGGCTGTAGTTCTGCTCATACCTGGTGGGCTTCCTGTAGGCAATTAGCTGGCCACTTTATGAACAGAGTTTTGGAGAAGATATGATATTTGTTTGACCCAGTAGCGATCGTCTCCTGGTTTTAGGTATACAGTGGTGCCTTGACTTATGAACATCCCAACATACAACCATTTCAAGTTATGACCAGCTCCAACCGCAAAATGTTGCTTCGACTTGTGGCCAGAGCTTCCAGTTACGAACAGAAAAAGGCAGGGAAAAAAGGCAGGGAATTCAAATTGCTAACTGTTGGTAGGTGAAGAGGCTGCTTCTTTGTAGCACTTTCGCACCAGCAGTTAGAGTGCAATTGGAGGAGGCTTGGGACTGCCTGGTAAGGTAAGGTAATGCTTTCTGCTTTTTAAAAACAATTCTGGGTGGGTTTCGAAGCATGGTTTTGGGCTGGGTGGTGGGATTATGTTTCTATGCTGTGATGGGTCTTGAATGGGTTTTTAAGTGTTTTTTCCCTTTTCCAATGGGTCTTGTGGGGTTTGTTTGCTTTTTGGTCACCCCCATTTCCAATGGGTCTTGTGGGGTTTGTTTGCTTTCTGCTTTGCTTTTTTGCATTTCCGAAGGGTCTTGCACTGTTTGTTTACTTTCTGCTTTGCTTTTTTGTATTTCCGATGGGTCTTGCACAGTTTGTTTGCTTCCCCCACTTTGGCTGGAATGGATTAATTGCATTTCCGATGGGTCTTGCGGTGTTGTGTGTTTTTTTGGTGATTTTTTTCTTAGGCCTGAACGGATTAATTGCATTTCAATGCATTCCTATGGAAAATGGTGCTTCGACTTATGACCATTTTGAGTTACGACCAGAGTTCCGGAACCAATTAAGTTCGTAAGTCAAGGCACCACTGTAATTATTATTAATCAGATAATTGCTTGTTCAGCCTGATTTTATGTTC
Source organism: Pogona vitticeps (assembly GCF_051106095.1). Classification (NCBI taxonomy): domain Eukaryota; kingdom Metazoa; phylum Chordata; class Lepidosauria; order Squamata; family Agamidae; genus Pogona; species Pogona vitticeps. The sequence continues at coordinate 86,457,611 of NC_135786.1, read as the reverse complement.
CCTAAATTCTTTTTTTTAAAAATAATTCTTTTAAATTCATTCGTGTCTTAATATAAATTTTTGGGTATGTTTTAATACTATAAGTAAAATATGTTTGATATCTTTTTAAGTTACCGTATTTGCCGGTGTATGAGGTGACTGGGCGTATAAGACCACCCCTCAACATTCCCACTCAGAATGTAGAGTTTGTTATATACTTGCTGTATAAGACTACCCCCTCTTCCGCATGCGTGATTCTGCTTTGGCTGCATCATGGGGAGAGTTCCTTTTGCTCCTTTTGGTTCCTTTTCAGAGAGAGCCAGGGTTTGTTGGAAGAAGGAACAGCAGAGAGGCAGCAGCCATGTGGTCGCATCTCAAAATGGCTGCCGCCTCTCTGCTGTTCCGACAGTCAACTGTTCGGCACTAGAGTCAGGCTATTCCCAGGCTAGGAGCAGGGCTCTACTCGGTCTTACTACCAGGTAAGTGACTTCGCTGGGAGAGAGGGAGTGTTTGCTGGACATGCACCCGGCGTACAAGACGACCACCCCACTTGGAGGCATGTTTTACAGGGCCAAAAAGTCATCTTGTACACCGGCAAATACGGTACTTTTTTAAATGAACTGCCTCGAGTTACAGTTTCTGGGAAAAGGCAAGCCAAGAATTAAATCAAACCAAATAAATTGATGCACTTATATTTAATTTTTTAACAGCATGTATTCTTGGCTGGGTCATTGCTATCCTCCCCTTCTTTTTTTTAAGTATAAAATATAAGACAAATGAATAATAAAGGTCCATAAATATTAAAGAAAAGAAAAACAATAAGAAGAGTAAAGAAGCTCAATCTTTGTTCTAACTTTGCTTAATAACAAGTATTTCACAGTGACATAAATCAGTCAGGTTGCTTGGACTTACTAATAACTAAGATGTATTTTAAAAAGTTCACCAAGAAAAGCAAGACTCTTTGTTTGTTGTTAAGTAGACCTTTCCACATCCATCCATATGTTTGTATTGGGCCAAGAGCATCTAGGTAACATTTCAAGATGTTCCATAGGTGTGAGTGAGACTCACATGAAGAATTCTGTCATAGCACTTCCTATGTGTGGTATGATATCAGAAGTGGGGAAATATCTTAGTGTACTGGACTAGAGTCACTGCTATGCTGATTGGAATATTCTGTCATTCAAAGATAGGAGATTAAAGCCAAAACAAGATCTTATAGACCAGGGGTTAGATGCATCGTGGTGGTCTATAATACAAATACAATCAAGATATGAACGGGACCTAATTTTTTTTATAAAGAACAGACAACTTTTGACCAACTTTTGACCACATAATGTTAACATCAGATGATAAACTAATTAGGAAAGTATATAAATACGTTCTAAATTGGAAAATGGAGGATGAACAGGTCAAAGAAATGATGGTTCAATGGGCAAAAAATTTTGGGTACAATATTGACTTAGAAAAATGGCAAGGGCTGTGGTCTAGAAACTATAAGATGACAATGGCAACATCTTATAAAGGAATATTCTGTCATTGAAAACCCCTCCTTTCTCCATCTCTGCTTCATATACACAGTTCAGGCTGTCATCCTCTATCCACTAACCTTGGAAGAAACCTCATTGAACTTAAGGGGCCTACTTCTGAGTGGGCACAGATAAGTTTGTGCTGTAAGTATATGAAAGGAAAAGTCCAGGTGTTCCCTGCAGACCAGTAGGTGGTGGCAGTGGATTATTTTAGAGGATATTAAAGAGACTGGACTCATTAGAGCAACTGACAGATATACCTAGTGACCTCTACAAGCCAGGACCTCATAGGTGACCCCTAAAGACATAATAACTATGTTTTGTGGGTTTTTTAAATTGTGTTTTGGGATTTGAATTTTTGATGATCTTTAATGGTTTGATGGTTGCTATCTTACACTACACACATTTTTGAAACATACGTTAATTAGAAAGGCTGTGAAGAAATGCAGAACCAACCAATTCCATCTCAGGTTTCAGGCCTAACTTATGGGAAGTGTGTGTGTGTGTGTGGGGGGTTGTGTCAGCTGGAAGAAGCTTTTCCCTTGAGAAAAGCACCTGTGTTATCACCTGCCGTGTTGGCCAAGATCAATCAGACAGAACAGAAGGAGCATAATTGTCAATTGAGGTGTTCACACATCTGTGCATGCTGCCTCTCGGATCACAACCACCCTCAAATTCCTGCACAAAGGTTGGGGTTGCATTTTAGTCTATGAATAGGGGTTCCTTCTCCTGGGTTATTGCTTTCATCAATACAGGCAAACAGCCAGGGTTTCCTTTTATACTGCTGTGATATGGTGCATGTCTACCACACAAATGTGACCCAAAACCCCACTCCCTTCCCACGCTCGGTGATACACTCCTAAACACAAGGTATATTTAGAGTGAAAATCATTACACTAATTAGCTTAGTGTCTGTTTTCTCACTGAGACATGTAAGGTCACCAGAGTCTCAGTTTGAATTGGTTAATGAGTGCCGTCACTGTTTCTATGGGATTAAAATATATGAGAAGACTAATGTACACCTAAAATGGGCTTTATTCTATAGTAGCACGTACTTAACTCAGTTAGAATTATGCTCTGTGTAAGTTCAGAAATTGTCTACTGCTACAGCGGATCCCCTGGAAAAAATGGGAGTAGGCTACTTAGCCTTTCTTATTTTTCCTACTCACAAGTTGTTATAAACCTATTTTATTTATTTGCCTAATTCCTACTTTTCCCCCAAAGTATTTTTTCTTCTTACATCTGTCCCCCCACCCCCAATTCTTTAAATAAGATTAAACCTTCCCCATATTCAGTGTGCTTATTGGATGTGCGGGTTGAAGAGAGTCACTCCTAAATCCAGTCTTGACTCTTTCGTAACCTGCAGAGTTGAGTGTTGAGCTGAATTAACAAGATTGCTGTCCAAGTAAGCTGGGCTAAGCACAAGTGGTGGGGCAATATCCAGGCGATCTGGATCTTCAGGTGCCCAGGCTTTTAAAGAGGCAGATCCCTTGAGGTGGACAAGGTCTTTGCAAAGGCAAATTTTAAATCATGTAAATGAATAAAGGGGAAAAAAGCTAAACAAGGAAAGTATGAAATATAAAATAAAAACATGCAAATGAATATATATAAATGGAGAGTTAATGTTACTGATGGGAGCTGGACTTCTTGATTGGTTAGACGATGTATAGAGAAATTGTAATACCGTATTGGCTTGAATCTTATACAGTACAAACTTTCCCAGATATACCTCCCCATCTGTTTAGATCAGCAGTATGGCCTTGTAATAAGAGCTCTGGATCCCTCCCTCAGTACCACCTCCATTTCCCAATCACCACTGCTTGCCTCTCCCTCAGGGTCAGATCTGCACCTCTAGAAAGAGGACGGACACTATATGAAGAAATCTGAGTTCCTGTTTCTTCCTTCTTCTCGTTGCCTGTACCAGTTGGGCCTTTGGTGTCCCAGCTCAGCCTCTTTCGCAGCCCTCGAGGACATCTCCAATTTAAAAATAGAGGGTAAATGAGAGAGTCATCACTGCAACAGAGAATCACTGTTACAAATCACTCTTGCAAACGGATAGCACAGCTTCTCTGTGGCCTTGGTGGCTCTGCAGTGCTTCCCCAAACCTGTTAAAAATTAGGTTACACACTGAGAAATGGAATGAGAATAAGATTTTTCACATCCCAGCTTCTATATTTAGTGTATAAGGATCTGGCTGGTTTGTTCCAGTAGTCAAGCGTTCTTAAGCTTTCTGATTTATAGCCCCCAAGGCTTTCTGTGGGTACACATAGACAGGCAGAGATTTAAGATGGTAAAGACAGACATTTCTTTCCCTTCAGAGGACTTATCTCAAAAGATCGAAGGCATTAGCCACTGCTTTGAGATTTATGTATCCCACAATATCACAAATTCACACAAAGTAGCTTTCTAGCATACACAACCTTTGGTTCACAGGTGACCAACTGTGTAACATCTGTTCACCTGAGGCAAACTTGCAATGGCTCCTTGCAGACTCTCTGATTCTCAGTTCCTAGAGTCATTATGAAACTTGTTTTCACCAATCTGAAGTCAGCTGCAGGTTATGTCAATCTAAGGTCAACCCTTAGTAGGTCAGAATATTATAATAGAAATGTATATATGACAAACTGTTATTAAATGTTGGTCATTTAATGAGTGTCAGGAAGTCATATATACCAAGGACATAATGTGCAACTGAGAGAGGAGGAACGACATCACGAGAAACTAAGAAATTAAGATGGGAGCTGTTAGATTAGGTGGGATGGAGCAATTATAAGATAAATACAGGGATTCTCATAGAGGATTTTTCTTGATCACGTATAAAATGACTGAAATCTTGTTGCTTAGGCTGCAGCCACACTAGCAATAAGAACCACAGTTAAATTGATTTAAGTATTATTGAAATCAATTCATAAATTCATTGGCATATTGAATTGAATAAATGAAATCTATTTATATGGGCTGCAAATGAATGTTTTTCAACTGGCTGGCAGGGGCTTTTAAAAATACTTTGCTTCTAAATTGATTCAATTCAAGGTGTTTTTGTGGATGTGAACATTGCTGTCATTTTAATTTGTACTTGTATGGATTTTGGGTGGCAGGGGCACCTCTGTTTTTCCTTTAAAATTCTTTTTTTTTTAAAACACACATTGTATTAGTTTTTCAATCTATCTACATTCCATTCGTGCTTGTTAAACATTGTGTTACGTGGGTTGCTTATAATTATTTGTTTTTTGCATCTTGGTGTCTTCTTAGTTGTCTCTTCAAAATCTATACATTTTTAAAACATTTAAACTGTTCATGTGTGTATTTTAGTATACAATATTGGCTACTATCATAGTATTGCTCTCATAGTTTACAATGTTCTCAAAATCCTCTAACATCATACCTAATAAAAGTAATTCCGGTTCCAAATCTATATAATTTTGAGGTGATTTAACCTACAAACTTTATATTTTATACCAATAATAACTGAGTAGGTTCCTAACACACAATAGATGTTATCTAAAGCATTTTATACAGATTTTCTTTATATGATTGTTTAGCCATTTCTATCTCCACATTTTATATTGTGACTATATCAATATCATATCTAATGTATATTCATTAAGTACTATTTGTTTTGTCTCATCCTTATATCTAGCTTCAATTTACCTTAAGAACCACTGTATTATGCCTTTACTCTGATTAGTGATCCCTTATTTCAGTTTAATTCCCGTTTTTAATATATAAGATATGCCCCCTTTATAATTCCAGAAGTTAGGTATATATATGCTTTCAATGTTGAGGGCCATCTTAATATTTTTCCCTTTTTCATCTTTCTAAGTAACTTCTTCTCTTATTTGTCTTTTCGCAATTCTTGTTTCTATCTCTCTAAACATTCTGCTATCCCTTGTATCATATGAAAACGTTTTATACACTTGATCTATCTCCAATAGATCTTTATGCACTTGATCTATCACCAGTAGACCTTCCAGGCTATTTTTAATTATCCTTGTTGGTAGGGTTAGAATTAAATCTACTAAATGTTCTCCTCTGATTTCCTCCAGCCCTTCCTTTGGTTGGCATACATCATCCACCACCCTCACATTTCCATGTTCATTATTCCCTGTCTCCTGTTGAATATAGTCCTCCTTTAGTTGCTCCTTGAATGATTTTACCTCTTTGTTATGGGATCTCACCTTTTCTATGATTGCTTGAAGGGTAGATTTTGTTTCCTCCCAAAATTTCCCTTGTTGTAGCATTATGTCCCAAGATGCTCAGTGCTTGTATTTCAAGTGAAAGATGTCCAGTAGCTTAGAACAGTCAGTCCAGTATCACAAATAATTGCTTCAATAAGTCTACTTTAGTAAATTTATCATATTTAGGGTTAATTTTTAATCCAGTTTCTGACGTAAGTTGACAGCCCCATTCACTCAATGTTTGTATTAGACTTCCAAAGTTAATTGTCTATGTTTTAGTCAGTTCTCAGGGGGGAAAAAGAAAGTCAAAACAGAGTTTATTTATTTATTTTATTTGTTCCATCTTTACCCCGTCCATCTAGATTCGGGAATCTTCACTGGGCAGCTTACAAAATATAAAGATAAAAACAGCATTAAGATAAGAGCTGAGTTCCAAGTCTGAGTGTTCAAGATCATGTTCTGGGATTTTTGCCAACTCTGTAAGATAGTCATAACAGTTTTACTCCCAGCGTTGTTTGGCTAAAATACTTTTAAAAGGAAAATTTCTTAAGTTTAACGCCAAAGTAATAGCAAACTTCCTTCTTTGAAGTATAATTACGCGTTAATTAATGTCCAATTTATTTTCTTTGCATCTCTTTGCATCTCTTTCCCCTTCTCCAGATCCACCGCTGTTGGGGCTATGAGACACTTATTTCTGTTAAAGGGATTATTCTATCCAGGGATAAGCACAGAGCAGTATAGTTAGATTTTGTATCTCACCCAGTGGTAACAACACTGATTTAATCACTTCTTCATTTGCCGACTGCCGATGACTTGCAAGCAAGCTAATCCAGCTGCTTGTTTCCACCCACTGATTGATTGGGGAGTTTCCTGGATCAAAGGTGGGTAACTGCCACCCCCCCCATGATCAACAGGCTTCTCCCCCATTTCACCACCTCTTTGAGGTGGTTTCAACCCCTAGGGGGTCCAAACAGGTCAGAATTCAGCCCGGGGGACGGAGCTCCATCCTCTTGCTGCTGTCTGGTCACGGCGTCAAGCCATAAATGAAATTCTTTTTTGTTTAGTTCTTTCCTAAAATTGTTGTATCACTTCATTTGGCATTATACCCACCTACTTCCATTTGGCCGATGAAGGAGCATCAGAAAACTAGGGGGTTCAGAGCATGTGCAGGGCAGGTGCAGCAGGGGCAGAGAGCTAGTGGAGGTGCAAATGTTACCTGTTGGCCATCCCCCCCCTCCAAGAAGCATCATCCAGGAGAGCAGTTCAGGGACTGAGGCTCCAGCATTGGCTCCCTTCCTGTTGAACCCACTGGAAGCTTTCCCCCACAATTCCCATTTCCATTGTTAATTGGCTGGGGTCACCTCTTTGGTGTTTTCCCTGTGGTTTCTAGTGACTATTATGATACCAGGTGGTGCCTCAGAGACACTCAGTTTAGTGGTGTATCACTTTTTTGTGAAAAAATATTATCAAAATCTTTAAGAACAGCATGCTCCTGCAAACCAGTTTTAATTACCAGAAATAAATCAATTTAATTTCAGTCAAAAGTTTCCACGTTTTGAAAAATTGACTGTGACTTATTTCTGTTCTGTATATTCTGATCTTATTGGAAACCTTTATTAAAATACACCAATGAATTAAATAAGAAGTTACATGATTTAGGAAATAATCTAGATTGCTCAGATTGTTGGTCAGTAACTTTCTAGGATGGAATGGGGATTCGAAATTAAGTGGAATTTGTTAAATGGTGTGAATCGCTGTTGTTTAGAATGTTAATATATTTAGTAAGAAAGATGGATAGTTCATTGTATTATCTGTTTGTAATGTGACAGATTGTCTAAAATAAAGTTTGAGAAAAAATAATTATAAAAAATTAAATAAAAAATAAAAAGAGAAAATATTTTATGTAATTTAGCAAAATATATAGGGTATACAAACAGAGCGTAGGGTATACAAACAGAAAGAGTAGTTTGAGAGGTTAAGATAAACTACATGCTTTTTATAGATATGAACAAAAGTGCTCATAGTGAACAATGGGCACCTGAGACTATCTAAATCAGTATGTATCTAAATTACTCAGATAGCAGAAGTATACAATATCCTATTCACTTGAACAGGCTCATTGAATCAGTGGAGATTTAATGAGTCAATTCCTCCATAAGTTTCATTGATTCAAATAGGCTTCCTTTAACTGTGACTTACTATGCTAATGTAAGTTGCAGTTAGAAGAGGCCCATAGGAATCAATGTGGTGCCTTGACTTATGAACACCCCTACTTATGACCATTTTGAGTTACGACCAGCTCCAGCTGCCAAATTTTACTTCTACTTGTGACCAGATCTTCCACTTACAAACAGAAAAAGGCAGGGGAAAAAGGCGGGAAATTCAAATTTCTAACTGTAGGTGGCAACGAGGCTGCTTCTTTGTAGCTCTTTTGCCCCAGCAGTTAGAGAGTGTGCGTTGTCGTCGTTGGCTTGGGACTGCCTCCTTCTTAGACCATGTGCGTGTGTGTGCTTGCAGGGAGGCTTCTGGCTGCCTTTTAAGGTAAGGTGCTGTTTTCTGCTTTTTAAAAACTGTTCTGAGCATTTTTGCAGAGTGGTTTTGAGCTGGGGGGTTATGTTTCTGTGCTGTGATGGGTCTTGGGGGCATTGTTTGTTTTTTGTTTTCCCCCATTTCCTATGGTCTTGGGGGTTTCCTTGCTTTTTGGATTCCCCCCATTTCTGATGGGTCTTGGGGGTTTCCTTGCTTTTTGGATTCTCCCCCTTTCCGATGGATCTTGGGGGGGTTTCCTTGCTTTTTGGATTCCCCCCCCCCATTTACGATAGGTCTTGGGGAGTTTGTTTGCTTTTTAGTTTTTCCCCCATTCCCGATCTTGCACGATCTGCTTGATTACTTTTTGCTTTGTCTTGTTTGCATTTGCAACAGGTCTTGCATGATTTATTGCTTTTCTCCCCTCACCCCCTTTGGCTGGAAGGGATTAATCACATTTCTGACTGGTCTTGCAGTGGGTTTTTTGTGTTTTTTGTGATTTTTTCCTTTGGCCAGAACGGATTAATTGCATTTCAATGCATTCCAATGGGAAATGGTGCTTCGACTTACGACCATTTTGAGTTATGACCATCTTCCTGAACCAATTCATTTTGTAAGTCAAGGCACCACTGCATGGAGAAGTTTGGTCACCGAATCTCCATTGATTCAGTGGGGCCATTCTAGTGTAATTTTCTCATCAAGCAAAAGATTTCAACCAAAAGTGTTTGCAAATATTTTCGCAGTATTTACAGAGAAGTCAGACGTTACCAATTCTGAAGTTTCACATCTATGGAAATACAAAACATATAAAAGTGAATATTGTCTTATTTCATTTAATTTGTGTACTGAATCCAGTGTAGCTGTATGGTATATGTGGCTAATCAGTCATAGCAATGTCCCTGACCTCAAGCGCAATGACATTGCATTGTTATGATAATCATCCTGAAGCTTAGCCAGGACTGTTAGAACCTGTTAGATCTATGTTTCCCAATGTTGGGTAACCCAGGTGTACTTGGACTTTGCCACTAGCTGTGCTGGCTGGGCTGTTTTGGTTCTAGACTAGTGTCTGGAGCTAGAAATAGACTAGGTAGAAGTGAACAAGTTGAAACTTAATCCAGACAAGTCAGAGGTGCTAATGATTATTTGAAAGGCAGAGCCTTGAATCAGCTGGTGCTGGATGCAGTTGTATTCCTCTTGAAAACCCTGGTTCAGAGTTTGGGTGTACTGGATTCATCCTTAATCCTGAATGTCTTAGTGGTGGCCAGGAGTGCACTTGCACTATTGTCCTAAAGCTGCTGTACCATTTGTATACATTCCTGATGTCTGAATTGGTTACAGAGACACATGCCTTAGGTAACATCTAGACTGGATTACTGTTGTGTTCTTTACGTAGGGCTGCCTTTGAAGAGTGTTTAGAAACTTCACCTGGCCCAAACAGGGCAGCCAGACCACTGTGTGGGTCCAGTTATAGGGAACATATAATTTCCTTTCTACAAGAGCTGCACTGGCTACTGATCTGTTTGGGAGCACAATTCAAAGTACTGGTTATGACCTATAAAGCTCTATATGATTTGCATCCAGGTTACCTAAAAGACTTGCTCAGGCTTTAAGAGCTACTGGAGAGACTCTTTCCATGGTCCCGCCACCTTCAGAGACCTGATTGGTGGCGACTCGAGAAATGCCCCTCTTGGTAGCAGCTCCCAGCCTCTGGAACTAATTAAGTTCCAAGCTGCATTTGTGCCATCCTTCCAGAGACGGGCAAAGACTTTTTTTTATTTATGTAGGCCTTTGGACACTAAATGCTTCAAACTACATGATTTTAATCGAAGATCTGTTTCGCGCACCCCTCCATTGTCCCCTGTTTGTTTTCCCACTCACATAGGTTCACCTTTGGACACGACTTGTTCTTTTCACCATTTTAAGCTGCCACCAGGATATTACCTTCACTGTACCAAATATGAATTTCAGACTGTGGTGCTCGCCCTTGTGGCCCCTGTTTTATTTCTTCCTCACAAAGGCTCACACTCATTCCTCCTCTTCTCGCTGCCACCAGATGTTATTTCTTTAACATCAATTAAGTACTGGACACTTATGCTGCCAAACACAGTCAGTTTATTGAACAGGGTGGGGTTAATATTCAGTTGGGAATTGCGGTATAAATCACAGGAAGTGAATCACATATATAAATGAGGTTTGGTTCATTCAAATCGCTCTTTTAACTCTCCCTATCTATCTCTGACCCTCCTGGTCCAATTCCCAAGCCTCCAGCTCTCTAACCCTCTTTCCAGCACCCTCCACTCCTTCTTTCCCTCCGACTCCCAACTATCTTCTGGCCCCGCCTTCTGGTCTCCCCATTGGCTCTCCCGTCAAGGTTCCGCCGTGATGGATAGGTGACGTATGGGCTATCCGCTACACAGACTATTGCTGCCAAATATAACAAGGTTTATTTATGGTTTGGTAGGTAAATCACAGAAGTAAAATCATTGATGTTCTTTTATTATTCATTCAATAAATGTGGATTTGATTGCATATACGCTTACTTGTATTCATTCACTTTAATCAAGGTCTCAATATACAGTGGTGCTTCGCAAGACAAATGCCTCGCAGGATGAAAAATCCGCAGGACGATTGGTTTTTCGATCGCTAAGAAGACAGCTTCTTCTATGACCGTACTTCGCAAGATGGTTTTTTTTTTAGACCAATGCCTCGCAAGATGAAAACATTTCATTTGTCTTGCGAGGTTCCCATAGGAATGCATTGCAATACATTCCTATGGGAAACGGTTTTTCGCAAGATGATTTTTTCACAAGCCAGCACTTCTCACGGAATGAATTACATTCGTCTTGCGAGGCACCACTGTATTCTATGTATTTATTATTTTTTTAACTGTTTTATATTCTCTAACACACCAACTTTCCAATCTCGTGTCTAAACACTTCACAATCTTCTCCCTAACTGACTCTCTGTCTCACCCAGTTCTCTTGACTCCACCCTTCCTGTCTTGTCATAGGCTCCTGCACTAGAGCTCTAAAATGACTGAGAGGAGTGACGCGTGGGCTGTCCGCCACAATCTGCTTCTTATTTTAAAGGCAAATTAGTGTTAAAGTGTGCTAATTTTAATTTTAATATCATGAATTTAGTCTTGTTTTTAACATTTGTAATTCTATTGCATTTTAATCTTCTATTGAATTTAACTGTTTTATATGTCCCCTTGAATCCCAGTTCTTGGAGAAAGGCAGTATAGAAATAAAATACAATGATAAATAAGTAAAATAAGCATGACAACTACCACATGGCTAGACTACAGGCAGAAGGCAGAGGTCGAAAGGAATAAAAGTCCACAACTGAATGCCAGACATTGTTGGAGTTAAACCCTGCATAGTTCTGCTATCTGACTGATTTACATACTCTCATTGTTCAGTATGAGTGCTTCTGTTTGTACTCCTGAAAAACATGTAGTTTATCTTAATCTCTTGAATTGTCCTTAGGAACCTTTTTTTGCTTGTATAACATTTGAGTAGAAATTGTGTTGGTCTTTTGATATCCACTGGACTAAGCTGTTGGCCTTAAGGGATGTGGTGGCGCTGCAGGCTAAACCACAGAAGCCTGTGCTGCAGGGTCAGAATACCAGCAGTCATAAGATCGAATCCACGCGACGGAGTGAGCGCCCGTCGCTTGTCCCAGCTCCCGCCAACCTAGCGGTTCGAAAGCATGCAAATGCAAGTAGATTAATAGGGACCACCTCGGTGGGAAGGTAACAGCGTTCCGTGTCTGAGTCGCACTGGCCATGTGACCATGGAAGATTGTCTTCGGACAAAATGCTGGCTCTATGGCTTGGAAACGGGGATGAGCACCGCCCCCCAGAATCGAACACGACTGGACAAGAAATTGTCAAGGGGAACCTTTACCTTTACCTTTACTAAGCTGTTGGCCTTACAGATTCAGGGTTTGTGTTGGTGTAGAGTGGATAGAGTGGTGGTGTAGTGGATAGTGTGATGGACTAGGACTCAGCAGACATGGGTTTGAATCCCCATGTGGCTGTGGAAACTCATGGTGTGGACGCTGGTAAAACTACTCCTTACGTTCAAATCCCTATCAAGGTCCCTGTGAGCTCCATATAAGTTGTCATGTGTTCAGTGCCATCCTTTTCCAAGGCTTTCTGATAATGCAGGACAGGCTGTAACAATCTGAAGAGCAGAAGCGCTAGGGCACCCACATGGTCTTTTGTCATATGACTAAATTCCTTCAGACAATTTCCTCTAAGCACATAAAGTCCTATTCTTTTACCCCAGGCCTGCTTGCCATTTGCTCAGTATCACAGTACCTGAAATACCAACGCATAATTAAGCATCAAGCAGTAAAATATCTACGCTAGAATATTCACTTGTTCATTCATTCATAAAATATCCACTTTGCCCAGTGTTTAATGGAGCATGTTCCGGACAAATACCAAGGAAAAATGCATTTCTTCTGATGAGGCTTTGTGTTGTTAGTCTCTCCCCCGCCCTACACTTTTTCCTGAAGGCATGGGGAGACTGTTAGAGTCACCTGCAGCTCCTACATTGTTAACATTAACTATCCAGAAACAAAACATGTATGGTGTAACAACAATACATTCTTTATTTGGAAGAGTGAGACATATTGCTTCAATCCAGCTTCCCACAGATTGAGTCTTTAATAGGGACATAAATAAGCAACTTTAGCATATGTGACCTCCTGACCAGAGAGTGTTAAACTCCAGGAACTATATTGCTAACCACTTTTCTTTCATTTGAAAGTATGTTCATCATAGTTCTGCTTGAAATTGTTTGATTTAATATCAGTCCTGGCTTATTACAACATAAATGTTGTTCAGATATCCTAAGAAAAGAATGAGGGGGATAGCATTATTATGCAAAATGTTCAAAACCTCTTCACTGTACTCTTACACGTTAACCTTAAGATATCAATCCAGTTCTAAGTACTCACAGCTCACTCTTTACTTAATGTCATCCTATATTCCATATGCTTAATCATCTGTATAATAGCAAGATCAGAAATCAACATGTTAGATTTAATGTGTTAATGTTTGCAGGGGACAAAGGAGAGGAAAAGGCAAATCTAATTGTTTTAAAAAATAATGCGTTAAAATAATGTTAGTGGGTTTTTATCTGTTAAAAAAAAATCACTTATAGCATGGCCACGGTAAAAGGCACATGTCTGTCCACCCTTTTCTAAAGCGAAGGCACTTGTGCTGCTCTTTTAAGACTAGGTTCATATTAGTTTAGCCCCACCTTTGGCCTTATAAATGCAGAAGCCTTAAGTAGAATAGCCAAGTAAACTGTAGTCCCAGAATAAAAGGAGCCCTGTGACTGGGAACCACTACTCAGACACAACCAATAACTCTTTCATCATCCAGGTTATACATGTTTACAGCTTCAGCATTACAATATAAAAAAACTTCGCAGAAAGTATAGTCTTGGTGTAAGCCAAGTCCAACAGGCTGCCAGGAGATGTTCCAACTATGATTGGCTTCAGCTCTGCTCTCAGATACAGATGGAAGTGGACATAGGTAACATCAAGGGAATGTATGACAGTATCAAGCAGGCTTTAGGTCCAATTCAGAAGAAATCTGCTCCCTTGAAGTCTGCTACAGGTGTGATCATCCAGGACCGAGCACAGCAGATGGAACGCTGGGTGCAGCACTGGAAGAGCTGGACAATGAACCAACTGTAGCAGAAATAAAAGCGGCCTTGGATTCCCTTGCCTCTGGCAGGGCACCTGGGAAGATAACATCCCCGTTGACGTGCTGAAGTGCTGTAAAGAGATCATCACCACCGAGATGTACGAAGTCTTTTGTCTTTGCTGGAGGTATCTCTCTTCTCAGCGTTGTAGGGAAGCTGCTTGCCTGTGTTGTGCTGAAGAGACCCCAGGTGCATGCAGACAGAGTCTATCCAGAATCACAGTGTGGATTTTGAGCTAATAAATCCACCACTGACATGGTATTTTCCTCAGACAGTTGCAGGAGAAATGTAGGGAACAACAACAGTCCCTCTTTGTGGCCTTCATAGATCTCACAAAGGCCTTTGATTTGGTTAACAGGGACAGCCTTTTAAAAATACTTCCCAAGACTGGATGTCCACCTTAACATCATCAGGTCCTTTCATTAGGAAATGAAGGGCACTGTAGTTTTTGATGGCTCAACATCAGATCCCTTTGACACCCAAAGTGGAGTAAAACAAAGCTGTGTCCTCGCACCAACCCTGTTTCGGATCTTTTTTGCTGTCATGGTGAAGCAGCCCTTTGGAACCGCAACAGAAGGTGTCTATCTGCGGACTAGATCAGATGGAAAGCTCTTTAATCTCTCTAGATTGAGAGCAAAGACCAAAGTCCAACTGAAATGCATGCAGGACTTCCTCTTTGCCAATGATGCAGCCATTGTTGCCCACTCTGCTGAAGACCTCCAACAACACATGAATCATTTTAGCAAGGCCTGCTAAGACTTTGGACTAACAATCAGACTGAAGAAAACACAAGTCAGGGGCCAGGGCGTGGACTCAGCTCCCTCTATTACTATCACCACGCAAGAATTGGAGGTTGTTCATTACTTCATGTACCTTGGCTCAACGATCTCTGACACTCTCTCCCTAGATGTTGAGCTGGATAAACGCATTGGCAAAGCAGCTACCATGTTCTCTAGACTCACAAAGAGAGTAGAGCTTAATAAGAAGCTGACGGCATACACCAAAATCCAGGTCTATAGAGCCTGTGTCCTGAGCACACTCCTGTAGTGCAGCGAGTCCTGGACCGTTTGTACACTGCAGGAGAGGAAGATGAACACGTTCCATATGCGTCATCTCCAACGCATTTTTGGTATCTCCTGGCAGGACAAAGTTCCAAATAGAGTAGTCCTAGAACGAGCTGCCATTTTTAGCATGTAAACATTACTGAAACAGCACCGTCTACATTGGCTTGGGCATGTCGCGAGAATAGCTGATGGTCGGATTCCAAAAGATCTCCTGTATGGAGAATTCGTGCAGGGAAGCCGCCCCCAAGGGAGGCCACAGCTGTGATACAAAGACATCTGCAAGCAGGATCTGAAGGCTTTAGGAATCAACCTCAACAGATGGGAAACCCTGACATCTGAGCGTTCAGCTTGGAGGCAAGCAGTGCATCACGGCCTCTCCCAATTTGAAGAGACCCTTGTCCAGGAAGCTGAGGCAAAGAGGCAGTCTTGAAACCAGCAAAACCAGGGAGCTGGACAGGGGACAGATTGTATTGTCTTCAGTGTGGAAGGGATTGTCATTCTTGAATTGGCCTTCTCAGCCACACTAAAAGCTGTTCCAAGACCTCCATACAGAGCATGTTACCATAGTTTCTTGAGACTGAAGGATGGTAGCTGCTTTTCCAATGCGTTTATCCAGCTCGACATCTAGGGAGAGAATGTCAGAGATTGTTGAGCCAATGTACACAAAATCATGAACAACCTCCAATTCTTGTGTAGAGATGGTAATAGAGGGAGCTGAGTCCACGCCCTGGCCCCTGACTTGTGTTTTCTTCAGTCTGATTGTTAGTCCAAAGTCTTGGCAGGCTTTACTAAAACGATTCATAAGTTCCACTTCATTAGTTCTGGAGCTACTTGTCCTTGTCCTCCGTTCTTCCTCAGTAGCATGTTGGACGCCTTCCACCCTGAGGGGCTTATCTTCGTGTGTCATATCTTTTAGCCTTTTATTTCTGTGCATGGAGTTTTCTTGGCAAAGATCCTGGAGTGGCTTGCCAGTTCCTGCTCCAGGTGGATCGCGTTTAGTCAGAACTCTCCACTATGACCTGTCCGTCTTGGGTGTCCCTGCATGGCATAGCCCATAGCTTCTCTGAATTACTCAAGCCCCTTCACCACAACAAGGCAGCCATCCGTGAAGGGGCGTCTAGTGAGAATCAAATCGAGCTGATGCCAATGCTTTGATCTTGGATGTCTCCAAGAGACTCTGTGTTCAAGCTTCGTATTAAAGAACATGTTGCTGACACAAAGACCATAATACCAACAAAACTCCAGCAAGTTTTGGCCATTTTCGTTCACCTTCCCAATGCCAAAACAGCCCAGACAAATGGGCCAAGAATTGTGATCAGCACCAACTCTAGCGTTAAAATCTCAGAGAATGAACAGCGGCTCTCTCTGAGGGATTTTTTTGATAGTAGCTTCCTCTTGTGCCACGCTCTGGTATAATATATGCGTTGGCAGTTATTTCAGAATACTTGGCACTATCTCCAACAATCCTTCAAAAATCTGTAAATGTAGAATTTCGTTGATGAATATGGCTCGCTTCCTTCCTGTGCATGCTTTTCAAAGTGGCCTGCATGGCTCTTGCTTTATGGTCACAGCTACCCTGGGAGTTTTGTCAAGCTGGGCCAAAGATATTAAGTGAGTGCTGTGGCTTAAAAGGAATTTAAACGTGCATCAACCAAGTCCCCATCTAAAACACGAATACAGTGCTACCTCCTTGGTAGTAACTCATGGTCTTTTACAGCGAGGAGATAGTAATCCATACAAGGCACAACCAAGCAAAGATTAGTCAAAACTAACTATGTGTCAATATCTGCTTTGAGCAGATTGGCTCAGAGCCCAGCTGATTTCTATGATAATAATAAATTAGGATTGAGAAAGTAGGTGGAGTTTTGGGATCTGCCTTTTTGGGATAGGATAAGAGGTGAATTATTATTTGATTCAAGGGAGGGAAGAAATCCAGCTGCAACAATACTCACCTTATGTTTGGGGAAAACATTATGAACTGTTGCACCTGTTAGTGGAGGCAGAGGATAGATCTGTTCCTATCAATCCTGACTAAATGCTGCAGCCTGGGAAAGTGTAGAAGCAAGATCACTGATGGCTAATAACCACTGATATCATAAGATTTCAAGTGAAAAATCTTGCAGAAGTCACAAGGATCATATATTTTGCATAGATGTTCCTCTGTGTGGTGAAGGAGATCTATTAGTCACACGTGATTATTCTCACCTACTACTCTTCATTTAATATACTGTGTTTTAATCATCATCATCTTAGAACTACAGACCTGGAAGGGACTCAAGTGATCAACAAGTCCAGTCCTTGTCAAGGAGGCATAGAGGGGAATTAAGCTTCCAATCTCTACTTAAACCACTGAGCTATTCAGACGTTCCGTGGCATGTCTTGCTACAAATAAATTTCACTAAAATCAGAAGTATTCTGTTTAGCAAAATGGAATGTACAGTGGTGCCCCGCATAATGGGCACCCCATTTAATGATGTATCCGCATAGCGATGTTTTTTTGCGATTGTTTTTGTGATTTTAAATGGTCAAACATCGCTTTGCAATGATCTGTAAGCTGTTTCGCTTACCGATTTTCACATAGCGATGTTTTCCTAACAGCTGATCGGCGGTTCCAAAATGGCCACCAGGTAAAAAAATGGCTGCCTGCAGTGTTTTTGCCGCCATTCCTTGCTTACCGGGCAGCAAAATGGCGGCCATATGGAGGATTTTCACATAACGGTGCGTTTTTTGCCCATAGGAACGCATTAAACGTGTTTTAATGCATTCCTATGGGTTTTTTTGTTCTGCATAGCGACAAATCCGTATAGCGATGATTTTTCCATAACAGATTATCATTGCTATGCGGGGCACCACTGTACTGGTTTCTGGTCTGGGTGCTCCCTCCATGAATAAAGCCTAAGGCAATGAGTATTATGGGAAAGCAGATAGTATTCTCTGAGGTTCAGGTTTGACCTGAGCTGCAAGTTGCTGAGCCTTAAAGTACATTTTCAAAGGGTGTTTTAGCAGAAGACAGCAGGTGGAAACTGACAATAACCCCAAATTATTATTAGTACTAGCTGTGGATTCAAAATTAAGGCTTGAATTGGTCCAACTCAGTTCTTTTCAAAGCAGAATATCCCTGACAGTCCTATTTACCTCCTTCTGAGAAATTTGTATTCTGTGACATTTCTGTCCACACTACAGAAGGTTAGGTTAAGACTTTCATTGTGCAACAAATTCAAGACAATGACTTCTTGTTAGATTTGCAATACTACTAGTACTTATGTTGTTAACGTATTGATTCAGCTGGTAGGTGAACTACTTTATTAAAAAGCTAAGCTTTTGTGAACAGTTAACATGGGAGTAAACAGTTTGTTATTGATGTGAAGATGAGGTGCTTACTGATAGGAAGGGAAGGAGGCAAAAAAGCATAGCCAACTCTGAACAGAAAAGACACTTATTAAACAAATGCCCTATATATCTGAGGGGGGAAAAGCTTGCGGACGAGTAGCAGGTCACATGGACAAGCAGGATTAGGAAAATACCCTCCAGTAATTGGTTCCAGAGAGTTTAGATATTAAAGTGTTGATTCCCACAATGACATCTGTTGTATAACGATGTCTTTGGAATGAAACAGGCCTTTCCCTTGGGTTGATATTATTGATATTTAGATGAATTGTAGACTGAATAATTATCAAAGATGGGACAATTCCCCCGGCCTCAGCCTGCCTGTAGCTTAGCGCCTGCAATTAGACTGCATTTATCCCACATGCTGAGTTCTGATGACTTGCCAATGTGAAACAAAATAGGAGTGCAATGCTTTTGAAAAACCTAGGCATGATTCTGATTTCGAAATGAGTCCTGGCATCTTTGTGTCAGAATCTGTTGGGTATTTTAGATGTGAAAATCTGATCCATAATAGTTCTGAGAAAGGTGGTTGGCAAAGTAAAAGGCGTATGTGAGTGAGAGCTTTAAAAAATGGGATTGTAAATAATTGGGTAAGCTAACTAATTAAATTTTGGCAGAGCTTTTTTTTCATGCTCTTTTATTTTTTTATCAACTAAGAATAAGGTAGGAAATACAAAGGGTAAAAGGAAATAGGGGGAAAGTAGGGGAAAAGAAAAAGGTTTGGGGGGTAGGAGAACACATAGTATACAATCATCCAATCTATTCGTGTTACGATAACAAATCAACTTTTTTACAGCTTGATTACCCTCCAGCATTCAACTTACAGTTACATCTTAGTTTAAATCTATGTCACTCCAACACTATCTGGAGACTGAAGCCATTTGTATAATAAATCTCATTGTTCAGTTTCCTTTTGAATTCGACAGTCTTTCAACACGTCTGAAAGAATATCCATTTCTGCCACTTCCCGTATCTTCTCAATAAGTTCCTCTTGTTTTGGTATCTCTGCTTTCTTCCAATTTTTAGCATAAAGCTTTCTGACTGTACTAGCTATATAGATCACTGGGTAACTCTTTATCTCATCTATATCGCCTGGTATCATACTCAATAAAAACAATTCTGGGGTTAGGGGAGTTTCATTTAACTGTTATTCCTTAAAAGACTGATAGACATGAATGTGATGTGATCAGAGTGCCCATTTGTGACCATGACAGTGATAATCAATACATTCAAGGGATGTTTATGATCTGGGTTGTTTTGTTTCTTTGCTCTTTTCTGTTGCTCTGTCATAGAGATAGTGAAGTAGGCAACTTGATCAGCATCTAATATTAGATATTTATGCTGTTGTAAATAAAAAAATTATAAAAATTAATTTAGGTCCTTTGTTCCTCGAGCAAGGTCCTGGAAGAGAAAAGAATTGGAGAGAACCCCACACAAATGTATTAGTCGTCTTTTACAAAGGACAAAGTCATACTGTAATATGGTCATCCCACATTCACATGTTACATTTGGTGTAATATATTGGAATGCTGACACAGCTCTTGCCATGGAAGGATTGTTGCTTCCCCTTGCCAGCCTTTGGGCTCCGGACCCTAGGTTGGGACTTTCCTGTGTCCTTGCTCACAGTATTATCTCTCTTGCATAGATGAAGGAGACAATTTTCCCCAGCTGTAATGGCTTCATGTTTTGGGAGGCATTTCTTTCAGAGAGTGCTGGTTCAGAGTTTCTGAAGCTAATAAGACTTTTAAAGAAACACAGTATTGGAAGAGAAAAGGGGATCAATATATTTTACAGTTTTCCTAACAATACCTAACCCTTTTGCATTTCCTTGCTGTGGGTCCAGATGCTAGTACTGTTGCACATAATTGTAGATGTCCAAATGTGAAGGTTCTTAAGTTATTATTTTTTTTCAGAGACAAAATCCAGACTTTGAAATAATCAGATAAGAGATGGGCATGAACTACTGGTTCGTCATGGTTTGTTTCCTGGCTGAAGAGCTGATCTGCAATTTGGTGCCTTGTCCCCTCCAGTGAGTGCCCCCTCAGTTGCAGCACCTCACCCGGCCACCTCCTCCCGGCACTGCTGCTGACTGGGTGCCCTCTGGAGTGGGGGGGCACTGAACTGAAGAAATAGCTGTTCGGTCAGGAAATGAACTGTGCTGTAGTGCCGAACCATTGGTTCGTGCCCATCTCTAAATCAGATCATAAAATAACAATGACTGCAACCTTTCTTATAGGGTTGGGTGACTCTGTCAGTTCAGTATTTCTTCGGTCTCTTTTTCTTCCAATTCAAGGTTTGTTTCAGTCTCTGTTTTGCATCCAGTTGTGAATTTCCCCCCAGCATGTTTTGTGAATTCAGCAATGGCTACATGGAAACAACAGTTTAATGAACACTTATTTTAACATAACACATTTTAAACATATTTTCCCAGGATATGCACTTACATGAAAACCTTATGCATTTGTAGTGTACTTTCTCCTAAATGTGCACTATTTAGGTGAATGGGTGTCAGAACATTCTAGGAAGTGTAGAGTTTGCCACACAGGTGCAGCTGCTTCACCGTGTTCTAAAACAATAGATTTTGCCAGACATGCAAGTTGGTTTAGCACACAAGTTGAGGTGCACGTTTTGGAGATGTGAACGGGATTAGTTAATAGAATATACTGTCATTGTCTTTTCCGTAAGTTCTAGGTGCTTACGTGCTTAGGGTCTTGTTTTGTTTCATTTCAAAATAAGCTGATCTTTCAGGATTTTAACTAGATCTTGTGGATGATGGAGAAATCCTAGGGATACAAGTAGCCCATGAGTCTTGAGAAGTAGCCAGAGAATCTTTCGGCTAATATGATCAATGGAAATTGCAGTCCAGAAAGCATTTTCCATCCCAAAACTCTACCCATCAGCATGGTTATATAAGGGAGGAATGTAACAGCTTTCCTACATTGCTAGTTACTTGCAGTCAATGTTACCTCTAAGCTGCCCGGCTGCAAAGCACTGCATCAATGCCATGCACCCTCAGCCACTTTTGCTACCCATTTGGTTCTGGTTGCATCTGGAACCCCATGTACACAGGGCAGGCTTTCCACTCAGTGCTGGTGGAAAATTGAATGTAATTAAAGAGCAGCAGTTTTGTGCTCTTTAAATATTTCAATTTTCTGCTAGTAGAAACCCTACCTTCGGCATACAAAGTTCTGG
Source organism: Pogona vitticeps (assembly GCF_051106095.1). Classification (NCBI taxonomy): domain Eukaryota; kingdom Metazoa; phylum Chordata; class Lepidosauria; order Squamata; family Agamidae; genus Pogona; species Pogona vitticeps. Next base: position 86,436,036 of record NC_135786.1, on the reverse strand, counting down.
CTGTGACCGGAATCAAATGGGTAACAACAGTGGTTATGGGTGCATGGCACTGATGCAGCGCCGTGCGGTGCACAGCCACCTAGTTTAGAGGGAACATTGCTTTCAGTTCACACTTTTTGTAGTTCAAGATGTGTATTGTTGGTGAAAGAGAAGCAGTTGAAATGAACGGCAACATTGGCCAGTTGCTTGATGTTAAAGTGCTGCATTACAGGAACAAAAAGGTCCAAGAATGATTCTAGTTATTGTACTAGACAGGATGCATTTTGGCAATTTCTAATATTCTGTGTTCTTGTCTTACTTTGAGATTACAAAGGCGTGAAAGCATGATAGTGTGGGATAATGAGCTCAAGGTGGATGGAGAAGACTAAATTTGATAGCATTGGTTTGATATAAGATAGTTGCTAAGTTTATGATCCACAGCTTAGTGTCAGGCTTTGTTATTAATGAACTAGCCTGAATAAGCCTACAGGCCAACAAGATACTGTTGAAATTAACAGAATATCAACAAAGCAGCTGGAAAATAAAGGTAAATCACCATCAGTTATACATGTAATATAAATCACTGCTCATTCTGAAACAGGTTATCCCTGCTCTGAATTTTTGGAAGTGGTTACCAGTAAGCTACAGAAATACCGGCTCCTGATAGATAAGTTCCTGGAATGGCTGGAAGTTATGTTTCCTTTTTTAATGGGATGCTCTAGGCCACTGTTTCTCAACCTGGAGGTTGTGACCCCCAAGGGGGTTGCAGAGTGTTTTCTTTGTGGTCATCAGTTGCCTTGTATTTGTTGTAGCATTTATTTAATAATTTCTTCCTTGACCTTTCGGAACCGGATATTAAAGTTAGTGTGTATGTGAATGTATGAGAAACAGGCCCTTTGGGGCAGAAAGAAGCCTCTTCTTTATGAGAAGGGATGATTTTACCCTTTTAAAAATGCCCTTTTATGCAAATGTGGTGGGGATAAGGTTGGGAACCACTGATCTAGGCCCTCTAGAATGTTGTGAATGGCAGACTTCACTTTCCAAAACTGTGTAGATTTCTTCTTTCCCACTGATTTAAGGTGCTTTGAGAGGATGCCTTGGTGGTGGATTTTTTAAAAAATCTGTAAGATTCATCACCCCTCTGATCTTTCTAACTTTTCATGTCCAGAGCAGGATAATCTGCACATCCTGCATTATTTGTGTTCAAGCACAGCTGCCCTAAATTTGCTTACTTTGGGTCTAGTATTCTAGTTCTCTCTCTCTCTCTCTCTCTCTCTCTCTCTCTCTCTCTCTTGAGAGAGAGAGAGAGAGAGAGAGAGAGAGATCCAAAACACTGGTGTCTGGCAGGGCACGGGGAATAATTCTGTTTCCTTGTTGCCATGTTTCAGAGTAAATTGGACTTACATGATGATGAGGCAGGCAAGATCTTCTATCCCAAACTTTGCTTTTTGAATGATCTGGAGTTGGGGGAGATTAATGAGAAGGCCAAAATCTGAGACTGGAGGTAGATACTTGTGATGTTAGAAGACTGGGCCCTTGTGATGTTGTAGAGGTGGGGCAGGCCAGGGCTGGGAAGAGAGTTTCTCCCAAGTTTTCCATCACTGCTGCCAGGGCTTATGCAACAAGAAGCCTTTTGATGCTGGTAGTCCACTCTGTGGACTACCAGCATAATGGCATAATGGGCCCCATGGCATCACTCCAAAGATCCAGACCACTGGTCCATATACTCATTTAGGCCTGTTGGGCCATTTGGAGCAGTGTACATACAAAACACTTCGATGGTGGGCTGCTGGGAATGGGTGGAGATGTGTGTCCACATTTCAGATCCACCTCACATATGTCTTCCCCTAAAGCAAAGCACAAAGCAACATGATTTTCCTTTAGCAATGCTGCTCACATTGAGATTTTCTCCTTTCCTGGAGAAATGGAGGAGCATATCAATTCTCCTACATTTCAGCTGGAACCCTAAGATGGGGCAGTCCTATAGACCAATGGTTCCCAACCTTGGGTAACCACTAGCTATGCTGGCCAGAGTTTCTGGGAGTTGCAGTCCAAGAACACCCGGATTATGCAAGGTTAGTGACGACTGCTATAGATGATGCCATCTGATGAGATTACACTGCATCATTATGCCTATTAGAACCTGGTAATATTATTATGATAGCATGTTGCTGACAGTGACATTCAGAAGACAGTATTTCTTGGATTGTTTTTTAGTTTCAAAGCAGCAGCTGAAAAACTGCTGAAAGGATGTGAGGAACTTTTAACAATAAAAAAGGCAAAAAAAAAAAAAAAGGGTATCCTCACTCCCCACCCGGTTTGGCTCAGTTATACTTTGGCTGCATTTTGTAACATTTCTATAAACCGAAAGCAAATCCAATACATATTAAATTTAGTAAAAGCAAATCCATTGCATCCTAAATGAATGGAGCAACTGAATGATGCAGTGTGTCTTTGCAAGTCTGTGTCTGACATTGCTCCACTCCAGCACAAGTAAGTTATTTCCATCAGAGTGAAATTAAGCTCCGTATTAAAAGGACATTTACCAGAATATTTGAGCAAAATTGTTGTATTCAAGAATGTTGACTTTCTAAGGGAATTATTCCAGGGTTGGGTAGAAGGGAGAAGTCAGGCTCTGGGCTCTGTAAAATAACACAGCAAAAGCTACAAGGGTTATGTGCAAGTTTAATGCAAGGATAATAGTATAATAATATCTTGAAACTGCAGAGCTAAAAGGGACCCTATGGATCATGAAGTCCAGCTCCTGTCAAGGAGGCACAGCAGGGAATCAAGTATCCAGTCTTCATCTCCACAGCCAGAGACCTAAACCATTGAGCTACGAAATATATCTGTGGTTCTCTTGGCTATTAAACAAATCTCTCATAATGCTATAAAGGCCAGAATCATAGGAGGGGGGGTTGTTTGTTTAAAATATTTTTACCCCACTTTTTATCCCCCAAAAAGACTGAAGGTGGCTGGTATGCTGGTATAAGTGGAATAGTATAAACCTGAGTGACAAATTTGCTGCTAGTTAACAAGCCACCGCTTTGAACTCTCATGTCATGGCAGTTGTGCGAGTTGGTCCACAATGAGGGATACAAGCACCAAACCTTTAAGTAGCTGCTATGTGCCACTACGATTGACACCACTGCATTTATGCCAGTGTAACTAACCAATAGGATTCTGCCTCGTATCCTGTTATCTCACAGCTCTGGCATAGTGGGGATGACATCACTGACAGGTTGCCATGAATAAGAATCTTTGCTTTGATTTGACGGTGTGAGCAACTTCATCTCAATTTATATGACTTGCATGCAACTCAGAATCCAAGCAGGGGACTCTTTAATTAGCGGCAATCTGTTACTGCCAGTGACCTAAATTCTGCTGTGCTTGTGTAGTAACACAATAGAGTTTTGCCAATAAGTGTAGGCCATAAGCATATTTTATTTTTGTAAGCGTATTTTATTTCTGCAACAATTCTTCAGGACTAGAGTGATGAAAGCACTGCATTCTAAAAGTGCATGCAATAAATGTCCTTTTGAAATTAAATTTATGTGGAGACTGTCGACACAGTCAGCATCAACAATTTATCCTCAGATATAACATTTTGTAATCTGTTTTTGGATCATGAAATTAATTAGCATATAGGAAGAGATACAAAAAGAGCATTTTAAATCTCCTTGTAAAGTTTGTGGTATATTTATATCTGTTAAATAAATCAGTTTTAATTACTTGGGTTCATGCTATGGATGCAAAATAATAAACCTTTCAAATCGTGCTGGCTTTCTAGTCTTTTTTAATTGGGAGAAAATTGTCTCTGATGGTCTCTCTCCTCCTCTTTTCCTCTCAGTGGTTTGCTATAAGCACTTATTGTCATGTTGCTCCAGAACATTAGGGCAATAACTCCCAAACGGTATGCCAGAGCATACAAATGTGCCTCAAGAGAACTGCTAACAAGCTGCAGTTGGGAGAAATAAATAAAATAAGTAAATATATCTTTTGTAAGCTCAGTGTCCCCTCCCGCAGAAGGAGACTACCCATTTTATGTATTCCGAGGATTACGTATTCTGGTCTTATCTCCTTCCAGTAAGAGAAAATGCTGCCTCTCCTTTTCGTTTTCCATTTGCAGCCTGGGGGAAAATGGGAGAGTAATTTTGGGTTTTTTTTCCCAGTAGCAGCAGAGGTGCAAGGGGGTGAATTTGGAGACAAGGGATGCATATGATTTACCCATGCTCCTCTCAGTTTTTCCCATGATACAGTGTGTTCTCCAAATCTTCTAGCAGAGAGCCTGAATGTCTGTCCTTAAGCAGGTATGCCCCTGAGGGTGGTGGGTTCAAAAAAGGCCTCCCCTAAAGTTCTTAAAAGCTGGGGAGGCTCAGAAGTGTCATGAACTGATGACTATCTGGAGAGGTCCAGATCGGCAAGAGTGGGAGTGGGCAATTATGTTTTGCAGTTCAGTGGAACCAGTATGCTGATGAAACTCAACCACAACTCTCATTTCCTTCTGGATCAAAAGAAGCTGGGGTAGTTCTAAACCAGTATCCAGAGTGGACCTGCCAAGAGTGAAAAGAATAGAAAGTTGAGGAAAATAAGTTAGAGGTCCATTCCAAAACTTCAAAAAGAAAAACAAAATAGCCAGACCCTTGGGTGGGGGTGGGGTGGGGGATGTCCTGGAATGTTAACAATAATTTCCAAAGTTCTGGGAATGCTCAGCAACAGAGACATAATTTGAACTTCCCTTTTGATCAGAGATCTCATGATTCAAGGCAGAAACTGATAATACAAATATATTTACACACTTCAGGAGGAAGAAAAGGAGTGGTGATCAGAGATGGCACCGCTCAGTCTTTAGGATGCTAGCTGTCTTTTATATGGGAAGCAATAATCTATGCCAAAATCATCATCATCTGAATAGAAATCATAGATGTAGGCTGATGCTATGAAACAGCTGGAAGATTTTGCCCATCAGTAGGGTGTGATGGGCTAAATTCAGCAACCAGCTCTCAGTTGCAAGACCAAGGATCTGTTGAAATCCTTCTAGATCCTCACTGGTTTCCACCTAGTCACCAGGAGAATCCAAGTTTCCTCCCCTGCTATTAGGAAAAGTATGGCAGGGCAGAACAATTTGTGAGGAAATGTTTTCTTGTAAGGATATCTTTTTAATAGACTAACAAAATACAGTTCCAAATCAACAGGGAAATGTATTTATGAGCAGAGATTTCATTTCTGGGAATTAGTGTAAGTCTTTGGGGAAATTCAGCTTGCATCTAACTGTTAGCCTATTACCCAAGCCAAAGAGTTTAAATGACTTTGGTGTTTATATTTAGAAGCTCTTTTTTTTTTTTGGAGGACCAAACCTCTTGACTGCATGAGGGCTTATCCATCAGTACTTTAAACTGAAAGGCGATTAGTATCCTAGGCGTCTCAACAACTGAACAGATTCCTCATCAAGGCTAAATCCCCACTGAGTGATGGGCAGTTCTTTGCCCTCTTCCAAAATATCTTGGATGTTCTAGATGTCCTACTTAGAGCTGCCCACAATGACTGTAAGAAGCAATAATTTCTGGGATGGGTGCCTGGATGTCTGAACAAGAAAAGATGCATATGGCAAATGCTTGGAACAACCCCAGGTGTTTAGGATATTCCAGTTTCAGTGTTTGATGCTGTTTGGTCGCAGTCTGTGAAATGTAGGAGTTGGGACTTGTTAGTGTAAAAGTGATCATAAATAGGCCTTTAATTGTCTAGATGTATAGAAATCCCACCTCCTCCTCTCCCTTTTCCCCCAAAATTACTTTTCTCAAAAAAACAACAACAACAACACTGCTTTCCTTGAGTGTCTGAAACAGGGATAGAGAACACTGTTTCAGTGCAGGGACTGAATTCCTGCTTGGAAGTGTTGCTGCATAAGGAAGGCTGAAGGCATGAAATGGATCCAAAGCAAAGTGAGCAGAACTGGATGTAATTCCTGTTAATCTGGACATTTCCCCCCACTGAGCTTGGTTCTGTTCGCTCCATGCAAGCTGACTCAGGAATGAGATGTGATACAACATCTTCTCAGGTTGTAAAAGAGAGTTCAGTTTCATTTACCAGCTTTCTGAATTTTCAGTAGCTCCTTTATTTCTGCCTCTGAATGTCAGAAAGGGCCAAAAAGCTTGTATCTTGGACAAGGAATCTCTGGGAGTTACACCTGGCCTGTGGACTCCATATTTTCTGTCTCTGGTCAAGGAGCTTCACATGCACTGTGATGGTCAGAAGAGGAAGAATGCAGGGCTCCGGTCGTGTGGATAGCTGCGTGGAAGTACAAATGTCAGCAGGTATAGCCCTAAGATAGCAATTTTTTATCTGCTTCACTCTTCCCTAAACCTATTGGCACAGCACTTAAGCAGAACCCAGAAGGGTTTCTATATCTCCAGAGATGATTTGGGGTGGGGGGTATCTCCAGAGATTATGTGTGTGGGGGGTATTGTGGAGGGGAGATCACTCTCCGTACTGTTGTCAGAAACAGTTCTGTTTCCATCTGGAATTTGACCCGAGCCTGGTTTCAGAGTCAAGTTAGTTTCAAAAAACCAGGTAGACAATCTATACCAGAAGTGGGGGAAAAAACACCAGATATGCAACCTTCCTGCTGGATACTAAGGTAGTCTTTAATACAACCAATTATATAGTGTCCATCGGGGATCACTGTTGAAATTGGGAGTAGTGGGATGTGTGACTGTGTTATCATCTTGGAGCTATTTTCAGATAGTGCTGCTGAGCAGTAATCACTTCTATCTTGTGGCAGTTATTCTATGCTGTCCTACAGATTTATATGTTTCTCTGGCTGATCTACTGCATGAAGGTCATCTGGGGAATTTGGAGCAAGGCCTAATCACTACATGAGTAATATATGACTATGTTTTTCCTTTTGATGATGTTCAGATGAGAGTACAAGCTGAACCAATGCCTGGAGTCAAAAACAGATGAGATGAAGGCAACCAAATAGAAGTTCAACCCAGAAAAAAAATGTATTTGAATCGGTGTGATTCTTTCTGACCTTTGGCATAATACCTTTTCTAGATAATAATAATAATTGCATGTCATCAAGTTGATTCCACTTTATGTCAATCCTTTTCAGGGTTTCTAGACAGAGACTCAAAAGTAGTTTACCATTCCTTTCTTCTGGGGGCATTCTGAATTTTACAGCTTGCTCAAGGCTACAGAGGCTGGCTCTTCTTCTGGGATGCACAGTAGGGAACTGAACTCATAACCAGATATTTTACCCAGTGAGCTGTCCAGCCAGCCCTTTTCTAGATGTGTTATTGCTAAAATATCAATTTAACAGCCTAAAAAGTTAAAGGTAAAGGTTCCCCTTGACATTTTTTAGTCCAGTCGTGTCCGACTCTAGGGGGCGGTGTTCATCCCATTTTTCAAGCCGTAGAGCCAGCGCTTGTCCGAAGACAGTTTCCATTGTCACGTGGCCAGCGTGACTAGGGAACCTAGGGAGCCTAAGGATGGTCTTTAATATGTTTTTTTTTTGTTGGAAGTGGAAATAGGTTTTATGGCATCTTTCTCACCTGCTAGCCATACCAGGGTATCTATGTTGAGGTTTCCTGTTAGGTTATCCATGTTTTATCAGTGTCCATGTCTGTTGAGTCTATGGCTACTAAGATCATACTGCCAGTCCCTTCCGTAACCTGTTCTTCCTTTGTAGGTTATGAAGATGGGTGACGAGAGTTTTCCTCCATTTTGGCATCCTGTGAACAGAATGCCCTTGCCATGGAAGTATACGTGGCAATGAATTGACCATTTCCAGCTGATAAAAATATTTGAATACCTGGTGAAATAAAAAGGGCCCTTTTACATATTTTTCTGTTTCTGTTGTTCTCTTTTAATTTGTGCAGCTGTTTTTCATTTTTCAGATTTTGTTCTGTCAAATGTATTTTTAAAATGTGCAATTCAATTGTGCAAGTTAGAGAGTCCTTTGTACTAATGAAGCTGGGTGTAGTAAATGCTTGAAATAAATGAATTATGTATTTAAATTATTAAAATAAATACATAATCTATTTTAAGCAGGGAAGGAGACAAACAAGCTTGCTGGGTGTCAGATAAGTGGTGGCAGCTCTGTGACTCTTTTTCCTCCATGGCAAACAACATGACATGTGCCACCTTCTGAAGTCATTTATACTGCATTTCCCTCCTGCTTCCCAACCCATTAATATGGTATGTGCTTCGAAATAACCAATGTGATGATGTCAAGATGTAGCGAACATTGTGTTACAGAGGGGGATAAGGAGCTTGGCACAGGAAACATGGGGACAGTTTGGTGTTGAGTCACAGAGCCCTGTGTGAGAACTTTCAACTCAAAACTGACGGAAAGTATCTGTGAAAACAAAGGCCACAAAACACTTGAAGCAAGTAGAGCCTGCAGAAACATTTGAAGGTTCTTGTCGGTGGCGAGTGGGGCTCATAATGTTGGTAGTTGATGGTGGCAGTGGCCAAAGGCAAAGATACAAAACTCAAGTTAAAGGAAGCTAGATTTTGTTTAATATCAGGAAAAACCTCATAACTGTTAGAGCAGTATGGCAGTGGACCAGTTACCTTGGGAGCTGGTGAGTGATCCAACACTGGAGGCATTCAAGAATAACTTAGATAATCACCTGGCAGATATAAAAAGTAAAGGTAAAGGTTCCCCTTGACAATTTTTGTCCGGTCGTGTTCGACTCTAGGGGGTGGTGCTCATCCCCGTTTTCAAGCCATAGAGCCAGCGTTTTGTCCGAAGACAATCTCCCGTGGTCACATGGCCAGTGCGACTTAGACACGGAACGCTGTTTACCTTCCCACCGAGGTGGGCCCTATTAATCTACTTGCATTTGCATGCTTTCGAACCGCTAGGTTGACGGGAGCTGGGACAAGCAACGGGCGCTCACTCCGTCGTGTGGATTTGATCTTATGACTGCTTGGTCTTCTGACCCTGCAGCACAGGCTTCTGCGGTTTAGCCTGCAGCACCACCATGTTTGATTGTATTCCTGCATTGAGCAGGGGGTTGGATTTGATGGTCTTGTAGGCTCCTTCCAACTTCACTTTTTTATGATTCTATGATTTTGTTTTGGTGATTTTCTAAATTTGTTGGCATTCTGAGAAAGAGATGGTAATTACCGCCTTAAAAAAGTGGTTTTAGCTTTAAGGTAATAAGAAACACTCTGGGACAGCACAGCTAAAGCAAAGTTTTTGAAAGAAAGTGAAACAAAAGCATAAAAGGATCGCTATCGTTACAGCTGCGGTAACCCACTGTTACTTTCTTCACAATGTTTCAAGGACGTTTTTCGTTCTGCTTCTCACCACCTATTACTAGGTGAGTAGATGGAGGGTGGGCAGGCTGCTCACAGTCTTGTCCAGTACAGCTATAACCACTGTCTTTTGCTATTTATTTATTCTTGGTTGGTAGAATAAATAAATGTTTAGGAGAGCATAGAGTGATGGTTCTTAGGCTGGGCAAAAGGCAAAGATTATATATAGGCTTGCAGGATTTTTTTTGGGGGGGGGATGCTGATGAACAGTTCTCTCCTCTTTGGTTTAATTTTGAATATATATATGCAGGGCCTGGCTGAGCTCAAAGACATTACAATGTAATGTGAACTACCTTGTTTTCTGGAACTTAACAAAGAAAAGGTAGGAAACAATCAGAGTTAGTCTGTGCTTGATTGCCCAGAGGTAAATCCCTCTGAGCTGGTGGAAAGACATTTCCAAGTAAAAACACATAGGATTGGGTTGGTGTTTTTTTTTTAAGTCTCAAAAATAATAGGAAGACACTTTGGTTAGCTGGAACAAAAAACATGAAGATCATTCTCAGAACAGTTAAGAAAATGAAACCTACTCAGAATGCCTAGCCCCCACCCCCAATCACCATGTATACACCCTCAGCTAAAACAATGCCCCTGATATCAGGCAGTATAATCTACATTTTATTTCACTCATGAGCAAAATAACAAGTTACTCAGGCCTGGGGCACTCATGAGTGATATGGGCCGTGTAATATCTTCTCCATTGAGTTTCTTATTATTAAGCTTGAAATAAGGAGTTCAGAATTAACTGTGACAATGATTTTATGGAGAGTCGGCACCACCATTAGCTTTTGCAGTTTTACTGCTAATAAAACTTTATATTTGCTACTACGCCTAATAACCTCCTCGCCACCTTAGCTGTAGAATTTGATAACAACAACAGCAACAGAAAAAGATCCCCTGCCAAAAATGTGACTAATGAATTCCTCACTCTACTCCCACCTTCTCGGAAATCCATCAGTTGCTGGCTAGCACTGGTTTCTTATTATTTACAAGGGATACAATATGATCTAGAATGGAACGTTGTCCCCTCTGATTGATTATTTTCAAGGGCCCGTCCATTCTCCCAGGCCAAATGTTGGTACTCCTGCTGTCTGCACACTAAACTGACCATCTGCACACGGGCCTGTCAAAAAGGATATCTAATTATAGCTATTCTTGAGAGCAGCTGTCAATTTGTTTTGAAAGGAGGCACAGGACTGGGCAAAGCTAATGTCTTAAAACTTACTAAAGCTTTGTGATGGATCCTCTGCTAATGAGAAACAATGCTGGAAAACCTAACAATCCCACCGACAATAAATACACATTTGTGTGCCAAGATGATCATCCATAGATTCTCCAGGAAAATCTTTAATCTGTTTCGTTAAGCATGTTATGATTTATTTAGCTATTGGTTTATGTTGGTTTGTACCTTGCCTTTCTCCCAGAAAGAGGGACTCAGTCTCTGAGAGACAAGTATTGGGGCTCAAAGTGATACATACATTTATTACTTTTATTTAGCACAGTTTAATTGTGTGCACAGGCAGAAGGAGGAATGGGACAGACCTTTCGTCTTCCCAGCGTCCTGACTAGTGCTTTTCCAACCCGGGGGGCCTGAGGTATGATACCAGCTATTGGACTGGTGGAAAAGCTTCACATGTGTCTTAGCTTAGTGGTGGAAAGGTAGCCACTCTGAACATCCTGATCTCATCTGATTTTGGAAGCTAAGCAGGGCCAGGCCTCATTGGTACATGGATGGGTGATCACTATGAAAACCAAGAGATGTTCAAATAGGGGTAGGAAAGAATCCTCCCTGAAATCTTGGAGATCTATTATTACTGGTCACAAATGACAATATTGGGCTAGATAAACCTATGGTCTGATTAAGACAGCTTTCTATTTTGCAATATAACCATAACTTTCAAAATTTGTCAATTAATCGACTTACTTGATTGTTTGTTCATTAAGGGATATACATGTACAAATCTATTTCTTTTCACAGAGGATCCCTGGGCCATATGATTTCAAGCAGTTGGTGACAAAACAGCATTTAATGAATTAATCAGATTAATAATCTTTACAGCATTGCTGATTTATGATGTTGGATCCTCTCTTATACTTTTCATCTGAAACCAGAATGGATATGGAGAAAATGCTGCAGACAAAATTGCTCCATCCAATTATTTTATATAGATATAGATACAAATATCTCAAAAATACATATACAGTACATTCCATTTTTTTAAACAAAGTGTCTTTTGGTAAACTAGCATCACTGTAGATTTATCTAAAAGTGTTAAAGGTGCAGTAGACATTAAAATTTAGACATGTCCACTGGTCCTCTGAACTGATATCTATCCAAATTAAGGGTTTACCAATCAGAGCAGCAGATCAATAATTGGTTCCATGGCTGGGGACCAGCCACTGAAAACACCTTCACATCCCCCCCCCCCGATGTATTCTATCTTCCTAATGCATAGGAACTGCATTAGGAAGATAGAGTACAGAATATACTCTGCACACAAAATATTTCCTAGAAATACTGGGATCTTGGAACTTTTGTGTGCAAAGTATATTCTGTACTTCTGAGTTGAAGCTGCTGGCATTGTCTTGTTCTTTACACAGGCCAATTGACTTATTTTCTGTATGCTAGTTTTCTACAAGCACAGTAAGGTAGGCATTAGTGTCATTGCGTTAGCATGGAGGCTGTTGTGTTCGCACAGGTGTAGCAATGTGCCATCCTACATGGCTCCTCTGGGCTTTGGAATGTCAAAACACCCCCAAATTTGGTGGGGCTTCTTAGCCTCCATAATGTGAACTGCATCCCTCAGATATCTCTGGGAGCATGATTTGCACTATATGACAATTTCAGTCCCTTGGGAACTATTTTACCTCTTAAAGGGCATTTTTAAAACCCAGAAGTGACCGGTCAGTCATAGTCTCCTAAAAATACTATTCAAGGCCTACAATACATCCTATGGCTCTGATTTCTTGTGCATGCTGGCATTGCCCCTGCAGCCTTGGGGAGATGTGACTGTCATTTATGTGTGTGTGTGGGAGGGGGGCTTTTTGTTTTTTTAATTTAGTGTTGGAGGGATGGATTGTCAGAAGGAGTGTTTAGCCTTCCAAGATGCACTTGAAAGCAAACATGACTCCCTGGCTATTGAAAGGTGCTCACCCTTGTGCTAATGTTTGCACCTAGTAGTAGTTAATTTCAGAGGTGCTGTCCAGTATAATTTTGTATTCTGCAGGCGGTTATGCAATAGGCAGTGCAAGCAGCTACACAACTGAGTGCTTGTGTAACCATCCACATAACTCCTTGTGCAATAGGGCAATCCAGCATAAAGGTACTGGTGGGGATTTTTTTGCTCCACTAGCATAATAAGGAAGGAGGAGTGACAACTGAGGAAGAAGCATCAATATTTTAAGATATTCAGATGTTCAGATGACCCCATCTTGATGGCAGAAAGCAGCAATGACTTGAAATGACTTCTGATGAAAGTGAAAGAAGAAAGTGCCAAAGCAGGAGTGCAGTTGAACATTAAGAAGACAAAAATCACGACTACAGAAGAAGGACACAGCTTCATTGACAATGAAGAAATTGAAATAGTGAAAGATTTTGTGTACCTTGGTTTAATCATCAATCCAAATTGGAGACTGCAGACAAGAAATCAGATCACTGAGACTTAGAAGGGCAACAATGAAGGAACTAGACAAGATCGTCTAGTGTAAGGAGATGTCACTAGCGACAATGATCAAGGTCATCCATACACTTATATTCCTGATCACCATGTATGGGTGTGAAGGCTGGACAATAAAGAAAGAGAATAATAGTGGGAAAACTTGAAGACAATAGAAAAAAGAAACACCAAATATGAGATGGATTGATTCCATAAATGAAGCCACAGCGTTTGGTTTTGCAGGAGCTGAACAGGGCTGTTGAGAACAGGACATTCTGGAATTCACTCATTTGTTGGGACACCATAAGTGAGAGGTGACTAGATGAGGATAGTACTGCATGCAGGAATAGATGTGTGTATTTCTGCTTCTTCCTCTTTGTCACAGAATTGCAAGAATAGTCACCATGCCGATAAATCAAAATGGTTGAGCAAGAAGATCCATTAGCCTTCTCAAAGAATGCAACTGGAAGCTGGTAGAAATCTACTTAGAATGAGTATTTTGGGTATTAAATAATGCTGGGGATGGGTTCTGAAGACCTATTTCAGTGCTGAATCACCCTCTCTGAAGGTTTCATCTCTCTCTTTTTTTGGCCGGGAAAAGCAGAAACCAAGAGAGAACAGGTGGTTTAGGGACACTTGGGGGGGGGCATGTTGGTCCTGAGGCCACAATTTGCCCACCCCTTGTTTTATAACATTTATAAGGTTCATCTATAGTATCTCCAAAAATATCAGAGAGCCTTGGTTTTAAGCTACAATTCTTTGATTTGTAACTATGTGCCATGGAACCATAATGTAATGCTTTCCTGCGGAGTCGGTTTCATGGTGCAACCAATCATTTTAAACCCACCCAGGCTGTCTCCTCATGTCTCAAGCTCCTGGCTTGCCTTCTTGGTGTCAGAAATGATTTTTTAAAAAAAGCTCTTGTATTTTGAACCATGAAACAAAAATAAAAAGCTAGAATCAGAAGGAGCAGATAAATTATTTTTAGTGTCCTGTAAAGAAACTTTCGCTCAGCTATTTCCTGAAACTCCGGGGGGAAAAAATCAATACTGAAACATATCACAGTCTGAAGGCAGGTCACCCAGGCACTAGATGTTTTTATCGGTCAGCTTTGAAGGGGGTGCTTAGGCCCAAGACATGAATCTACAGTTCTCCCTACTAAGTGTCCTGTGAAAACGGCATTTTTGCTCTGGCTATCCATCTCAATGGTTATTATTTCTCTCTGGTTTAGACTCCCATCTTCTATTATAGATTCACTGATAGATCAATATGACAGAGGGAAGATAAAAGGCAGTTAGCTGTACATGTCTATTATAAGCCCGAAAACTCAGAAAAGATTTCTCAAGCCAGACAGGATGTACCTGACAGAAATGATATACAGAAACAGTACATGCTACTGATCTGTTATTTATAACTAAAGTCTTTGTCATTGTCTTTGCCGTCATCCTCTCTCTCTCTCTCTCTCTCTCTCTCTGTGTGTGTCTCTCTCTCACACACGTTCTTTTTTGTTACCAAAAAAATGTCTTGGACCAATCACCTGTCTGAACATTTTTCTTAATTTTGAGATCCTTTTGGCTGCTCTGCAAATTTGGACAAAGTATTTTCCCCAAGGGAAAAGAAAGTTGGAAATATATAGAATTCCACTCCTGCAAGAAGACAGCAGAACATATTTGCTTTCAGGCAGAAGTAGTAAAAAGGAATTCTGACATGCTACATTTCCCAACCAGAGGCGAGTGCAGGATGCTATGAAAATGAAATGGTGATGTAAAGCCATAATGATTTTTTTTTGGTAAGTAAGTGTCATAGGTAGCCAGCAGCAATAACCAGCTCTGGAGGTCCAGGTTGGTAGCAACTCTGCATTTTATCTGTTGCTTCTGGACCAAAGGTAAGAAAACACCATCTTATTGGTATTTGTATCTAGTAACGGTGGTGGTGTGTGTGCTGTCAAGCCAATTCTGACTTATGTAAAAGCCTCGTGGCGCAGTGGTTAAACTGCAGTACTGCAGCCAAAACTGTGCTCACAACCCGGGGCTCAATCCCAGGTAGGGGCTCAAGGTCGACTCAGCCTTCTATCCTTCTGAAGTCGGTAAAATGAGTACCCAGCTCGTGGGGGGGGGGAGCACGTGCAATGTGTAACCTGCATAATTAACTTGTAAACTGTCAAGAGAGTGCTTGAAGTGCTACGGGGCATTTTACAAGCAGCACACTTTGCTTTATGGTGACCCTATTCAGGTTTTCTAGGTAGAAAGTATTCAGAAGTGTATTCACGAAGGCTTTCAAGGCCAGGATCTGATTGTTGTTGTGGGGTTTTCAGGCTATTTGGCCGTGTTCTGAAGGTTGTTCTTCATTTCATCAGTCTCTGTGGCCAGCATCTGCAAAGGACAGGAGTCAGAACTTCAGAGCACTGACAGAGTTCCGACTCCTGTCCTCTGAAGATGCTGGCCACAGAGACTGACGAAACGTTAGGAAGGACAGCCTTCAGAACACGTCCAAAGAGCCCGAAAAACCCACAACGACCAACTATTCAGAAGTGGTTAACCATTCCCTTCTCCTGGGGGCATCCTAGGACTGTGCAGCTTGCCCAAGGCCACACAGAGTGGCTCTCCGGGGAGGCACAGGGGGTTTTAATCTGGCTCTACAGTCAGACGCCTAGCTCACTAGGCTATCCAGCCAGTTCTAGTAACTGGATCAAAGTTAAAATCAGGCCAGCTACCAAGATATTAGATGAGAACAGAAAGCAAGTAACACTAAGACCCAAGTATGGAAAAATCTGTCTTTAGGGAAGAATTTTATTTTGTATACCAGAATTATGTTCTAACAGACCTGACTCAATCTGCATTTGTTATTACAGTGAAAGCTATTAGGTCTGTTTTGATCATCCTATGACATTTTTCTTCTTCAGGTGCTTTTTCTTTTCTTTTTCAAGGTTGTTAAAGTCAGGATGACAGAATCATCACCATCTCCTGTCACACAGGTTTTGTAGGTTTCCAAAACACCGCAAAATTTGGGAAAAACTTGTTTGGTCGTAGCAAGAGGGAAAATAAATAAAAAGTGCAACACCCATACTTCCAACGCGCCATATTCACGACTACGAAAATCTTCCAGCTGTAAAGAGCTCAGTGGTTCCTTATTTAATTGTAGAACAGAGCTTGGAAAAGTGACAACTTGCAGAGTCTTTCAGCCATACTTAGCAATATGAATGAGAGAGATTATTTCATCTTAGAGCACAGTTACACTGTGTAAATGAATCATAACAGGATCAAGGACTTTGATGTTGATTGAAAGTAACATGGTAATCAAATAGGTTTTGGTTGGCGTGTGTCCTCTTGGAAAAACTTTTAATCCATTTTAAAACTATGTTGTATATGATGTGTTGCTTTATAAATCATTGCATTTGAGGCGTTGTCCTACACCTACCCATCCTTGTGCTGGCTGCCTGTCACAGCCACTGGCTGCGGTGTTACTTTTATTTAATTTTTTGAACTCTTGCAATCTGGCATAGACCTACTTTAGTATAACAGACAGAAAAAAATTTAAAAAGATTGAACTACAATGGGCTCCCTGCAGCCTTACATATGTGTAGGGACACACATACAGGGTGGAGAAGGAGAGGGAGTGAGGGAACAAGCAGTGGGGGCTGGTGAGAGGGAAGGCACACCATTGAGTTGCAAAGAGAAATTGACCAGAGAAATTCATAAGATCAGCAGCTTCTAGGCTTGTGAAGGAGGAAGCTGTTTCCTCTACCCAACATTTCTCTCTCTGATCTGACTGCAGCCTAAACCCCGTGTTTCTGGCATCAATTACTTGACAAACACCATGGCCGTAATTTACACCAACAGAAGAGTTCACATATGCTGAAATGACTCAAATCAATTTCACCAGTGATTTTTTTTAAAAAAAATATGACACTCTTGTTGCTAGGTAAAATACCTCACTTTTCGATCGACCGACCTAATGTCCGAACGAACAAACGAACGAACAAACGAACGAACGAACAAACAAACAAACAAACAAACAAACAAACAAACAAAAACCAAACAAAATTCCACACTTCATTGTGCATCATGTAGTTGGAATTTTTAAAACTGATTTTAAAAAAATGTAAATCTGATTCAAAAACAGTTTTTTTCCCAATGTGTAACCGCACCCTTAGTTAAAGGAGTTTTAGGCTCATTTAAGGTATTAGAGTCATCTAGATATGAACCTAATGGGGAGCTAGTTAGATTCCTCTAGAACAGTGGTCCTCAACCTTGGGCCTCCAGCTGTTCTTGGACTACAACTCCCAGAAGCCTTCACCACCACCTCTGCTGGCCAGGATTTCTGGGAGTTGAAGTCCAAGAACATCTGGAGGCCCAAGGTTGGGGACCACTGCTCTAGAATATCATGGGCAAACAAAGTACTTTTAAGAAAATGCAGTAAATATCAGCAGGGATCTGAGCCAAACTCTTGATATACAGTTGAATAGAAGTATAGTATACCTTTCCCCACTCCACATTAAATTGACCTCTGCCTTCCATTTTGTTATGAAAACCTCCCAGAGGTGTCTCAAGGATTGCCAGGAAGAGGGGAAAGAAAACTTTCCTTCCTTGAACTTTCTCTAAGTTGACTGTCTTAGAATCCAGGCCAATATCTTTCCTTCCTGCCCCTCTGTCCCAAGTCACTGGACTCCCAGCTAGAGAAACAAAGTTTGGCAACCCTCTGAATTTTGCTTAGTACTTCTGTGGATCTGTCATTGTCTGGTCTAGGGGAGAAAAAGGATCCCATTCAATCAAATCGAAACAGATAGGGAGACAGCGTTAGCAAAACATCAATAGTGCATCTGAAGAGGGAACTGAGAAGAGGAAAAAGAATCAGAAAAGTGAGGTTCTGGATAAGCAATCTGTCTCTGAGACTATGGTTTGCCAAGTATCTCTTGACACATGATTTTCACATTGGGAAAATAAGCTATGGCGCTGTTCCAGTTCAAAATCTGATATTTGGCAAGCCTACTGAGAAAACTGTCTACCAAACTAAAATTTAAGAGGGAAATACTCTCTAGAGTAGTGTTCTGCTTAGCTTTTATGTACATTGGAGCCACTACATTGTACAGTATACAAAAAAGAAAAAAAATCTGATGACTCTTTTGAGATTTTGCACGTTCTTGCTGGTACTTACATGATGTGGCGCCAATAGTAATCTTGCACTGAAAATGCTTTGTACATTACTTACCGTGTGTGTGTGTGTGTGTGTGTGTGTGTGTGTGTGTGTGTGTGTGTGTGTTGTTCCAACAGGCCAGTGTTTATGAAAGACTGAAAATACAGTGTTGTGTCTGTTACAATCCACTCAAGCATGATTTTAAATGAAGACATAACTCCTAGTCCCACCTGTAGCAGGTACAGACTTAGCCACTTTGAGTTTATAGTTTATAGCCAGATAGATAAACAGATGGATATGCAGAGAGATAAAATCTAATCCTAAGAGAAAAATATTAGGAGGGCTGATTGTCCCAAAGCCTGGAACCTTTCTTTTTTTTTTTTTTAAAGTCACTTGTTGCTTTCCTTCTTTTAAAAACTATTCTGTTAGCATTTCTTTTTATCCTGATTTTATGCACCACATAATCCACTCTGGAACATGCTAGTTTTTGTTCCTTTGTTCCTTTCCCCCCTAAATTTTACAGATTTTCAAATAAAACGTCACCAACCCTCCTGACATCACCTGAAAATGCCTTCTAAGTGTAATGAGGAAATGGTAGGGCAAAAAAGAATAATTACAGTGTTATAGGTCATCAGAGTACATGCTGAAAGTAATGCTGTTAGCCTTTTGTTACTGAAAACAAAGCAAAACAAACTATGGTGCAGGTAATTACTTATAATGTGCCAGCACCAAGCTCCACTAGGAGCGATGCATTTCTTCCAGAAGGGACCCCCCCCCCCAACAAAAACGAACCGATATCATTTTTGGCCAGTGATTACAGAAGGTTTCTTTCAAATGAACTGGTGGTGGTGGGAAGAGCAGCTGTGAGCCATCCACAGAGTGGGGGAAATTTGAAATCTTTCATGACATCCTCATGAAATTTCATCTGAACATGAGACTGAGCCACGACATATAATCTGTAGATTATTCTAGGGAGTTTTTAAGATTTTGGGCTCTATGATATTATTTAAGCATTTGTAAATATCAAAGCATTTGTGTGTAAAAAACGCTAGCAGATTATTTGCAGACATCTTAGCTTCAGAAATTGCCTCTGTAATCTGTTCTTACAGACTTGGCAAAAGCGGATGTAGACATATTATGGGTCAATACTAACAAAAGGCCTTCTGTGCAGACATACGATTCAGTCCATTAAGATTCCGGTCTGCCCCAATATGGATTCCTTTGATGTATGACCATTAACATCCTATTTTTGTTGACTCAGTTCCTATGTCAGCACACAGAACTGGCTTCGATCCAGGAACAAGCTGTCTGTGGAAGATATGTTTCAGCTTCCACCACCATGACAGTAATGAGGAGCAGGCATTAGTTTGATTTGCATAGCACGTAACTCTAAGTTAGACTGCATGTCAGTAGGAGACAAGTTATTGTGATGATGCCCCCCCAGCTCAGTATCCATTTTGTGCTATCAGCATTTATTTATGTAAATTTTGTCATAACAAGAGGTCATTTTCCAACCTTCTACCATGAAATCACTTTCTTTGCCAATAAGCAAGAAAGAAATAACACAATGGAAAAATGTTTGGATGTAACTCTTGAAGGTGCTATGGTATGTAAGGTTTAGAGGTTTTCTTGAAAGACTGACAACTGTAATGGCAAAACTAGAATTTGATAGACTATATGCGATTAATTTAGACAAGTATTGTTGAATAGGCATTCCCATATATACACGTATGTGATTTTACTCTCTTTCTAATTGTAAGGATTTCTTTAAAGAATAATGTACGGACTAAATAAATAGTGATTTTGTTCTTGAAGTGTGGATCCCTATTAAAATAGCACTATCCTTGCAAAAACAACAGAGTAATAGATGAGGAGTGTGATCCCAAAGTTTGCAAAAGTTGGACAATACTTTGGGAAGGGAAAATGAGGCCAATGACTGAGCACATTCATTGTCTATGGAATGTTGATAGACTGTTGACAGAGGGGAACTAGAAAGCTACGGGAGATTGAATGGGAAGTGAACTCAGCTGGTAGCTTGGAACCCTGCACTAGAACACTCTGTAGTATGCTGCAAGTGCCATATGTTTGTATGGATAGGTGGCGTCTCAATGATATATTTTCTGTGATGAAAATGAAACACTGTGACCAAAATCTTGTTGTGAAGGTTCCTTTTCTCCTATTCAGGGTGCATGTAATTTCATCCCATTGCATGTGAGCCATGTGCACCCCGAAATTTAAAAAAAGAAGCCTTTAATTTGTGGCAATCTGCTTCTGGCTGACATTATTCCTATTGTACAACAGGATTTTGGTCTGTAACATATTAATCTTATTGGTAAAAAGAAGGAATAATAAACTGAGGATTTATAAAGATGATCTGAATATTGCCCTTCTGCTCCTCCTCCTCCTTGTTGTTATTTTGATATATTGGCTGAAATTCAGTAGTATGGCCCCACTAGAATATGCCCATTGAATCTGTGGGGAATCTGGTGAGTTAGCACCTATGTAAGTCCCATTGATTCAATGAGCTGACTCTAGTTGTAAGTTACTAAGGATTTCAACCAGTGCTTTACATATCAAAGGTACTCAGCCTCTTGAGAAGTAAGTTACCTTCATTCTATTGATATTCTTAAATTAGAAGTCTGTTGCTTGTCATCAGAAGAGCCAAATTAAAACTGTTAGTTCCCTGAACGTTTTTACCAACTGGCCATTGACATCTTTTGGAGCTTCCTGAGGACAGCTGAAAGACTCGTTCAGTCTGTAAGAGAGGCAACCAACTACTTTCTGCAAACTGCTGGATATAACTAAAAACTTAATATCTACTATTATTAGCTGCTTGCCAAGGATTATGTGTTTTCCAGAGGCTGAAAGCTCAAGGATGTGTGTTTTGATAAGGAACAGGCACATTGAATGCAGTGGGCTCCCCCTCCCCATAGATACCCCCACACTTCACCCTTTTCCTTCCTCAATTTTAAGGGCCTCAGTGACTGCATCAACTTCATAACAAGCAGAAGCTGAACAGGCCAAACTCCCCTCCTTTGGATCACATTATATTGGTGACAGGCTGTACCTGTTTGGTTTGTGCAGTGGCTGTTAAAGGCACAGGGAACTTGACTGCAAGCATGAAAGATTTGTTCGTCAAAACCTGTCTAGAATTCATTCCAGAGTGAGGAGTTTCAGCCAGTTTGTTAAAAAAGGGATGCTGGAGTAAATATCCAACTGTTTTAATGATACAGTGGAATATAACTTTGTAGTGGTTCTATTTATTTTATTAATGGCTTTATTTATCAGGTTTCTACACCACCCCATGAGTGAATACTTACTACTTAGGGTGGCATACAAAATATATGACACCCACCACCACCACCCCCCAGCTCCACTGCTTCTATGGTGAAGGGGCAAAAGCACTCTGTCACATGTTCAAAGGCAGATCATCCTCTTTAAAATGGCTTCCCAGTATATAGCATAAAATGTAGGCTGGCACTAAAGGGTAGACAGGTGAGATAGCCATTGTAGATATGGAAGGTTGTGATGGGATTGTAGCCTTCTTGAGGCAATGGGGAGGGGAGGTGGTGGTAGTTTAGGGGCTCCAGAATTATGAGGTGAGGCACCCCACTCTTATTCAATACGTAAGCTTAATTTAGGTGGGACACCAAGTTGTCTCCCCCTTTTTTTTCAGGGGGTCAACTGGACCAAGCCTCTATCCATTTGCTTACCAGCCCAGCCGAAAATTGCAAACCATAGTTGCGTCAAAAAGGTAATAGGAGTGTCAGAAGAAAGAAAGGAGTACTTGTAAGATGATGACTGAGGATTACATGTCACTTTTGCAGTTAGTTGCAAATACAGGCTTATCTTTTTAGAGAAGAATTTAATATTCTTTGTTTCAAGTACAGGTGAGGCAAGGGAATCTTCTGAATGGAAGAGTTTTTGTGCATCAAACTTGTATAGGCCCCTCTGCATGGATTTGACAGAAGGGCACTCTGCTTAGAGTGCCACAATGAACACCAAAAATAAAAAAATAAAAATCAATTTTCCTTCTCCCTCAGTCTTCAGACTGGGAATGGTATTTTTGTTTTACAGTCATGGCCTAAAATATTGGCACCTTTACAATTCTCTCAGAAAACTCAACCCTTCTCTCAGCAAATTGTTGAAGCTGCAAATGTTTTGGTACTCACATGTTCATTTCTTTGGTTCACATTGGAACAACAACAACAACAACAAAAAACAAACAGAGAAGAAAAGTCAAATCTGATACAATCTCACACAAAAAACCAAAAATGCACTGGCCAAAATGATTGGCACCCTGTCTAAATTGTAAGAAATAATTGCTTTTCAAGCATGTGATGCTCCTTTAATTTGTATTTAGACAAACCTGTCACAAGTAAGAGGTGTGGGAAACATAGTAATCACACTTGCAACCAGTTAAGATGGAGAAAAGTTGACTCAACCTTTGTGTTGTTTGTGACACTGAGTATGAAGGAAAGAATGAAGTGTAAAGAATTGTCTGTGGTTTTGAGAGAAAAATTGTGAGAAAACATTGACAATCTCAAGGCTACCAGTCCATTTCCAGAGATCTTAATGTTTCTGTGTCCACTGTGCACAATATCATCAAGAGGTTTACACCCCATGGCACTGTAGCTAACGTGGATGGAAGAGCAAAATTAATGAAAACTTACAACAAAGGGTTGTTTGAATGGTGGATACAGAACCCAGATTAACTTCCAGACAAATTCAAGATGAACTACATAGGATACAACAGTGTCAGCTCGCACTATCTGTTGCCATCTGAATGAAAAGGGATGCTATGGTAGGAGACCCAAGAGGACACCACTGTTGACACAAAGGCATAAAAAACCAAGACTGGAGTATGCCAAAGCCTACGTTACAAAATCACAATCCTTCTGGGAGAACATACTGTGGACAGATGAGACAAAACTAGAGCTTTTTGGTAAAGGCCATCATGACACTATTTATGGAAAAAGAAATGAGGCTTTCAAAGAAAAGAACACAGTCCCTAAAGTCAAACATGGTGGAGGTTCAAAGATGTTTTGGGGTTGCTTTGCTGCTTCTGGCACTGGATGCCTTGACTGTGTGAACAGTATCATGAAACCTGATGATTACCAAAGAATTTTGCCACAACACAGTACGAGTGTCAGAAGTCAGAAAGTGTTGTAGCCAGTGTCAGAAAGCTGCGTCTCCACCAGAGATCAGCAGGATAATGACCCGAAACACACTTCAAAAAGCACTCTGAAATAGTTACAAACAAAGTGCTGGAGAGTTCTGAAATGGCCAGCAATGAGTCCAGATCTGAATCCCATAGAGCACTTGTGGAGAAATGTCAAAACAGCAGTTGGGAGAAGGCATCCTTCAAATCTGAAGGCCCTGGAGCAGTTTGCAAAAGAAGAGTGGTCCAAAATTCCAGTAGAGAAGTGTAAGAAACTCATTCATGGTTAAAGGAAGCTATTCATTTCAATTATTTTTTTCCAAAGGGGGTGCAACCAAATACAGTGGTGCCTAGAGTTACGAACTTAATTGGTTCAGGAAGATGCTTGTAACTCAAAATGGTTGTAAGTCGAAGCACCATTTCCCATTGGAATGCACTGAAATGCAATTAATCCGTTCTGGCCAAAGGAAAAAAAATCACAAAAAAATCACTGCAAGACCAGTTGAAAACATGATTAATCCCTTCCAGCCGAAGGAGGGGGAGAAAAGCAATCAACCATGCAGGACCTAATGCAAAAAAGACAAAGCAAAAAGCAATCAAGTGTGCAAGACCCATTGCAAATGCAAACAAGACAAAGCAAAAAGCAATCAAGCAGATCATGCAAGATTGGAAATGGGAACCCTAAAAAGCAAACAAACTCCCCAAGACCCATTGGAAATGGGGAAAAAAATCTAAAAAGCAAGGAAACCCCCCAAGACCCATCAGAAATGGGGGGAAAATCCAAAAAGCAAGGACCCATCGGAAATGGGGGGAAATCCAAAAAGCAACCAAACCCCCCAAGACCATTGGAAATGGGGGGGGAAACCAAAAAACAAACAACCCCCAAGACCCATCACAACACAGAAATAAGCTCCTGCTCAAAACCACGCTGCAAAATCACCCAGAGAAGTTTTTAAAAAGCAGAAAACAGCACCTTACCTTACAAGGCATCCCGAAGCCTCCCTGCAAACACACACACATGCTCTCAGAAGCAGAAGGAGGCAGTCCCAAGCCTCTAATGACAACACACACTCTCTAACTGCTGGTGCTAAAGAGCTACAAAGAAACAGCCTTGTTGTCACCTACAGTTAGAAATTTGAATTTTCCCCCCTACCTTTTTTGGTTCATAAGTGGAAGCTCCAGTCTCAAGTAGAAGCAAATTTTTGCAGCTGTTTGTAACTTGAAATGGTCGTAAGTAGGGGCATTTGTAAGTCGAGGCACCACTATATTAAATTAAGGGTGCCATCATTTTGGCCAGTGCATTTTTGGGTTTCTGTGTGGGATTGTATCAGATTTGACTTTTCTTCTCTTTTTTTGTGTTGTTTCAACACAAACCAAAGAAATGAACATGTGAGTACCAAAACATTTGCAACTTCAACAATTTGCTGAGAGAAGGGTTGCATTTTCTGACAGAATTGCAAGGGTGCCAATATTTTTTGCCATCACTGTACGTGTGTGTGTGTGTGTTTTATTGTACATTTCCCTCTCCCTTTCTTGCTCAGGAATTTGATAAGATGACCATTTTGTCAGGGTAAAAGTGGTATCCAATGTTCCCTCTAATTTCTGCTAGTTCTGTATGGCGCTTTCCCCCCTGTGTACAGGTTTCCACCCACAACTGGATGTACATTGGCAGCAACATTGATCTGGCTGTGCGGGATTGAAGTAGCACCGCATGCGCATGTGCACACACAGCTTAGAAGGAACATTAGTGGCATATCTCTCCCCCTCACTTAAGTGTGATGCAATGAATAGCCCTACTCTTTAAAAGTGTCTCTTTTTTCAAAATATGTATGCATGAGAATTGTGTTGTAGTGTTGAGTGAATGAGTAGCCCAACAGAGAGCTCTCTTCTGAGCTACACATTAGCTGGAAGAGTGAAGATCATGTTATTTTATATAGGATTGCACAACATGTAACATTTCTCAGGCACCCTCAAATCAAAGATTTGGAAAGATAAAAGCAAAGCAATGCATTCGAGGAAACAAATATTTGTAGAACTAACAGTAGCACCCAAAAGACCAAACAGCTCCATCTGCAAGAAATGGAGGACAGATTTTTGACCAGAACTTTACTTTGAAAACAAGTTTCAAATAAATACAACCCCTTCCCAGAACTCATTTTAACGTCACTTTTATCTTACCAAAAATATTTTAAGCAACAACAGAAGGTCTTCTTTTTTTAAATCAGACAGATCTGTCAAAGGGAAAAACAATACACAAAACTATTCCTTATGGATATTTTAATTTCTTGAGGACTTCACTGATGAGCTGCCCCAGGCAGGACACTTAGGATTAATAAATGAATGTGTGCATTCCTCTCCTCCACCACCATCCATGCCCCCCCCCCACAATGGCTAAAGAAGTCAGGATAGATGACATGTGTTTATATAAGATGACAATTTCTACTGAATGTACTGCATCTCTTGCAATGATCTAGTCATCTTGTCCTTTTCTGATGTTGTAGAATCTTACTATGAGCTCTACACGTCGCTGGGAACAACATCAACATGTTTCGCCCCCTCCCACCCATCCCCCTTTGTGTTCTTGGGAATCACACTATACCCACACCCACACCCACATCCACCCATACTCATACCCATCTGCCCTTCAGAAAGTCTTGTGTGGTTTCTTCTCTTGGGTCTTCCTTAAAGAGAGGATGATAACCCACTGTGCATTTATATAAGGGTTGTGGCCTTTCAGACGTTGCCCTCTAGAGGTTGCTGGATTTCAGCTCCTATCATTTGCTGCCACTGGCTAGGGCTGATGGGAATTGTAGTCCAACACTATCCTGAAGTGGACCACACATTCCCTGCCCTGATAAACAATAGCAACACTAATTTTTTTCCAAGAGTATTTCACCAACACTCACCAGCCAAAACGTTGTTGCGTCACTCCATGCTGTCTATGGGGATGATAGCAACAGCAGCAGCAAATTAAAGTTTCTGATTAAGGGCTTCTGTTTTGGATTTTAAGGTACATACAGCTTTATTGTTTTGTATATGAGTTGCATACACCCTGAAACTGCCTTTAACCAGCAACAATTTCCTTTAATCAATGGCAATTTGCTGCTGCTGACATCCTCTTTGTTGCACACACACAGCTGCAGAACAAGATTTCAGCTGTAACACACATTGGGTGAGTTATTTTATTCCTGTTGAGGGCTGCTTTGCTGCTGTATCCTAGCCTTTGGCACCGGTAGAGCCGGCCCTGTGCACCACGGTGCTTAAATTTACCCATGTCTACACAATAAAGAACATTATGATGCAATGTGTAGAGTAAGGAAATGCTATGATAGTTTACAAGACACTAATACAGTACTCAAAACTGGGGAATCTTGCGTAGTAGCGGAACTATAGCATAAAACAACCGATCAATGCTGGGGATGTAAGTAGATTGTTTGGTAATTTGCAGAGCATGTCAGAAATCAGAATGAAGGACTCAGAATGGAACCTGAACATCTTGAATCCTTTGATTCTCGGACACAACATCTTGAATCCTTTGATTCTCGGACACAACATTTGAATTTGTAGGCAGTTGAATGAGAATTGAAGAGTAAAGAACATAAGGATTAAGTCTTAAATGTTGGATTCCATGTTTTTAAATTTCCTAACAGTTCAAGGTATGTTTAGTTAGGATTTGGATTCTGAATGACATTTCATTATTCCATATTCAAATCCTTTGGAGGTTTAGGACGGTGTTGCATCAGAGCACAGTCTTCTTTTCCCCTTAATTGGCATGATCTTCTATACATGTTGTTTGGCACTGAATCTATGCTAGTGACTTTTGAGATGCCCTTTTATCTAAATCAGCAGCATGTGTGAGTCCATGTTGGTTCTTTCAGCCACACCATACCTATGATTCATATAAAGCCAAGAGCTGTAGGGTTGAGCAGAAATCTACAGCTCTCATGTAGCTGAAATTTTCTGAATGATGAAAGCTTCTTTACTCTTGCATAATTAAGAACATACTGCTTTGGATGTATTTTGGAAGCTTTTAAAAATACATTCATAGTATTGGGGAGATGTTTTTAAGACAGGCAAACCACAACTGAATGAGCTACTTATTATGCTAACTGGGTTTTCCAGTCTTTTCCTACTGTCTCTGTTTCTCAGAAATAACAATCCTGTGTACAGATTGTTTAACAGAAAGAAGCATTAGTATGGACACTGGCTTATTAATGTTAACATTTTAGTAATAGAAAGAGAAAATGTTAGCAATTATCTGTCTGCTGAAAAATTATATTAGAAATGGGGGAAACAATTCATGAATAATGTAAATAAAACATTGAAACAAAGGTCTAGACTTGGATACGTCAGTGCAAATGGGTGCCCGGAGATCCTTGCATGGCTTAAACCTGAGCTTAATTTGTGCTGTTTTATTCTCCTCTCTTGTTGAGAATGCTGGCATTTCTTTCATGTTTGCCCACTGTGGTGGTACAGCAGTTGGACGTGAGAAGAACCTCAACCCCTTTTAATCTTCCCATCCATCTATCAGCATCAAATTGTCTGATTTGGTGGGCAGAACAATTTCTCTTCCTTATCAAGCATTGAATTCCCCTGGGGATGGTATAGTCATGTGTTCTTGCTGAGTGACAAAGGTCTTACATGTCTCCAGGCTGGAAAGATCCACTCCCAACTTTTGATTCTTTTTAGCTTTTCTAGAATATAATCTCGGGTTTTAAAATAGGGATGTTAAAAGTTAATGTTTTTTTTAATGAATTTAGAGTAAACAATTGGTGACCATCACTTGTGATCTCTGTTCTGGGGGCAGCACAATGTATTGACCCATGAGCTTGCTTAAAACCAAGGGTGTGTGGAACCATGCAGAATGTACAATTTGGGGTCAACTTACTCTGTACTCTCCATCCATGATATTATCCGTGGTTTCTGCATTTCCAGTTTTCGGAAGGAAGGAAGGAAGGAAGGAAGGAAGGAAGGAAGGAAGGAAGGAAGGAAGGAAGGAAGGAAGGAAGGAAGTGCCTGAAGACGATTCAAATGTCTATGACCCAGGGGATGGGCTGTGGCCTAATTCTGTTTCCTACCTGTCCATTGCCCATAGAACAATCGTCGTTCCACAATCACACACACTCTCAGTCCTAAGAGTTTAGAAATATTTAATTAAAGTTTAGTAAACTAAGCTGACTAGGAAAACAAAGAAAAAGAAAAATACTCTTGAACAATGGTTCCCAACCTTGGGTAACCCAGGTGTTCTTGGACTGCAACTCCCATAAACCCCAGCCAGCACAGGTGGTGGTGAAGTCTTCTGAGAGTTGCCATCCAAGAACACCTCGGTTACCCAAGGTTGGGAACCACTGCTATAGAACATGGAAAGGTTGTCGAACAGTAACACAAATATTTCCCTTGGCCTGATAGCTTCATTAAATAGCTAGAAGAACATGGGGATAGATATACCACTTGGTGACCTCAGCCACAGTCCTCCATGATACCTTAGCGCAGGGGTCTCAAACATGCGGCCCCCCAGATGATAGTTTGTGGCCCTCGCCTTGCCTGCCCCCCCCAAAGCATGCACACATCCTCTGCTGTCAAGAGTGAAAAAAAGCCTTGCCTCGCTCACTGGCTCTCTCCCAAGACAGCACCTCTTGCACCCTCCATCCAGAACTGCAGCCTGCCAGCCAGCCCACCTGTCTGTCGACTAAGGAAACTCCTGGGCGGCTTCCTCGGGCTCTTGCTCTGCTTGGTGGAAAATCTGATGCGGCCCAGCCTCACCCAGACTCTGTCTCTAGCAGCCCCCAGGTAAATTGAATTTAAAACCCCTGCCTTAGCAGTTCAAGTATCCAGGGGAGGCCTTGGGTGTTGTTGGGGGGTTCAGGTGTTACATGCCAGGAGTTCAGTCTATTTTATTAATTTTCACTCCCCATTAAAATCCTTACATTTTTAACTCTGTGAGAATTGACTGGGTTATGAAGTCTCTGTTGTGATGTTGCTCCACTCTGGGGGTGAAGCGTCTTTTCTTGCTACAACTCATTGTTACTCCAGAATTGTACAAAAATGCCTGCTTTGGGCCATTTTTGCTCATTTGTCTGAAGACATCCTTCCATAAAATTGTTCTCTTGCTATTGGGCAAAGGTGAACAAAGTGCTGGCCTGTTTTTGCACACAACCCCTTGAGGTTGATAGCAGTTGTGTGACCTTCTACTTTTTGGGCAACATTTTTTTGAAATAAGTGAATTACATGTCCTGCAAGGAGTGGCAGTTCACTTTGTTGACACATCACAGCCTCCTCTGCATAGTTTATTGTCTGGACATATACATTTTTCAAGACTAAAAATGAATTTCAAGTACTTCTGGTTTCAATTTGGGTTGGGGGCTTTTTTGGCCTTTTTTAGTGGCCTATGAAGGCCTTGGAGGTTCCTGAGGCAGAAAATTTGCTGTGAACCCATCAGAGTTGCCTGCCTCTGCTCCAGAGTACACTGGTACCTCTACTTATAAACACCCCTACATACAAACATTTTGAATTATGAACAGCTCCTTCGCAAAATTTTGCTTCGACTTGCGAACGGAGCTTTGACTCACAAACAAAAAAAAAACATGTGGGGAAAGTGGGAAATGGACTTTGGACTGCCTGATACTGCCTGGTACTACCTGGTACTGCCTGGTACTGTAATTTTAAAATGTACAAATTGGTTTAAAAGGTGTTTGGTTTGGTTTAAAGCTGCTTAGTTTTAAAGGTGTTTTGTTTAAAAGGTGTTCATTCCCTCCCTTCCTCCTTTCCTCCCCTTTTTAAAACCTAAGTCATCTTAGGTTTAAAAAAATTCTCCCCCTAGTGGTAGAGGACGTGGTGGCCGCAGAAGCCTGTGTTGCAGGGTCAGAAGACCAAGCAGTCGTAAGATCGAATCCATGCGACGGAGTGAGCGCCCATCGCTTTTCCCAGCTCCCGCCAACCTAGCGGTTCAAAAGCATGCAAATGCAAGTAGATAAATAGGGACCACCTCGGTGGGAAGGTAACAGTGTTCTGTGTCTAAGTCGCACTGGCCATGTGACCACGGAAGATTGTCTTCGGACAAAAACGCTGGCTCTATGGCTTGGAAACGGGGATGAGCACCGCCCCCTAGAGTCGAACATGACTGGACAAAAATTGTCAAGGGGAACCTTTACCTTTAGTGGTAGATGACAGATTAACTGGTTTTGCATTAGTTCCCATAGGAACTACAACTTACAAACGGCGTCTCTACATACAAACAAAAACAGCCGGAACAGATTAATCGGTTTTCAATGCATTCGTATAGGAAATGCTGATTCGACTTATGAACATGTTCTGGGGCAGATAAAGTTCATAAGTTGAGGTACCACCGTAATATCCTTGTGGCTACATTTTCCTGGTAGCTGAGGACTTTAACATTTTAGCAGGGAGTACATGAGCAAAGCTGGAGCTAATTGATCAGCCAATACATTCCAAATATGATCCTACAAGTTAGCTTTGGAATGTGGAGTGTTGACTTTGTGACATAAAATAAATGTCTGCAAAGTAGAAATGTAGTGGCTCCAATTCATTATGTCAAATGTGTGATTCTAGAGTGACATTTTGGTGGCAAAAAGAACTGAGAGATATAGCACAAGTATGAGAAATAGGCATTAGCACTCCACATGTGGCCCTTAAAATCTTGTGGAGGCATCAGTGCCTCACATTGTTGCTCAATTTCCTCACAAGAAAGTTTTATTTTCCTTTCAAAAATCTTTGTCCTTTTCCATGATAATTTGATAGCAAACCAGTAAATTAAAAGAGGAAACTTCCTAAGGCTAACCGTAAACCTCCCGTCTACCCGGCGTCAATCTCAGGAGGAAACCTTCATGTTGCACCTGCTTCTCAGGTCTTTCCTCCCATTTCTTGTCATGATAACTTTACTGTTCATTTTAGAGGATTAAAACTTTCATCATTCATAAGCTAAAGTTTTGTTTAAAGTATGAGGGTTTATTAACCAGTAGTGAACAGGAATGAATCCGTTTGCTGGTGCTGCAGCTGCCTTACGGAAGTAAATAAAAATACATACTTAAAAGTAGTAATTAGGAATGAATTCTGTTTACTGTATTATTATTTCATGAGTTAGCCTGAAAGAGTAAATTTGATTTTTACTGAATGAATAATATTTAATGAAAGAAAAAGAATGTCTTAAATTTTTAAAACCTTTTATTTATCCAGTATTAATTAGCTTACAGCTGTAAATTCACATACATTGCAACATTAGTTTTATATAAGAAATAATACTTAATGACCTAACTTTTTTTGTTAAGTTATGTATGATTAAATATTTTGTTTATCAGTTCCACATATATTAATATATGCATTGAAAGCATGCATTCTGCACATATTTCCTTACATCCCTTTGTTTTTACATGCCACTTCTTTTACACACAATTGGAACCTTTAGATTCCGTTAAAGTACTGAAATACACTTCTCCCTTCAACAACACGAGGGTTAGGAGTGCCATTGCCCTGTGTAGTTCAAAATACATGTACAACTCTTATGCTTCCCAAATCATAACTACAAAGCAATAACCAGTTGGTTAACACACACATGCACATGCACACACATACACACAGAACAAATGAGTTTACAGTAGGGACTGTACATCATGCCCCCAACACCATCTCCAGCTGCCACATGGAGTCTCCATGCCAAAATAGAGGGCTAGCTAGGCTACTGCCATTAGGCCAGGGGCCATTTCATTGCGAATAACAAGGTCCTAGATAAGCCTGAGACCCACCTTTCTCAGGCCACTTCCTAAAGATGAATAGCAGCGCAGTATTTATTGGATATATATTTATTGGATATTTATTTATTCATTGGAATATTTACAGGTATTTATTTGAAAAAAAAGATCTGTGTGTGATCAAAACCATGCTGTTCGAACCTGTTCAATTCAAGGAAAAAATGTACTGTGTAATCTATATTTTTAATTTTTTTTTTTAAAAAATAAACTAATTATATCTATTTTCACCTCACCGCTTTCTGCTTCAGCCACGTTCCTTTATGAGTGATCCTGGCAAGTCTCTGATCAACTACAAGAGTAGGGGGGGGGGGTTTGGCTCACCTTGAAATCTTTCAGTGAGGAGACCAGCCCTTCCTCCAGATAGTGAGCCACCCCTGACAAGTGTGGTGTTATAAGACTTTTTTTCATCAATGCCATTTCGCTAGAGGACAGACATTTCTGTGGTATATAAAGGGAAGGAACCTGAAGTGCTAATGTCTTATAATATAACTCCCTTTATAAAACATACACACATTAAGGGTTTTCCTCATTATATTCCAGAAGCAGTGGTTTAATGGAATGATTTACTGTTGGCTGAGAGAAGCGAGGAGGATGACAAGGGGCACGTGCAGCATGCTTAAGAAGAAGAAGAGAAGGCCCTGTAAATGTTGGCGTTTAAGAAACTGCAGAGTTGTCCTCGTGAACATTGCTCAGGTTATATCAATCACCAAACAAACGAACATCCAATCCACAGAACGCCAATAAATGAGAGACCTTAGCTATTGGTTCTTTACCCACAGAGGACACAGAGACATGCTTCTATGTGGCAGCTTGGCATAATTGCAAGGGTACATCCTGCACATCTCCTGACTTTTAATCAACAAAAAAAGTAGGAAAAAGGAGCCATCATGTCAGAAGGTTGACGTGATACAAAATCACGTTAAGTCACTAGTGTACAACAAAGCCTTTCAGGCCATCCATGAATGCTGTTTTTCATAGGGATCACTGACAGATATACACAAGTGGGAGCTTCAACAGTGTATTCCCAGCCCTTTCAGCGCATCTTCAGCCACTGAAATGGACAGGTTCAGAATTCCTGCTAGCCTAGCATGGGGGTAAGGATGTAAATTCTTGCTTGTCTCATCCTCACCCCATTGGCAAAAACAAAAGGATTTTCCTCCTTGCCACTCTCACAGCTATCCTACTATTTCAGGGGTGATTTCTGTGGAAAATTTGTACTAAATTGGGAGTATTGGTCCCTCAGTTTGATTCCCCACTCTGCCTCCCATGAATAGAGCCAGCCTATGTGGCCTTGGGCAAGCTGCAGAGTCCCAGGGCACCCCCAGAAAAAGAGAAGGGTGAACCACTTGTGAGCGTTTTCTATCTAGATAACCCTGAGAAAGGTCACCATAGGTCAGAATTCACTTGACAGCACATCATTGGGGCTGGGTATGAACTGCCAGTTTGGCCGTGCATGCTCATTTGTTTGTTCTTTGCTGAACAGGTGTTTGGTGCTTCCCAACCCTGCCTCTTCTGGTGGACACCCACTCTGAGGCAATGCCCTGGCTTTCCTGCCCTGCCTCCTTCAGGTACAGCCTCTGAGTGAGTGCCTGCCAGGGGAGGGCTGGGAAGCACCGAACACCTGTTTGCCTGAAAAATGAACTGGCATGAACTACCGAACCAGTAGTTCATGCCCATTTCTACACATCATCATCATAATCAATTTACGTATGAACATTAAAAAATAAAAATAAACTCATGGGATTTTTTTTTGCCTCTTTGTTAACAATCACACAGTCCTTCTGCGCTTGCTGTGTCATGCCTTTGCTTCTCAAAAGGAAAGAAGACACTAGTTTTGTTCCTGTTCTGTGCAAATTGTGGAGATATCAATGGGGGGAAAAAGCACTCTTGGCTAGAGGTAAATAATTCCCCAAGGCTTTCAAAATCTTGTCAAGGTGTCTTATTGAGTCTAGACATAGGAAAACACCTAAGATGAGGAATTTAGGAACAACACTTCACTTTGCTAACACAAGGTGCTACTGGGGCCTCATGCTACTTCAGCGCCAGAAATACAGTAACAGAAAATAATGACACTTCCCTGTTTTTTTAAAAATCTTACTAATGTGTCATAAAAGGGGCTATATTCATGGCTATACCATGGGGGGTAGGGTAACCTGCCTCCTTTCTTTCCAGTCCTCCCACCTGAAACCTCCCTGTTTAGCATTTTCCTTTATAAAAAAGAATGAGAAAGAAAATCCTATGTGTAGGTGGGATTTTCCTGTTTTTAAGAAAAGGGGGTAAAACACAAAAGAGGCTCCCCTCCTTTTCATATTCTTCTATTGATTTCCAAAAGAGAGCCTCAAACATAACATAAATTTCATGTTAATGAAACAGAGGGAAATGAACGTTTTGGTGCTTCTCCCACTTCATGTTTCCTCTTTCCTTCAACCTTTCTTTCACTCTATGTTTGCCAAATCTTGACGGAAGTTCTTCATCTGAGTAGCATCGCAAGGGCTACTGTATTTGGACACATCATGCCATTTGGAACAATGCAGAGGGTGGAGCACCAGGGTTGTAGCTCCTGGGCCTTCTTGGCCACACAGGGTACACACACTGCTATGTCCAGGAGGACGGGAGTGGGAATGTTGAGGCTGAAAAAGGGCCTGGATTGGTTGGAATATATCTGGAGTGTTTTCTTTCTTTCTTTCTTTCTTTCTTTCTTTCTTTCTTTCTTTCTTTCTTTCTTTCTTTCTTTCTTTCTTTCTTTCTTTCTTTCTTTCTTTCTTTCTTTCTTTCTTTCTTTTACATATTCCTTGTGCTGTGTGAGCTCCTGGCACCCTCCATCTGGCTGGCTGGCTGGCTGCCAGTCTCTGTGCCTTGCTCTGTCTTGGATCCTTCCCCCCCCTCCTCTTTACAATTATATTTTTGGAAAAAAATCCCCCCCCCCTGCTGTTTGGTCATTTCCTTTCTTGATTTTTTAAATTTAAATTTTAATATAATATATATTTAATATAATATATATATATAATATATATATTTGGCTGCCTGCCTGCTGCAGCATGGTGGCATATAAGGAACAAGGCATGAAATGGTAGAGGTATAGAAGTCTCTCCATATTCTAGTCATTTGGGTTTGGTGCGGGCATTGATTGTATTTTTTGCTTTTACTTGCCCCTGTTTGTGGGCTTTTCCTATTTAATTGGTTTTTAAAAATTGTTTTGGTTACAGTGTATTTATTCTGTTAAAGACATACATAGGGAGGTGTTGGGGATTATTTTTTCTGGAGGTTATTGTTGTTGGTTGTTCTGATTTTTGTTTTTGGAGCAGATTGATTCTCTGTTGCCTTGCCTCTGTTTTTTGGTGTCGCTTTTATGGGTTATTTTGGGCTTTTGGGACTATCAGTGTGCCAGCTATTCTCAAAGAATTGTTATGTTTATCTGGATCTTAAGACAGGGAGACCATTCTCTTGGTGAGTGAAAAGAAAAGTTGAATCTTGGTGTGAGGTGGTATTAAAGCTTAGTATCCTATGTCTGCTCATTGCCGTGTAGTACCATCACTCACTGTCTCAACAAAAAAGCATTTTGACATGAGATGCGATTGCACACTGTCAGAACACCAAAAATTTAAGAGTGATAGGAAGATACTGGGGAAAGAGCTGGTAACCACAACGATTTGGACACATCATACCATTTGGAACAATGGGCAATTTCCATAATGGAGAGAGGAGTAAAGCAGTGTGCCACAAGGCTCTGTCCTGGGACTGGTGCTTTTCAACCTGTTCATAAATGACCTGGAGACAGGGATATGCAGTGAGGTGGCCAAGTTTGCAGATGACATGACAATTTTCCAGGTGGTGAAGACCAGAAGGGATTCTGAAGAGCTCCAGAAGGATCTCTCCAAACTGGGAGAATGGACGGCAAAATGGCAAATGTGTTTCAATATAAGAAAATGTAAAGTAATGCACATTGGGGTAAAAAACCCCAAAACTTTAGTTATCAGCAAATGGATTCTGAGCTGTCCATGACGGATCAGGAAAGAGATCTTGGTGTGCTGGTGGACAGCTCGATGAAATTGTCAACCTAGTGTGCGGTGGCAGTGAAGAAGGCCAATTCCATGCTAGGTATCATTAAAAAGGGGATTGAAAATAAAACAGCTAACATTATAATCCCATTGTACAAAATGCTGGTAAGGCTGCACCTGGAATAGTATGTACAGTTCTGGTCACTTCACCTCAAAAAAGACATAATGGAACTGGAAAGGTACAGAAGAGAGTGACTAAAATGATAACTGGGCTGGGACACCTCTCTTATGAGGAAAGGCTACAGCGTTTTGGGCTCTTTAGTCTAGAGAAAAGGAGCCTGAGGGGGGACATAATAGAGACATATAAAATTATGCAGGTGAATGATAAAGTGGATAGAGGGAAGCTCTTTTCCCTTTCACACAATACTAGAACCAGGGAACATCCATTCAAATTGAGCGTTGGGAGAGTGAGAAGAGGCAAAAGTAAATCTTTCTTTACCCAGCGTGTTGTTAGTCTGTGGAACTCCTTGCCACAGGATGTCTTGAAGGCATCTGGCCTGGATGCCTTTAAAAGGGGATTGGACAGATTCCTGGAGGAAAAGTCCATCACAGGTTACAAGCCATGATGGGGATTGTATAATCTCCAGATTTAGAAGGAGAGGGGTATCAGGAGACAATGTGCTCCCAGAGGCATCTGATAGGGCCACTGTGAGATACAGGAAGCTGGACTAGCCCTGGTACAGTAGGGCTCTTCTTATGTTCTTAATGCAGAGGGTGGAGCACCAAGACTGCAACCTCTGAGCCTTCTTGGCCACACAGGTTGCACAGATTGCTATCTCAGATATAAATCTTAGCAGGAATGATGTAACATTGCTGCAGTTCCTGGACACATTTTGTCACATGCCTGGCAACTAAAACTCTGGTTGCTACATTATCTGATTTAGCTGAGTGTTACCCAGATTTCCACCCTACTAACCATTGCCTACCCTGTCCCTATGCCATCATGTGGACATACCCCTGGCTGGAAGTGTTAGGCCATGAAATCTCAGGAAACTGGATGGTTCTGTTCTGGCATCTCTGTTTAGAACATCCTAGAATTTTGTACATTGAATCTGGTTTCCCAGAAGACAGGTCAATGGGGGGAGGATCATTCTAATGTGCAGTCTGAAAACCACAGATATAAAACATAGGGTGGAAAGTCACCTAATTGTGTGTACGTTGTTGTCACAGTGTCACTGATTGCATTTATTTTCTTAGGGCAGCAATAACTGGGCCAGATCAAGTGCTTTCTATTTCAAATAGAGATTTGAAACACGAAACACTTGATCTGGCTCCAGTTTCCATCTGAGTTGTGATGAGTTCATCTTGTTTCACCCTTCCTTGATTGTCCCTAGAACAGACACTAGTTGGTGTGTTCTTGCATATCCTCACGCTGATGGATGGCCTTGGAGAGCAATGCTCGTACGTGAAATGTGCCCCAAACGGTAGCATAACACTCTTAGGGTGGGGTGGGTGAAGGAATGTGTTCACGCAGTGGAGTCAACTGAAAATGTGCATGCAAAATTTAACAAGCAGTAGAGCTAGAGGCAGATGTGATTCGATAAACAAACAAACACGAAATGAAGCACAGAAAGGGAGGAAGTCTTTGGATGAGGATTATAGATATTTATATCATGAATGTTCAAGATTTTAGATTTAATCACTATCACCTCCATTCAGGGTTAAAAAAAAATATCTTTGACGATCAGGAGAGATGGTTCCAGTTACTGTAAATAATTCTGAATGAGATGGGCCAATGGCTGGACTTGTAAAAGGAAGCTTCTTCTATCCACGTCCTCGTACAGCATGTGGGAAGAATGAGAAACAAAGTCATGTTTTGATTATTCATCTCCAGGTAGAGATGTCATGTGCCTACATTGCTTTTTTTATTTACAGTCATCTCCATGTAACTATTTAATATGTTTAAGAAGCATACATGGTTGAATGATCCATGAATGGTAAAAACGTAGTTTTAGAAGATTCTCTTCTACTGAATGCTGAATGAAACACAGACCATCGTAGATTGTATTCATTTGAACTTCATTTCCTTTACAGTAATTTTGATGAGATGTTTATTTTTTATAGTGTTATTTGGATGATATGTTGTTCATTGATTAATCCCAGCAAGGGCCCGTGGCTCATAGCCATAGGTACTGTATATTATCTATAATTTAATTTCACAGTGCAAGAGATTTTATAGATTCAACATTCCCAAACCAAATTCATTTAATCCAATTAAATATTGCTCAGAACCCCCATTATTCTTGTTTTCTATTACACCTGAGATATATTGTTTTTTCACACTATGGTTCATTCGCAGAGTTAAGTAATAAACTAGGCCTAATTTAAATGGAAGCTATTTTTTCCATTGTCTCTTCATTTCAAACATTGTGCCTTAATAATATGTGAGTTCAAAAGCTATATTATATGTATCATTTAATCTTTCAGCAGGACTCACGCTAGACTTTAGAGTCTATGAATACAATACTATGATTTTTCAGGGCAAGAAAACCGGGAAGAGCTCCAGACTGTGGATCATTGAATTATCGAATCATGAAGTTGGAACAGGCCTATAAGACCATCGAGTCCAATTACCTGCTCAGTGCAGGAATACAAATCAAAACAGACCTGGTAGGTGGTTGTTTAAATTTCTCATGAATGTCTCCAGCATTGGAGCACTCTTCCCCTCCCCCAGGGTTCCATTGTTGTACTGCTCAAACAGTTGAAAAGTTTTCCTTATATCAGCCAAAATCTGGCTTCCTGTAACTTGAGCCCATTGCTGTGTGTTCTGTGCTCTGGGATGATCAAGAAGGGATTAACATCTATCTGTGTGGTGTTATTAGGATTACTTGCTAACATTTAGTTGTCAGGTGTTCTGTCAATGTGATAGCAAAGTGTGGGGCTGCACAGACTAGCCCCACCCATGACATTGTATTTCTCACTTACTCTCACCCTCTGGTATCCATAGGTACTCTTGGCAAGGAATTTGAATGAGCAATCTAAGAGCCTTGTCACACAGCCAAAAACCTGGGATTTGATCTGTGTTAAATAGCATGAGTTACATGTTTCCTCTAACTTGGTTTGTTTTCTTAGGAATCGAGTTAAAATAAATGGCCACTAGAGATCTGTTTATTTTAGCATGCTGTTTTCTTAATCAGCTTAAGCCCATTGTGAACTTTACAGCCAGTGTTAAAGAACACAGTCTCCCTTCTTCTGTATTAACAGAAGATATGCATTTTACAGTAATTACTAAGTACAAATGCAGAAAATGACTCAAGAACCATATGATTTAAGTCATCTAAAATTAAAATTCCACGTATTGTGGGTTTTCTGAGAAATGTAGACAGGTCCTAAGTTTGATTCACCTCACAGGGTCGTTGAGAAGACAGTGTGGAAGAGGCCAGCCATGTAGATCATCTTGAATTCATTGGAGTAAAAACAGGATAGGAATTTAATGAATTCGTGCAGATGTGTGTAGGCTTCCATGGGTTCTAGGACCCAGTGAGAATCAGGTTCCAGGTTGCATGGAAACCTTATTGTATATAGCTATATGTACAAAGTCTTTCTCTTTGCAGACTTTGTACAGCAATCAAACTTGGAAACATTGCTTTTCACTTAAGATGGGCATGAATCAGAAAAATTACAAATGTATGGTTTTTTCTAATGCCAATTAATTTTCTAATGTCAATTAATTTTTTTTACTTTAAAACACTATAAAACAGCCCCCCCTGCATCTAGAGACATCAAATTTGCAGGGAGGTTTCCCTGACTCCTGTGTACAAGCCCTGCATGTTTGGTGAAGTTTGGTTTTTGAAGATCTGAGTTATACACTCATAAGGAATGACCACGCAGGAAAGTTCCCCCAGGCACCTAAAGAAACCAAAATCACAGAGAAGTTTTCCCTGACTCTCCTGTACAAGCCCTGCATGTTTGGTGAAGTTCAAGTTTTAGACATCTCAGTTATACACTCACAAGGAAAGACCATCCAGGGAAATTCTCCCAGGCACCTAGAGAAACCAGAATCACAGAGAAGCTTCCCATGGTTCTCTAAAATTTCTCCAGATTTTGTGAAGATTGGGTTTCAGACATCCAGGTTATACACTCATAATGTGGGTTCCCCTGGGAAAGTGCCTTTTAGCAACCGGCTTGGGGAAACCCAATCTTCACCAAACTTGGAGAGATTGTAGAGGAGAGTCAGGAGGACCATCTCAGTGACTTTGGTGTCTCTAGGCACCTGGGGGGAACTTTACCTCCCCCCCTCTTTATGGGTTTATAACTCAGAAATCTAAAATCCAATCTTCACTAAATATGAAGAGATTATAGAGGACAGTCAGAGGAAGGTTCTCTGCAATTTTAATGTCTCAAGGTGCCTGGGGGGGCAGTTTATAGCCAAATGAATCAATGATTAAAAATCACTAAAAAATTCATTGATTCGTATTAATCAGGGCCCTTGATTCATATGAGTACAAATCAATGAATTCTTGATTTTGAATTAATTTGATTATTCATTTTTTGAAATTCATGTCCATCTCTACTTTTCACAGTTCCCAGAATCCCCTAGCCAGCATGGCTGCAGCAGAAATCTAGGAGTTCTAGCCAAAAAAACAAAACAAAAACAATAACTATAACACACACACACATTCCCAAGTTTTGCACAGTGCACATGAATGCCTAATCTTTAAATAAATGTTTTGTCTTCAACAACGCTTCTATTTTTGTTTTGTTTTCATTCTTGCAGAAACAGACTAATTCAGTTACCTCTCTTTTTGTTTATATAATTTTTATTCATTTTCAATAGGGATAGGATTAGGGCTGGGGGAGTAGACATGGGTAGGGGAAAAGGTAAAGTTCCAGAGAGCAAGAGGGTACTTTTACATCCACTTATACCATTATACTAGAATTAAAAGATAACAATAAAGAACAACTTAGCAGGTTTTACCAGAATTGCTATAGTTACTAATCTCTCCATTCCCTGATTGAACCGTCATGTTCTTCTTTTATCTATGCTTTCCAGTCCATATTTCAAGTCCGGCTATAAAATCATTCCCAATTTATGCGTCCTTTTTGGGATGACCGTGTTTCTGTTTTCTCCCAATATTCCCCATATTATATCTTAGCTACAGTAATTACATGTATTAATTTGGTCACCTCTTTGAAAATACAAGAAGATGTGACTATCGAGGAGGAGCATGAATTCTAAAGCCAGCCAGCTGGAATTTAGCTCCTGGTTGATCTCTCAGATGGTAGTCAGATACCCAAGAGAGATGCTGGGAAAAGTGTTAGAACCTCTGCCAAGGCTTACTGTTGCCCGCAATGCCTCCTAAAAATTCTGTGTGCATTGCTTGTCTCTCTTATTCCTGGCCAGAAGACACAAACTGTCCAGTGAAAGTGACCTTCTGTAACACTCTCCCCATCCCCTTCTTATTATATCATGATGGACCTATAAGAGTTGTTTCAATGTCCTCAGGAACATGAGGAGGCAATGTTATTAATGACAGAAAACATGGCAAAAGCAAATGGCTGCACAGGGGGCATAAGAACTTTATGCCATGTCACAAATACGGCCATTTGTCTGTCTAACTCAGTGTTGTCTATTTTGAGTTTGCTCTAAGTGTTAGCAGTTCTCCATAGTTTCCAAGTCAAGAAACATCTTTCCCACCACTTATGATCTAGTGTTTCAATTGGAAATGACAGGGATTAAGCCTGGGCTGTAGTTTATGCAAGACTTGTACTCTGGGATTGATCCATGATGTCTCTAGCTTGGCTTCTTTGTTGTTATGGGGTGCAGAGTAAGTTTGAACTTATGCCACTATGAATTAGTGACCTCCAGTGGTTCCTCTGGGTTTTCTACCCAGGCCAACATTGGTCCAAGGGACACTTCCAATTTTCCTTGTTGTTTCTTCCATTACCCTGGGAGTGCAGGATGTAGGACAACAAATGGGTGCCTCAAATTTTGGAGGTCAATGCAGGGGTTGGGAATGTGACCCAGATTGGTCCAGAATGATTTGTACCCCATCTGATTTGATCTGTATCAAGGATCCATGTCAAATTGTAAGCCCCCATTGACTTGCAAAACTGAAACGGATGTAACATTTTTGCTGTTGCCTGAGGTACATAAATTTGAGATATAATAGACCCTACAGAGGGAGCAAACCTATGAAGTTTCAGACAGTGCACTTCAGGGATTAGCCTACTAGGCACCTCTAATATTAACCTCCCCCTCCCCCCCAAAAAGACAAGAAGATGTACACAAGAGGACACGAAGGCTGAGCTAATCTTGCACTACTTGATTCAATTGTTCCGGGCACAATATGTTTTGTAGCTTCCAACTCACTTTACCCTGGAACTACTGAATCACTCAGTGGCTTTGGCCTCTGGCTTCAGAGTCTAAGGGGTGGTAGTTCAATTCCCCACTGTGCCTCCTTGACATGGGCTGGGTCTGATGGGTCCCTTTCAGCTCTGTACTTCTAAGATGATGATGATGACGATGATATCTAGCCAATTGGCCTTGATCCAGAAATACATAGCAATCCAAATAAAGCCCATTCGATTTGGAATGTATGATTTGTCCAAGCCCAATGCACAGCCCTAGTAGGAAGGAGGTGAGCAGTAGCACTCCCCACTTCGCCTTAATGGAAGGAGGGAAAGAGCTACAGTAAACCTAAAACCATGGTCAACAAGGAAGATGTACCCTATGTCCCCATTTGCCAGGACAGATATTGATCTTCCATTGGAGAACAACTGTTATGAGCATCCAATCATTATGTAGAGCCAAAGTGGGAAGTGTGCTCAACTGCATCCTCCACCAGCCCACAGCATTGGTTGCACTGGTTAAGGTTGATGGGCATTGCAATCCAACAGCACTGGAATATCACAAGCTCCCCACACCTTGTTTATAGTCATGGTTGTGTTTGGGATTCTAGAGGAGTTTACTTTTTTGGACCTGTAGCATAGATGACACCCTGCAAACTGGCAGACTGAAGTTAGAGTGCCAGGGCTATATGTTAGGAACAATTACTCATTAGCAGCATAAGACTGTGTCCAGCACAGAACCCATTTAGCAGGATGCTTGTAGTGCTACAAATCCAGGGACTTTCTGACTTGCTGAGATTACTGGAAATGTATATCAGCCTTTGGAAATTAAAAATAGCAGCACCATTAGCTGTGGGCGATTTCACATGAATTTGAATAGACCTTGCTTTATTGAATGTATCGACTCCACCAGTGATTGCTCATTGGCATCTGCACAGGCCCAGGGGTTAATGCACATTATCATCTAACATCTGTCACTTACGAACTTAAACGGCAGCACAAAGTGACAGCCCTACACCAGCACCACAAGGTAGAAGAGGCTAAGTATGTGCATTAAAAGTGGCTTCGTCCCCGGATCATGATAAATGGCTGTACTTTGGAAGCAGTTGTTTAATGACATGATTTACAGTTCATAAGGAGGAGGAGCGGAGGGGGCAAGGGGTGTCCTCAAGAGCATAGGGGCAGCCGAGAAAGAGCGCCGTGTAAATGTTGGCCCTTCTGAAATTGCAGCAATGACATCTCTGGCCTTGGTAAAGTCAATATCAATCAGCAAACAAACAAATATCTCTGGTTCAGTGAACATGAATAAATGAGATACCGTGAATGTTGGTTCTGTATCCATACAGAATGCAGAGACGTGTTTCTAGGTGGCAGCTTGGCATGATTACAAGCCAACATCCTGTAGATCTGCTGACTCTTAATCAACAAACAGGTGCCAAGTAAAGCGTTGTGTCAGGAGGCTGAATAATTATACAACATCAGGAAAGCCGTTGGCGTACAAAAAAACATTTCAGGCCATTCAAGGAAGCTATTTGCTTTCTGGCAGTCTCTGACTGACGTATACAAATGGTTGATTTAGGAAAAGGCTGCAGTGTATCCCTATCCCTGAACAGAAGTCTCACCCTCCAGATATTGTTGGACTGCAACTACCAGCATTCTTTATCATGAGCTATACTAGTTAGGGCTGATGGGAATTGGAGTCCTGAACATCTGCAGGGATGCATTCTCCCCACCAATGCCCCAAATGGGATGCTGCTTTTTGGGGTTCCACTCCACCAGGGGCAGCTTCCTTGGGGCTTGCAGGGAAGAGGATTATATTTATGAGGGAAAAGAGCAAAAACCACACATTAAACTCTTTGGTCTTCTTCCAAAATCTTCCCACACTGTACTATGAAAAAGTTAGATTCTAGCATGGCAACTCCCCAGATCTCCAGGCAGCAGGATCTATAATGCAGCCTAAAATAGCATCCCCTTCATGGATTGCTGCCTTGTTGTGGCGACGGGGCTTGAGTTAATTCATAGAAGCTATGGGCTATGCCGTGCAGGGACACCCAAGATGGACAGGTCATAGTGGAGAGTTCTGACTAAACGCGATCCACCTGGAGCAGGAACTGGCAAGCCACTCCAGTATCTTTGCCAAGAAAACTCCATGGACAGAAACAAAAGGCTAAAAGATATGACCTTGGAAGATGAGCCCCTCAGGTCGGAAGAGCAGAGGACAAGGACAAGTAGCTCCAGAGCTAATGAAGTGGTTGGGCCAAAGCCGAAAGGACGTGCAGCGGTGGATGTGCCTGGAAGTGAAAGGAAAGTCTGATGCTGCAAAGAAAAATACTGCATAGGAACCTGGAATGTAAGATCTATGAACCTTGGGAAGCTGGATGTGGTCAAACAGGAGGTGGCAAGAATA
The DNA here is from genome assembly GCF_051106095.1 of Pogona vitticeps. Lineage (NCBI taxonomy): Eukaryota > Metazoa > Chordata > Lepidosauria > Squamata > Agamidae > Pogona > Pogona vitticeps. The sequence continues at coordinate 86,391,262 of NC_135786.1, read as the reverse complement.
AACATTGACATCCTGGGCATCAGTGAACTAAAACGGACAGGAATGGGTGAATTCAATTCAGATGATTACCATTCTACTATTGTGGGCAAGAATCACATAGAAGGAATGGAGTAGCCCACACTCTTTTCCAACAACACAAGAGGCGACTCTCCACATGGACATCACCAGATGGGCAATACCGAAATTAGATTGATTATGTTCTCTGCCGCCAAAGATGGAGAAGCTCTATACAGTCTGCAAAAACAAGACCTGGAACGGATTATGGCTCCGATCATCGGTTTCTTATAACAAAACTCAAGCTTAAAGAAAAGAAAGTAGGAGAAACCACTGGGCTAGTGAGGTATAATCTAAACCCATCCCTTATGAATACACAGTGGGAGTGAAGAACAGATTTAAGGAACTAGATTTGGTGGATAGAGTGCCTGAAGAACTATAGATGGAGGCTCGGAACATTTTACAGGAGGCAGCAACAAAAGCCATCCCAAAGAAAAGGAAATGCAAGAAAGGAAAGTGGCTGTCCAATGAGGCCTTACAAATAGCTGAGAAGAGAAGGGAGACAAAATGCAGGGCAGATAGGGAAAGATGCAGAAAATGGAATGCAGACTTTCAAAGAATAGCAAGGAGAGACAAGGGGGCCTTCTTAAATGAACAGTGAAAAGAAATAAAGGAAAATAATAGAAAGGGAAAACCCAGAGATTTGTTCAAGAAAATTGGAGCTATTAAAGGAACATTTTGTACAAAGATGGACATGATAAAGGACAAAAATGGTAGGTACCTAACAGAAGCAGAAGACATCAAGAAGAGGTGGCAAGAATACATAGAAGAATTATACCAGAAAGATTTGGACACCCAGATAGTGTGGCTGCTGACCTTGAGCCAGACATCCTGGAGAGTGAAGTCAAGTGGGCCTTAGAAAGCTTGGCTAAGAACAAGGACAGTGGAGGTGATGGCATTCCAGTGGAACTATTTAAAAGCATAAAATATGACGTTGTTAAGGTGCTACATTCAATATGGCAGCAAGTTTGGAAAACTCAACAGTGGCCAAAGGACTGGAAAAGATCAGTCTACATCCCAATCCCAAAGAAGGTCAGTGCCAAAGAATGCTCCAACTACTGTACAATTGCACTCATTTCACACACTAACAAGGTTATGCTCGAAATCCTCCAAGGCAGGCTTCAGCAGTATGTGGACCGAGAACTCCCAGAAGTACAAGCTGGGTTTTGAAGGGGCAGAGGAACTAAAGATCAAAATGCTAACATGTGCAGGATTATGGAGAAAGCCAGAGAGTTCAAAAAACAAAATCTACTTCTGCTTCATTGACTATGCAAAGGCCTTTGACTGTGTGGACGACAGAAAACTATGGCAAATTCTTAAAGAAATGGGAGTGAGTGACCACCTTATCTATCTCCTGAGAAATCTATGTGTGGGACAGGAAGCAACAGTTAGAACTGGATACGGAACAACTGATTGGTTCAAAATTGGGAAAGTAGTACGACAAGGTTGTATATTGTCCCCCGGCTTATTTAACTTAAATGCAGAATACATTACGCGGAAGGCTGGACTGGAGGAATCCCAAACCAGAATTAAGATTGCTGGAAGAAATATCAACAATCTCCGATATGCAGATGATACCACTCTGATGGCAGAAAGTCAGGAGGAATTAAAGAACCTTGTAATGAGGGTGAAAGAGGAGTGCAAAAAATGGCCTGAAACTCAACATCAAAAAAACTAAGATAATGGCCACTGGTCCCATCACCTCCTGGGAAATTGAAGTGGAAGATATGGAGGCAGTGACAGATTTTACTTTCTTGGGCTCCATGATCACTCCAGATGGAGACAGCAGCCACGAAATTAAAAGATGCCTGCTTCTTGGGAGGAAAGCGATGACAAACCTTGACAGCATCTTAAAAAGCAGAGACATCACCTTGCCAACAAAAGTCCGAATAGTCAAAGCTATGTATGGAAGTGAGAGCTGGACCATAAAGAAAGCAGGCCGCCGAAGAATTGATGCCTTTGAATTGTGGTGCTGGAGGAGGCTCTTGAGAGTCCCCTGGACTGCAAGGAGAACAAACCTATTGATTCTAAAGGAAATCAACCCTGAGTGCTCACTGGAAGGACAGATCCTGAAGCTGAGGCTCCAGTACTTTGGCCATCTAATGAGAAGAGAAGACTCCTTGGAAAAGACCTTGATGTTAGGAAAGTGTGAAGGCAAGAGGAGAAGGGGACGACAGAGGATGAGATGGCTGGACAGTGTCTGTGAAGCAACCAACATGAATTTGACACAACTCCGGGAGGCAGTGGAAGATAGGAGGGCCTGGCATGCTCTGGTCCATGGGGTCACGAAGAGTCGGACACGACTAAACGATGACGAGAGCTAGAGGCAGATGTGATTCGATAAACAAACAAACAAACACCAAATGAAATGAAGCACAGGCAGAGATATAAGAAAGGGAGGCAGTGACAGATTTTACTTTCTTGGGCTCCATGATCACTGCAGATGATGACAGCAGCCACAAAATTAAAAGACACATGCTTCTTGGGAGGAAAGCGATGACAAACCTAAACAGCATCTTTAAAAGCAGAGACATCACCTTGTGAACAAAGGTCCACATAGTCAAAGCTATGGTTTTTCCAGTAGCCATGTATGGAAGCAAGAGCTGGACTGTAAAGAATGCCGACTGCTGAAGAATTGATGCTTTTGAATTGTGGTGCTGGAGGAGACTCTTGAGAGTCCCCTGGACTGCAAGGAGAACAAACCTATCAATTCTTAAGGAAATCAACCCTGAATGCTACTGGAAGGGCATATCCTGAAGCTGAGGCTGCAATTCTTTGGCCATCTCATGAAAAGAGAAGACTCCCTGGAAAAGACCCTGATGATGGGAAAGTGTGAGGGCAAGAGGAGAAGGGGAAAACAGAGGACAAGATGGATGAACAGTGCCATTGAAGCTACCAATATGAATCTGACCCAACTTTGGGAGGCAGTGGAAGACAGGAGGGCCTGACGTGCTCTGGTCTATGGGGTCATGAAGAGTCAGACACGAATTAATGACTAAACAACAAAAGAAAGAAATACCATTTGACTTTTTTGTAGCCACATCAACTGTTGGCTCATATTCAGCTTGTGATCTACAACTCTACAATCCTTTTCACTTGTATTGCTAAGCCAGGTATTCCCCATCTTCTTACTGTGTGTTTGGTTTCTTAGGTGCAGTACTTTGCACTTATTTCTGTTGAACTTTATTCTGTTGTTTCCAGCCCAGTGCTCAAGCCTATCTAGATCATTTTGAATGTTGTTTCTCTCTTCCAGAATATTTTTAACTATTCCACCCATATTTGTGTCATCTGCAAATTTGATTACATTCCCTGTACCTCCTGATCCAGGTCATTAATAAAAATGTTGAAGGACACCAGGCCCGGACTGAGCCCTGGGGTACCCCACTTTTTACCTCCTCCCAATTTGAGAAGGAGCCATTAATCATCACCCTCTATGATTCTGTAGCCAACTGTGTATCCATCTGACAGTTGTTCTAGCCAGCGCACAGCTAGTTAGCTTGCTAATCAGAATATCATGGGACACTTTGTCAAAAGCTTTGCTGAAGTCAAGATATACTATGATGACAGCATTCCCTTTGTCTATCAGGAAGGTTATCTGATTAAAAAAAAAATGAAATCAGATTAGCCTGGCAGGATTTGTTCTTGATAAATCTGTGTTTCTAGTTATCACTGCATTGTTTTCTAGGTGCTTGCATAGTGACTGCTTTATAATTTGTTCCAGAATTTTCCATGGGCTTCATGTGAGGTTGACTGGTCTGTAGTTCCCAGGCTCCTCCTTGTTGCCCTTTTTGTGGATAGGGATAACATTAGCTCTCCTCCAGTCATCTGGCACCTCACCCTCCACCTATCCTCAGGTCATTCTCAGCTTTTGCCCTCCTAATGCTATCCTTACAGTTCCTTGCTACTTTTCAGTACTTTTTCTTTGTGGCCAGCCTTGTTTCCACTTCCTATACATGTCCTTTTTTGTTTTCATGGCCTCTCCAAGCTTTTTGAGAAGCCACATTGGCCTTTTTTTTTTTTTTTTTGCTGTCTCCCACCTTTTTTTTCTTGTTGGAATTGTTTGTAGTTGTGCCTTTAGAATTTCCTGTTTTAGAAGCTCCCACCCTAGATTCCTTTTCTTATTAGGATCACCTTCCATGGGACCTTACCTACCCTTGTTCTGAGATTATTAAAATTGGCTTTTTAAAAAATCCAGCAGAAGTATGCGGCTACGCTCTGCTTTGGTTTTTGTAGGAGATAATTATCAGCCACACAAGCCAGTAATTTCTTGGAAGGGCCATACTTGGCAGTATTTGCCTCACAGCAGATATCAGGATTATTGAAATCTCCCATCTCTACTACATAATGTCTTTTTAAAATCCTTCGAGTTGGTTTTTCAAAAGTTTCATTTGCATCCTCTCCTTGATTGCTTTGTCGATCCAACTACCACATTCCTTTTGTTTTTTGCCCCAGCTACATCGATCCAGATGGTCTCAATGGGACAGCCAATCTCCTCCTCCTGTATTTTTGCACAGGACTTTGTATTTTTGATATATCCTTCTCCCTTTCTATTCTTTCTGTTCTTTTTGAACAATTTATATCCTTCAGTTGCTGTCTTCCAGTCATGGGAATCGTCCCAACAAGTTTCTGTTATTCTTATCAAGTCATATTTACCCTCCTCAGCTAAGATTTCCAGTTCTTCTTGTTTGTTCCCTATTCTCTTGGTATTCATATATAGACACCAGAGATTGTGTGATTTGTGGCCTGCTTTTCTTTGTACAGTCGAACATAACTGGACAAAAATTGTCAAGTGGAACCTTTACCTTTTCCTTTCTTTGTACATTTTTGTCAATGTTACCAATAATGTTAATGTTATTATCGACCCCCCCACCAGAACTGTCTGGTTCATTCCTCTTATTGTGTGTAAGGCTTCATCTACCCTTAACTCTGTACTTGTGTTTCCCTCCCCCTTCCAATTCACTTTAAAGCCCTCCTGATGAAGTTCTGCATGCTGTGGCCAAACACATTAATCCCAGCCCTCGTGAGGTGAAAGACATCTCTTGCTAGCAGTCCGTCTTCTAGGAAGCTTAGGCTGTGATCCCAAAAACTAACTCCCTCACGTCAGCACCACCTTTGTAGCCAGTCATTCACCTGGAGTATTCTCCTTTCTTTTTTCTATTCCTCTTCCAAATATTCATAAGGCAAAAAATCTATCTGAGCTCCATAGTACTTAAATTTCCTTTCTAGAGCTTCAAAGTCTATAGTGATCTATTTGAAGTTGCTCTTGTCTGTGTTGTTTGTTCCCACATGGATGAAAAGAAGGGGGTATGTATCCATTGGTTTTATGAATGATGGGAATCCTTTTGTCACATCCCTAACCTGTGCTCCAGGGAGACTTCATACCTGGTGGGTCCATGGATCTTCCTGGAATACTTCAGTTTCTATCCCACGCAATAGGGAGTCTCCTATTACAACTACCCTTCTCTTCCTCTTTTTGTAGGGTGTGGGTTCAGTCCTTGTGCCTGGCTGAGTTTCAGTCCCTCTCATGTACTCTTGCAAGGCCTTCTTCTTATTTGCTGTCTGTCAGACTCCTCTTCAAGCACCTGAAAGTGGTTTTGCAGTTCCACTTCTCCTTCTTTTGCTCCTAACAGTGACTCTTTTCCATGCTTCTTCCTCTACTATGTTTGCTTTCTCCCCGGCAATGTCCTCCTCTGCCTTCCCTTGTTGTTCTTTTACCTCCAGTGCTTCCATTGACTTCAGCTGCTGTTCAAGAGTTCTGTCGATGTGTACTTTGTCTTTCCTTATAGCCTTAAATGTGGCTCCTTGCTGCTCCAGTTCTTTCATCCTTCCTTCTAACGGTTCCACCAGTTTGCACTTGTTGCATGTGTACGCCGGGTTATTTTTGTTGTTGTTATCATTGCCTAAACTTTGCAGGTCACCACAACTGAAGTGTCTCTTCCCTCCATAACCCTGTTAGCTTTTTGATGTGATCTGTTTGTCTATGAATACCCTTTCCTTTATTTTTGTTACCCTGAACGTAGCTGCGAAAGTCCATTAATATATAACTATATTCATCCCCCCCAAAAAAAATTGTTAGGGGCCTCCCCTGCTGAACTTCCCCGTCAAACTCCTGTTAACAGTCCCCGTTCACTTGCTCTGGTCATGAGCTCCGTGGTCTGCCTCAGCTTTATTCCTCAACTGTGCTCTGTTATGAGTCAGTGATCAAAAAAGGACCTCCCAGAACTCACAGCTCCTATTTATAGCTCTATCCCACGCAATAGGGAGTCTCCTATTACAACTACCCTTCTCTTCCTCTTTTTGTAGGGTGTGGCTTCAGTCCTTGTGCCTGGCTGAGTTTCAGTCCCTCTCATGTACTCTTGCAAGGCCTTCTCACACTTTTCCTGTTAAGCTGAGCACAGGCCTTCTCACACTTTTCCTGTTAAGCTGAGCACAGGGCTCTTGCTGTTAAGGACATCTTCCCCCTCCTATAAAGCTGAGCACATAATGCTTCTGAATGGGGAATTCCTAGGGGTTACTCCAGGTCCCCCCCTCCCCGGTCTTAATCTAAAAGCACTCATCTTTCTGCCTTTGCGTCCTTGGTCTCTTCCTTCAGTAGATACTTCCTTCCTTTCCTTTCCTTCCTATCTCTCCCTTGTCAAACTCCTGTTAGCAGTCCCTGTTTGCTTGCTGGAGTCATGAGCTCCCTGGGTCTGCCTCAGTTTTATTCCTCACCTGTGATCTGTAAGGAGTCACCAATCAAAAATCTTATCTCATCCCTGGTTGGATATCACTCTAGGGGGAAAGTTCAAGACTATCAAGCTGGGGAAAGGATGGTTTCAGAAAGTGGGAAATAAGAAGGCCACTTCTCCCCCATCCCTGCTTTGGCCTCTTGAAATAAAGTTGTTTAATTGTGACACACATCTCTACAATTGGAATCACAATCACCACCACTACATGCTACTTACTAGGAAATAGGTTATAGTAAGGACCTCAATTCTTACCTCACTTCATTTTTCGTTTCTTTGTTTTTTTAAAATCTATCATCCTCGATATTTGTCTGATTCCTGAATGGGGCCAGCTGTGCCATTAGGCAGAGTGTAGGGGCTGCCTTAGGCGGATGATCTGAGTATCATGACAAAGTGATGCACTGATAATTAATGAGTATGTACATGTAGCATTTTTACCTCCAGGGACTAGAAGACCATGGGATTTTCTGTTTTAAATGCCTAAAATAATTCAGCTAACCTAAAGTAAACTGCACCTCAGATGAATCAGTCTACTTTGCTTTCTGTTTCCTGCCGTTTGTTTTCGATCTCAGGTTTGTTCCCTCCATTCCGGATGCTCTATATGGTTACATGTTTGAACTGTTTTTTATTTTATATTTCTGCCACTGGATATTTTGACTGTTATTTTGTTGTTTTTATGCATATTTATTGCTTTAGTTGATTGTAAACAGTACCAAGTAGTGCTTTTGCATTGATGGGGCTGTATATGAAAGAAAGAAAGAAAGAAAGAAAGAAAGAAAGAAAGAAAGAAAGAAAGAAAGAAAGAAAGAAAGAAAGAAAGAAAGAAAGAAAGAAAGAATCTTCATACCTTGCAATGGCTTTTTAAATCCATGCAAAAACTTTTGTGTACTTTTTCCTCCAACACATGCATTGTGTACTCCTATTTTTGTATATTATCCAGCAGACTGTGCAAGTTGAAAATTGAATGTATTCCAGGCTGCATATCAGCCTGTGAAGTGTCGGGCCAGTTTCTATCTAGATGAGAACCAAACCAGTCAATCTCCCCTTCCTAGGTGGGATTTAGAAAGAAACAAAGGAAGGGGGGGCAGTAAGATGAAGCAATGGCTATTCCTTGAAAGCACCCCCTACCTTTGCTTCCGATAATCTTCAGCAATATAAATGCCAGTTCAGGAGCTGCAGTTGTTTTTTAAGGCATTAATAATTTTGGAACGTCTGGATTTTTGCATCCTGGAAGAGAGGCTCTGACATCAAAAGAGCTCTGAAACTCTTTGAAATGACTTGTAATCCTAGCTATAAAGTTGTGCATATGATACACCTCATGTGGACCCAGAAGTGTGAAAGTACCTGTGGTGCTTTAGTCCCTTCTTTTATTGAAAGGAAAGAAGAAATTTAGATGTGCCCTGTTCAGTACAACTCAAGGCCTCTCTGGTCCAGTCTTGTGTCCCTGTAGTAGCCAATCAAATTCTTCCTTAAGGAAGCTGATAGGCCACTACATCCTTCCACTCATGTCACTTCACAAATGGTCTTCAAAAGCATATTGCTTTTGAAACGGTGTGGACCTCCCTTGTTTGAAGCATGTGTTGCAACATTTCAGTTCTTTCAAGGCTAGCGTAACTCAGCAGCAACCAGATTTCTTGGGAGCAGCCGTATTTTTACAGTCACAAGCCGTCTCTGCAACTAATTTTGCCAAAGGAGTTGGGTTGTACCTCTGAAGTTGCTCAGTGCAGCCATTTTGAGGGAAGGGGCCTAAACTGCCTTAGATTTCTTGGTTCTGGTGGTCTTTCTGGTTTCATGGCAAAGATGATCCATGGCAAAGACCATTGCCCAATGTATCTTCCATGAACCAAATAGGACACCCTCTGCTGCTGGCCACTTTTGGCTACTCGAAAGGGCTTTATTCCCATGTATTTTGCCGATTAAACTGAAAAAGCTCTCTTTCCGTGAGGACTCCACAGGCTTCTTACATGACATCAAGGCACATGATGTATTTAGAACACATTCTGTTGAAATTAATTGAATACATAAAAATCAAAAAGAGTTGAGAAAAAGGATGTTAAAGATTTATGAATGCTAGTGAAATGATTAGAGCACACAAAAGCTTTGAATCTCAAAGCCAGCCTTCCATCTTGTTCTTACATATCTGTTGCCTTTGATCATCCACCCTTCAAACTTTTACATGGCTTTTATGCGCTCTTATAATTGTTTCACTAATACTGTTGAAGATTAAAGGTACAAGTCAAATCCAAGCCTGATATTAGGGAGGGGGCCATCAGGCTTAATCCCCAAATAAATATATGCATGTGTGGGCTTCTTAGTCTATTGTCTTTGCTTGCTGCTACTTTAAATTTTGTTCACATGTCCCACAATGGCTGCTATGACAATTGTGGAAGAGTTGTCATTTTAGTCTCATTTATATAAAATGCTGAAGCTTCTGGAATGAAGGCTTTCTAAGATTTCAAGCATAGATGGGTGAAGGTGACTGTTTGGGGGCTACAGTTCATAGAATATTCCAACTGGCAGAGACACTGACCATGTTGGCTGGAGACATTTGGGAGGTGGAATTCTGAAAAGTAATATTTCCCATCTCCGGTTCCAAGAGACTTTGTTGCCTATAGTAAAGGCCAAGATGGTATCCCACCCTTTTCTACCTAAAGAAGAAGCCAACTGGACTGATAGCTCAATCTTACTTGGACATTGATGAATTGATAACATCTTTTAGGGATAGGATTTTTTGAATTAAGGGACTCTCAGTCCCATAATTTGACAGGAACTTCCCACCGCAAGCCAAATTATAGACGGCTTGTACCATGACACGGGTTGAGAGCCCTCAAACCACCAGCAGGAAGAACAGCCTTCCACCTCTTTGTTGTCCCTGTGCCACTTCTTTGAAGCATTAGAAAAGTGGTCTGCAACACAATAGGAGTCGTGAGGATTCCCTCTGACTCACAAAGGTGCATGGAGGAGTGAGTTCCTGGAGAGACTGCCTCCATACCCTCCCTATATGACCTTTGATGGAATGGTCATATTTTCTGGTGAAAACCAGAGTTGGTTGATTGCCATTTACTGAATGTTTATGTCCAAAAGTAACCCAGGGACTCTGGCCAGATAGATTCTGAATTTATTTTGACATCTGGAAGACTTGGACACAAACAAGTGTGAGATAATCAAGTCAAAACATAATTTGGATTTATTAATATATACATAGTATTGTCTACTTGTTTAGATTTTATCCTGCCTGCTCCGAGGCAACAGGGGAAGTTATCTCAATTATGTTTGAAAGAGATGTCCCTAAAGCAGAGCTGGGAAATTTTGGGTGCTCCTGATGTTTTGGACTATGAGTCCTGTAAGCCTTTACTATCTGACCATAGCAGTAGAGGTTCCTGGGAGTTAAAGTCCGAATCATCTGGAGAGATGAAGTTTCCCTGCTCTAATGGGTCCATAATCACAAGAATGCCTCCTGATGTCTGTTACAGATTTGAGGGTCGGAGAAGGAACATCATGATATGAACATGTGCTTATGCAAACATACACACACGCACATGTGGGCGCTCACATTTAGTATATTCACTGAAGAATATTAAAGCTGGGAATAAGATGGCTGTGTTTTAAAATTATTATTTAATGGAAAAGACCCGTATTAGATAAGGCCCCTTGCTCTTTCTTCTTCAAGGAGATGGGTTTGATCTTCATTTTTTATGAGACAGGAAATTTCATATCCACACTGCACACAGCTGTTAGTTGGCAAGAGAACATGGAACAGGAGAGAATTTTGAGGGATTTAGAAAGTGTTGAAAAGATATGTATGACATAATAACCATTTGCTTTGGCCTCTTGCACTGCACATAGCTGCTGAGGAAAGAAAGCTGCAGGCAACGTTGCAGGCTGCTTAGGGACTCTAGACCAGAGCGCCCTACTGAATGTTCCAAGGAACATACAGATGTTTCATGTCTTCCAGGACACATTTGGCTGGGGGATGATTGCTTGTATCATTTAAGCATGTGTTAAACTCCTTAATGTTTTTATGAGGGCTTAACGATTGCCTCAAAGGCCGTGGCTCTTATAAACCAGGATGATGTTGCAATAAAGGCCCTGAAGATTTTGCCAGGTGCCCAACAGAATATGGCCTTCTTGGATGCATCTTAGCATCTGAGCAGCTGGTAAAATTTTTTATTGCTAAGAGGAATTTTTTAATTAATTGCACAACTGTAGGATTGTCTGTCCTCTAGAGTCCTTTCTGTGATTCTAAAGAAAGCAGTGTCATGCAGAAGTAGCTTCTATACTGATTTAGATGGAAAGATATATGAATAATTGGTGTTTCAGTTCAGCAGTACAGGAAATGTTGCCCCCATGAGTGTATGTCATTTTGACCCCAAGGTTTCTTTATTGAGGCTATTTCTCCAATAATAGAACTTGAGATTTATATACACGCATGCACACACGCACACACGCACACACACGGACACACACACTTCATTCTGTGCATAGGGCACTGTTTGGAACATTATGCTAGAAGTTTGTACATTATATGTTCAAATAACCATTTCAGTTCTTAAAGTGCTAGACCTTATATAGCGAAGCCAGCATCATCTGAATAAATATGGATGGTATTGACAAGTTTTTAGAAAACAGCACAGATTGCAGTAGAATGAAAGATCTTTAGGAGAAAAAGATCATGCCATACAACAATTCAACAGAGACTTCACATGATCATTGGTCACAGAATGGTTACTGATTGTTGAGCCAGAAAACTATTAGATAATGTGGTTAATTGCTTTTATAGTAAAAGAGGAAAGATTTATAAGATCTGAAGGGAAACTAGAATTAATGAGTATGAGGTACAAATAAGTATCGGATACAAACAACAACTGAACAGAGAAAGCATGAGAGAAAAACTTAAATCTCACCAGCCCATCCCTTTTTACAGTGACTAGCTCTTTACATAATAAAATCACACTGGAAGTGGTTTAAGTGAAAAACGGTATCTTTGCTTACAGTCGATGTGTAATGTTATAGTCAGTGGAAAACTAGGGGGGAAAAAGGAGTTTCTGCCGTGTGGGAGAGATTCTCCACATGTGCTATGTGGTCAGAGGAAGATGCAGTGTAAGTACATGCAAGATTGTTATTATCTCAACAAAACTGGGTGGAAGGATAATGGATTATCCTTCACATGCAGTTTCAAGGACTTGCTTAAACAGTGTACCTGAGGAACAAAGTTTCAAAAAGCTGTGGTTTCCATCTTTGGGTTCTCAGAATTTCTAAGATTACAACTCTCATCACCCATCCAGTCAGCCATTGGTCAGGGATAATGAGTGCTGTAATCCAACAGCTAGGTATTAAATCTTAAGGATCACTCAATTAGATCATATGAAAATGATCTAAAGAACACAGACTGACTAATGTCTGTCTGTGATCGATACTCCATTGAAGATCAGAACGTCTGGTGGCTGCTTTAATAACAAAAGTTGAGTAAAACCAGGGACTGGACAAGTTAAAGTTTTTCCCCCTCTCTGGGTGAAAATCACATGCAATTGGATATAATGTATAATTTGGCCATTGAGCCTCAGCATTCTTCTGTATGAACATAGGAAAGTACTGAACTAATTGTTCCAGGTTCTCAGCCTTGGGTCCTCAGATGTTCTTGGAGTTCAACTCCCGGAAATCCTGGCCAGTACAGCTAGTGGTGAAGGCTTCTGGAAGTTTTAATCCAAGAATATCTGGGGACCCAAGGTTGGAAGCCACTGATATAGTACATCCCATACACATTTTCAGTAGGACTTTTATCAGGTACAAATGAAAGATCCGTCAGACTGATATGATTTTATGTTGTATTAAAATTATCCCACAATCTGCTGCAAGCTTTTTCAAACATTCTTTGTCACAGAATGACTTCATATCCAACTCTAGTGCTAAGCACAAGTTGCAAATGCAGTTGGAAAGACACTTAGGTTTTTGCTAAATGTGTTCGGATTCCCATAGAAATTTGAAGGAGAGCTGTCACTTTACAACACTCCCACCAGGGATCTGGGACAGCCCTTGTTAGGTCTTTAAAAATAAGAAATGTAATTAACAATTGGTTAGTGCAGGTGGAGTTATTTGGTCACTGCCTACGTGAGAAGGACACAGCCCTGCGGAGTTAACTACCATGAGGTGAACCACTAATTTGATTGGTTGGAGGTAGTATAAATTAAGAGGCTGGTTAGGTAAAGGTAAAGGTTCCCCTTGACAATTTTTGTCCAGTCGTGTTTGACTCTGGGCGCGGTGCTCATCCCTTTCTCCAAGCCGTAGAGCCAGCATTTGTCCATGGACAGTTTCCGTGGGCATGTAGCCAGCACAACTAGACACAGAACGCAGTGACCTTCCCACCGTGGTAGTACCTATTTATCTACTCGCATTTACATGCTTTCGAACCACTAGGTTGGCGGGAGCTGGGAGAAGCGACGGGCGCTCACTCCGTCACATGGATTCGATCTTACGACTGCTTGGTCTTGTGACCCTGCAGCACAGGCTTCTGCGGTTTAGCCCGCAGCGCCACCACGTCCCAAGAGGCTGGTTAGTGTGCCCTTTATAGTTCTATTTTGACTGTCATGCTTATGTTCTGTCTGACTGCTGAATGCCTATGTTTATGTTCCTGTGAGCATTATGTAAATATGTACAGCAAGTAAATATTCACTGCACTTATTCCTGGTGTCTTTCTGTGTGCCTTACAATGCTGGAGCTTCTGGACAAAACCTTTCTAAGGAAAAAATTTGCTATGATTTTAAACTCCTAACAGCGCTCCCCATCATTAGTTGACTGCCAGAAACCAAAGATGCTGATGCCTACCTTGTCTCACTACATTAGATGTCTATATTTGAGGACTATCATGTAAATGTTGGCATGAGACTGAACTGGGCACCCCTGTCTCCATAGGAACTTAAAATGGCAGATGTATAAACCATCAATTGAGTACTGTTGTCAATGCATTGCACCTATATGCACTTGATTCTCTGGTCTTTACATTGCTGTCTCCACCCCAGTTTTCTAGAATTTATATATTGGAATATGTGGAGGCTGCATTTGGAATTTAGTGTACATGGCAGGGAAATGCACATGGATGAATATTAAGTTGCACCTGTGCAGCCAGCTGTTCCATGTACTGCAGTTTTGTGATGTTCACTTTCAATGTTTACAATATAGGATAACTGGAATCTTACTGATATCCTAGTGGACCCCTATTTTCATATATGAAGCTGGAGAGAATATGGTATTATTCTGCCACACTTCTCTAGAATGACCTCTCTGAAATGGTGCCAGGTCGCCATTTCGGGGAGGCTTTGCGTGCTCGCATAGACACAAGTGACATGGATGACGCAGGCTTAGGGGGAAGAGGGATGAATCCCTTAAAAAGGCTGGGTCCCTCTAAGGCAGCCTCTTTTGCTGCCTTTCCAGTAAGGAGTCTAGTGGGGTCAGCGAGAACTATGACAATTAAACACCAGTTGCATTGGACTTGTTGGTTGTTTCTTCTTGCTCAGTCAGTAAGTCCATTTGTGCTTTCTCTCTCTCCCTCTCCCCCTCTCTCTGTGTGTTCTGGGCATGAAAATGAAAAAGTACTACCTTTGTGGTGACATTTCGTGCAAAATTGCAAAAGGCCTGTCTGAAAGAGGCTGCTTGCTTTCTCTGTCTTAGCTATAGACCCACAAGGGGCTTGCACCATTTTTAAATGATACAGCCTCCTTATATCAAAATCTGGCCAACTTCGAAGGTTTTTTTTTTTAAAAACAATAAAGGCAAGCTCAGAAGTCCTTTTGCTTAACAAGTGTTCTTTCTAATATTATCATGTAGATTGGGAGAAATTGGTTTTATGGTGTGATTGTCCTTATACGGTTGGGCGTGAGAAGCCCTTGCGAATTACTCCAACATCTTTCAGGATATTCCACTGTACCTTCAGCCCAGCCCAGCTCAGCCCACCTTGTTGTTTTGGGAGGTGATACCTAAAAAAGAGGAGATTACAAGCTTCATATTTCTCCCAGGGTACTTGTTGAACCGCTTCATGGATTGCTGCCTTGTCATGGTGAAGGGGCTTCAGTAATTCAGAGAAGCTATGGGCTATGCCGTGCAGGGACACCCAAGATAGACAGGTCATAGTGGAGAGTTCTGACTAAACGTTATCCACCTGGAGCAGGAACTGGCAAGCCACTCCAGTATCTTTGCCAAGAATACTCCATGGACAGAAACAAAAGGCTAAATGATATCATGCTGGAAGATGAGCCCCTCAGGTCGGAAGGCATCCAACATACCACTGAAGAAGAGTGGAGGGCAAGGACAAGTAGCTCCAGAGCTAATGAAGTGGTTGGGCCAAAGCCAAAAGGATGCTCAGCTGTGGACATGCCTGGAAGTGAAAAGAAAGTCTGATGCTGCAAAGAAAAATACCGCATAGGAACCTGGAATGTAAGATCTATGAACCTTGGGAAGCTGGATGTGGTCAAACAGGAGATGGCAAGAATAAACATTGACATCCTGGGTGTCAGTGAACTAAAATGGACAGGAATGGGTGAACAATTCAAATGATTACCATATCTACTATTGCGGGCAAGAATCACATAGAAGAAATGGAGTAGCCCTCATAGTCAACAAAAGAGTGGGAAAAGCTGTACTGGGATACAATCTCAAAAATGATAGAATTATTTCAATAGGAATCCAAGGCAGAGCTTTCAACATCAAAATGCAGGGAAGATAGGGAAAGTTACAGAAAATTGAATGCAGACTTCCAAAGAATAGCAAGGAGAGACAAGAGGGGCTTCTTAAATGAACAGTGTAAAGAGATAGTGGAAAATAACAGAAAGGGGAAAAACCACAGATCTCTCCAAGAAAATTGGAGATATTAAAGGAACATTTTTTCCAAAGATGGACATCTTAAAGGACAAAAATGGTAGGGACCTAACAGAAGCAGAAGACATCAAGAAGAGATGGCAAGAATACACAGAAGAATTATACCAGAAAGATCTGGATGTCCTGGACAACCCAGATAGTGTGGTTGCTGACCTGGAGCCAGGAATCCTGCAGAGCAAAGTCAAGTGGGCCTTAGAAAGCATGGCTAACAACAAGTCCAGTAGAGGTGATGGCATTCCAGTTGAACTATTAAAAATCTTAAAAGATGATGCTGTTAAAGTGCTACACGCAAATATGCCAGCAAGTCTGGAAAACTCAACAGTGGCCAGAGGATTGGAAAAGATCAGTCTACATCTCATCCCAAAAATGGGCAGTGACAAAGAATGCTCCAACTACCGTACAATTGAACTCATTTCACATGCTAGCAAGGTTATACTCAAAATCATACAAGGTAGGTTTCAGCAGTATGTGGACCGAGAACTCCCAGAAGTACAAGCTGGATTCCAAAGGGGCAGAGGAACTAGAGACCAAATTGCTAACATGCACTGGATTATGGAGAAAGCCAGAGGGTTCCAGAAAAACATATACTTCTGCTTCATTGACTACGCAAAAGCCTTTGACTGTGTGGACCACAGCAGATTATGGCAAGTCCTTAAAGAAATGGGAGTGCTGACCACCTTATATATCTCCTGAGAAACCTATTCGTGAGACAGGAAGCAACAGTTAGAACTGGATATGGAACAACTGAATTGGGAAAGGAGTACGACAAGGCTGTATATTGTCCCCCTGCTTATTTAACTTATATGCAGAATACATGATGTAAAAGGCTGGACTGGAGGAATTTCAAGACAGAACTAAGATTGCTGGAAGAAATATCAACAACCTCAGATATGCAGATGATACTTACTCTAATGGAAGAATGTGAGGGAGAATTAAAGAACCTCTTATTGAGGGTGAAAGAGGAGAGTGCCAAAAATGGTCTGAAGCTCAACATCAAAAAAATAAGATCATTGCCACAGGTCCCATCACCTCTTGGGAAATAGAAGGGGAAGATCTGGAGGCAGTGACAGATTTTACTTTCTTGGGCACTGTGATCACTTCAGATGATGACAGCAGCCATGAAATTAAAAGATCCCTGCTTCTTGGGAGGAAAGCAGTGACAAACCTAGACACGATCTTAAAAAGCAGAGACATTACCTTGCCAATGAATGTCTGCATAGTCAAAGCTATGGTTTTTCCAATAGTGATGTATGAAGGTGAGAGCTGGGCCATAAAGAAGGCTGACTGTCGAAGAATTGATGCTTTTGAATTGTGGTGCTGGAGGAGGCTCTTGAGAGTCCCCTGGATTGCAAAGAGAAGAAACCTATCCATTTCGCAGGAAATCAACCCTGAGTGCTCACTGGAAGGACAGATCCTGAAGCTGAGGCTCCAGTACTTTGGCCATCTCATGAGAAGAGAAGACTCCCTGGAAAAGACCCTGATGTTAGGAAAGTGTGAAGGCAAGAGGAGAAGGGGATGACAGAGGATGAGATGGTTGGACAGTGTCATCAAAGCTATGGGAGGCAGTGGAAGACAGGAGGGCTTGGCATGCTCTGGTCTGTGGGGTCATGAAGAGTCGGACACGACTTAAAAACTAAACAACAGCAACTTGTTGAATTGCTCAACTGAAAATAAGTGTGGTGTATGTGTCAGATCATAGTAAAGACTCTTTTCTGATCCCTTAATAACGTTGGTGGGGTTCAATCCAGACTTCCTTCTGAGATGGGGCAAGCAGACCATCACAATGGCAGCTGTGATCTTGTGGTGACCTAGCTGCCAGAAATGTTATTGAAAAACTCATGCTACCTGATGTATCATTTGTGTCTGAAATGGTGACAAAAAACTTCAAAGCTCATCATTATGTCATGTGTGAAATTTTAATCGGTCACATAATTACAGGCTTCATAAACAACATGTGGGCACATGGGAGCAAGATGAAGATTAAATGTGAAACCCCAACACTGGCATCCTCTTGATTTTGAATCGTTAGCTGTGCAAATGTGCACTGTTCTCTTGGTGTAGTTTTCCTCCCCCTCTAAAATATGATAGAAATGTTCTAAGAAAAGACTCATTGTTTCTAAAACTACTGCTCTGGAATTTCAGCACAAGCCCATGAGGACTCTTCATCTGTTTTCATGACAATACTTTAAGCTTGCAATTAATTAAAATCCTTTATCCTGTAAGTGGCTCTTCCTTCTTCTGCTTGCCTGGAAGAAAACTAATGTGGGGAAAGGACTCTACAGATTTGTGGCAACAAGGAGTTCTCTATGTTGCTTAAGCCCTTTGGAGGTGGGGGGGAACCCCAAAAATATTGGAGGCCATGAGTTGATTGGATAATCGAACTTGCTGTAATTTGACAACCAAAGGAAAATGCACAACAAGACTTCAAATACCATCAGCCGTTTGATTTCTCCCCTTCCTAATTTCTGATGCTCAGCTACAGACGTTCCCCCCACCACTTTTAGCTTAATTGGCTTGATTGAAAACCCGCTGACTTCCATGAACTTTATTAGATTTAAGATCAGACCCCATGCCCTGACTTTTCATTACAGGCCATAAATACAGAACATATTTAGGCGCAGTAGTCTCTCTTCAGTGCACAAATTGTAATGCGCAAGCTTCTGCTGAGTTGGCTTTGTTTAACTGAAGGAAAGCAGCAGAAAGAGCAGTGGTCTGTATTTCCCCGGAGGTGGGGGGAACTATTTCTAGCTATACCAGGCCTTAAATAACATCTTCATATATTAATCACTCTCTTGAAAGATAAAGAGCCAGCTGGGTGATTGGGCAAGGATCTTGTACGCCTCTCTTCTAAAACTACCCTGTGTGAGTGCATGAAGGGTGTGTGTGAGGAGTTGAAGACAGCTTCTGTTATTCTCCCACACCCCAAATGAGATACAAACAAGGGAGCAATGTTATGACCATTTTTTGGAGGCCCACAGCATTGCTTCTTCTCTTTCCAGTTGTATTGCTCTCTATTCTCTTGGCTTTCCTGAACGTACAAGGAGTGACAAGAGATGAGAAGATGGAGCAGGATCCTCCCCTTGACATGATTGTCCTTCTGAACAGTTGTATGGATGAAGGGGAGTGATGTCATGAGATATAATATTGTCTCGTAAGAAAAGTCGCCATACCAACACTACCAAACAGAATCCCCAAACCTTGATTTATGCCAACAAATCAGTTTTAGCTCTTTTCATCTGTATTAGGAGCTCTTAGCTGCCCATTCAAGACTAGCCGATCTCAAAACCATTTGCATGATGGCAAAGATTGCCCAGGACAATTCAGTGTGTTGAAAAAAAATTCTCCCTCCTTGCCAAGTGGTGTGAGCATTGCAACCAAGCTCAGAGGAACAGGGAAGCCTGCATGAGGTGGCAGGTGAGGTCATTGTTGTTGTTTAGTCGTTAAGTCGTGTCCAACTCTTTCGTGACCCCATGGACCAGAGCACGCCAGGCCCTCCTATCTTCCACTGCCTCCGGGAGTTGGGTCAAATTCATGTTGGTCACTTCAAGGACACTGCCCAACCATCTCATCCTCTGTCGTCCCCTTTTCCTCTTGCCTTCACACTTTCCCAACATCAGGGTTTTTTCCAAGGAGTTTTCTCTTCTCATGAGACGGCCAAAGTATTGGAGCCTCAGCTTCAAGATCTGTCCTTCCAGTGAGCAGTCAGGGTTCATTTCCTTTAGAATGGATATGTTTGTTCTCCTTGCAATCCATGGGACTCTCAAGAGCCTCCTCCAGCACCACAATTCAAAAGCATCAATTCTTTGGCGGTCAGCTTTCTTTATGGTCCAGCTCTCACTTTCGTACATCACTACAGGAAAAACCATAGCTTTGACTATTCGGACTTTTGTTGGCAAGGTGACGTCTATGCTTTTTAAGATGCTGTCGAGGTTTGTCATTACTTTCCTCCCAAGAAGCAGGCGCCTTTTAATTTCGTGACTGCTGTCACCATCTCCAGTGATCATGGAGACCAAGAAAGTGAGATCTGTCACTGCCTCCATATCTTCCCCTTCTATTTGCCAGGAGATGATGGGACCAGTGGTCATGATCTTAGTTTTTTTTTATGTTGAGCTTCAAACTGTTTTTCAGGAGAACTTCAATGAGTCCTGCTGGGATAGTCTTGAATATTCACACCTCTGCTCAACCACATACCCATGTCGTGGTCTTAAGCACACTGCTATTTATCCACCTTTTACTTCACCCTCTAGAAAGTAGCCATAATTATACCCCTTTCCCATACAGGAGTATTGTAACAATTAGTGAAGTAAGTACGTGAACTTCAGTGACTACACAAAAGTCCACTGGAAAGCAGGGGGTTATACTTCATAAACAGGATTCCATAACAATGACAAGACCTCTGTAGAAATTTGGAAAAATATGTATTCTAGATGAAGCAGTTGTTCAAATCCGGGCCCACAGCTGTTGATTAGAAGAGTAGCATCTAGATAGAAATTTGAACAAGGCAAAAATCTTACCTCCCATTCAGCTGCTTTGTAAAATTACCTTTCCTTTTACATGAATATTAATTTCAATGGGTTAGATCCAGAGTATTACATTGCAGAGTTCTGCCTGCACTAGAGGATGTGTAATATAATTCCTTATCCCTCTTTTATAATTTTATAATATAATTCCATCTTCCATGCCCTTCCTGAGTAGGTGCTTGGTAGGCCTGGGGAACCTCAGAAACTAAAACAAGAGGCCACATAGGTGTTCCAGTCCAGATACAACCAGAGTGTATGTAAAGTAAACTCAACCCATATAGGATTTCTCCAGATTGGGCCACTGTTTATGGAGCAGCCATGTCTGATGATAGGGCGGTAGTTTTCAACCTTGGGTCCCCAGATGTTCTTGTACTACAACTTCTAGAAATCTTCACCACTATTTGTACTGGCCAGGATTTCTGGGAGTTGTAGTCCAAGAACACCTGGGGAACATAGGCTGGGAATCATTGTGCTAGGGAATTCTGGGAGTTGTAGTCCAAAATGTAATGTTTTGATCACTCCCCCCCTTTTTTTGCATGAAGAATTTTGAAAGGAGTCTCTTTTGAATTCCAAACGCCCATGCTTAAGGAGGTAGAAATAGCGTGGATCTTTTGCCTCGGCTCCTTTCTTTCTTTAGAAGGCTTAAAAATAATTGATTGGCACTCTTCGTGCAAGGAAAGCTGGCTCCATTTCCGTGAGCTGCTCTTTGCGAATGTGCAGTCTAGACATCCATAAATGGCAAGTATTCACTCGTGGGCCACTGGGATGCTGTTTGTTCTTCCTTATAAATGTCATAAATGGGTCTAAGGGCTTGAAAGCTGTAAGTGACAGGGGGGAAAAATAGTCTTGCAGGGTAGGTTGCAGCTGCCAGAGTGTAATTAAACTTGTCTGAAATAAGGCCAAAGGCACCAGTGTATTTATGCCTTCTATTTGGCACTTTTGTTTCCACATTATTTTATTAACACAGGGTTGCCTTTAATTATGCAGCACTACACACTGCATTATTGATATTCTATAAACATTAACTACTGGTGCCCCTAATGAAGCAGGGGGAAAACATGTTTTCCTGCTATTTGCTAGGAGTCAGGACTCTCAAAACACCTCACATGGGGAGTCACCATCTTTTCCTTTTGTCTAGGCACAGGAGGCATTTGAGTGAATAGTCACATCCACTTGGTATTCCTTTTTTCCTCATGCCTCCTCCCAACGAGATGTTTGCAAAAGTTGATTTAGTTTTCCTGGAATGAGCTACATATATTTACCTGGAAGGGAACGAAAGAAAAGGGAAAAAGGAAGAAAGACTTTGGAACCTTGCTCATTGCTTTGATTTGACCTATGAGAACTCCTAGTTAATCACAAACCTCTTTAATGAGCCACACGTCTATCTAGCCACAGCCAGGACAATCAATCGATATGTCACTACACTCCAAATTAAAAGTCAAACCTGATTGTGTTCCAGCATTCTGAACTCTGTCTCTTTGGCTATTCCACCTGAGGAACTCAGGCTTCCTTGTGAAACGTCCTGTGTCATTTTAGCTATAGCTTTGTTCACAGAAAAGGGTGGAAGGTGAGATAAGTTTTGGTGTCCCCCAGTTCCTCATTTTTCCAAGCTGCCCTCAGCTTCAGTAGTCTTTCCGGTCTTAAGTCCAGTTTGTCCAGATTGCTAAGAGTGCATTAAAAAATTGTTCCTCTTTCGGGGTACATTTCGTTTTTAATGCAAACATTTTTGCATGCCCCTTTGTGTAACACAGGGACAACCACACAGAGAACAACAACATAATGCATTTTCTAATAGCACTTCTGTGAATGCGCACATGGTTTTGTGCACTTTTTTGTTAATACATGCATTCTGGTGCATTTTTGAAATTGTAAAATTTGGAGAAGTGTGAATTCTGCAGGTTAATTCAGAGCTGAAACTACATGATCCAGAAAAACAAACAAAACCCCAGACCAAATCCACAGTGACTCCTGTCATACTACATGACATCAAGCCCTACTGCAGTTCAAACTAGCACCCAAATTGATTCTTTTCTGCTCTGTTTTTTATAAATATACTGCAATTAGAAGTGGTACAGGACCAACCCTTTTTCATTCCTGCAGGTTGTCTGCCCATCCCTTCCCCATCTCGCTCATTCACAACCCCTTGCTCCTCCCTCAACCATCATCATTTCTTTGATTCCCCCCCCCCCCGGCTTTGTGCTTCTATTCACACATGGAGCTATGTCTGACATGCTCATGTCATTTTCTCTGTTGTGACACCCATAATTATCAGCATTCTTTCGGGTAGGGATGTTCTCCATTCATCAAGTTGTCATAATTTGCTGGAGGACTTCCACCTGAGTGCCAAGAGATGGGGAGTAGGGTCTTACCACACATAGGAAGTGGGGAGAGTCCTTCCATATCAGCCACATACCTTCAGAATCTACCTCTGCAGTGATATATTGCCAGAGTGTCATCTTTACCCACCTGTGGTAGGTTCAGTTTCAATTGCAATAACTCTTCTGCCCAGATACCTGAAGCAATATATTGTGCCCCCATACGGGTAGGTAAGGGAAACTAGGTGTGGAGAAGGGATGGGAGGCTGATTTCACAGACTCAGCCTGTCCAGGCAACCAGCAAATTCCAACTCTGTAAATTTCTACCATACAGAGATGAAGGGGGAAAGCCATGCAGACATCCTGCGGGCAGAAAATGACTGGAATGTTCTAATCTATCACTGCTTGTTTGTATCCCAAGTTCTTGATAGTTCAATGAATAATGAAGGACTTAAAGTCAAATTTATACAATTATTATCAGTTTCTTTCCAGAGTCACTGTTTGGCCCTGGAGCCCTTGGAGGAACTTGGATGGAAAATACAAAACTGGATCCCGAGCCTGCAGTGTATCAATGAAATGCTGGGGGGATGGAACATGACAGCATAATCAAATGTGATGGGCCTCTGCAATGACATATCCAGCCTGCAGAATTCAAATAGGCATCGCTTGCTGAAAGCCATAGCCGAAACGTGTTTTGAGTTAGCTGCTTGCAATTTTTTTAGCATTTTAAAAGCTATTTCTTTTCTTTCATTTTTAATGTAATCTTTTCTCTCCGAAAACAAACAGATAGCAACAAAAATCAATGTATTCGGTAGTAACATTCCTTGGCTTGCAAGGAACTAAACAATTCTGTTTTGTTCTCCTACATTTCCACCTGGGGCACCCCTAAATCTGTAGAAAATAATATGCAGAATGTGTGTTTGGCTTCCATTCATTCTGTATACATCTGCATTCTACCCCCATCCTCTGCTTGTGGCCAGACTAGATATGACATAGTAGAGGTGTCAATTAAATCTCTGCTCCTTTGCAAGGAGCAGCTAAAAACATTTTTGGGGAGGAATAGGTTATGAGGCCCAGTGTAGTGTAGTGGGTAGAAGGCTGGACTAAGACTCTGGACTAAGATCCCATTCGGTCACAGAGTTCACCAGAGGAATGGAAGTTGTAAAACCACACCTTGAAATACCACAGTTACCTTGAAAGCCCTGTTGGAGTAGCCATGAGCCATTTCTGACTTCATGGCACATAACAACAACTGGTTGTGATTTGGATCAAGGCAGGATGGGGGGGTAACATTTAAGCCTTTCTTCAGCATCTCTTTTCCCCATTACAAATTGCCTCCTGGAATAGGCTAGTGGAAACAGAGAAGAAAACAGAGAGATGTCAAGCTGGTGAAGTTTGTGCAACCTGGCATTGGCCTAAATCCAGTGTCCCTCCAGTGACCATCTGCAAGTGCAGCAAGACCTTTCACACTTCCTCTGTTGCATGGTGAAATTGTGCCATGAAAAAAACTAGCTGCACTAAGTTTTCCTGAACTTTCTAGAGCTCCAAAATGAAAAGAATTTTTAAAATAACAAAATTTCGGATTTTAGTGAATCCTACTGGCATCCCAACTTACATAACTAGGTAGATTATTTATTTATTTATTTATTTATTTATTTATTTATTTATTTATTTATTTGTTTGTTTGTTTGTTTGTTTGTTTGTTTGTTTGTTTGTTAGTTAGTTAGTTAGTTAGTTAGTTAGTTAGTTAGTTAGTTAGTTAGTTAGTTAGTTAGTTAGTTAGTTAGTTAGTTAGTTAACTTTTATACTGCACCATCTGGCCTGGGGTCCACACTGGTATCTCACCTGGGGCATGCTGGTGTGGGATCATGGGAATTTTCATTGTGTAACTAGATAGAAGGATCAGCCCTCTGAAACAGTAAGAGGTAGAAACCATCCGTTTTGCATGGATGTCCCAACTTACATGGCTGGATTATACCTTCCTTGGCCATGGTGGCTGGGGGACTCCAGGAGCTGTAATATGCTAAAAGAAAGTGTCACAGCTAGAAACACAAACTTTCCCACAGATTTTACTGAGCCTCCAACTGAACAAACCGGATAGAATATATATTGTCCGGTCATGCTGTCTGGGAAATCCTGGGAGTTGCATCCCAAAGAATTTTCCTGTCAGGATTCTGGGGAGAAAGATTAAAAAGTCCGGGAGAAATAAGAGCTACTTTTGACTGAATATTACCGATATCTCAGTGAAAATAAATTGACAGGTTACCTCTCACCTGGTCTTGTGAGCTGTAGTTTTCTCGAGAGTTGTAACCCTCTCACCAGCTCCCTGGTACAGCAGGGCAAAAGAACAATGGGGAAAATGGGTGCGAGAGAAGAGTGAGAAAGGTGAGGAGAGGATGCGACTCAGAAGTTTTCAATCGGGGCAAAGCAGGACATATTTGCCAGTTTGGAAGCGCCAAAATGGTGAACCACAAATTGCCTCCCTGTGGCCTGATGAACAACAAATCAATTTGTCAGTTCATTTGGTCTTCTTTTCTTTAGACAGCCCCTGGAGCTTTCTTTAAAAAGAAAAGAAAAAAAAAGCCTTCGCCCCCACGGACATTCTATGCCACACAACATAGGAAGAGGAGAAAAGGGATCGAAGTGATCCCCCAGCCCCACTGCCTTTGCAAAGGAAAGGGATCAAAGTGATGAGCTGGGCTTTCCTCCTCTTCCCATGCCCCCAAGGGCATAGAATTACCACAGGAAGGCAATTTGTAGTTCACCATTTTGGTGCTTCATCCCCATCTCTATTAACAGTATTTCAAACTGGCAAATATGCCCTGCTTTGCCCTGACTGAAAGAGGAGTGAAACCATCCCCCAGTCCCGGGGGTGGGATTCCCTTCAGGAAGACTTTAGCAAGCCACCCAAAGGGAAAATCCCTCTCTGCTTATGCCCCTGTGTGTAAAAAACTTCTGCCTAAAGTTTGCAGCTGCATTCTGTTCCAGTGATGTGCACACACTCCTGGCAAGAGCAGCGGCTGCCAGCGGATGGCGTAACTCTTCAGTCTGCCCTTTCGCTTAGAGATACAGCATTAGATCAAAGAGTTTCCTCAGCCAATCCTGGTTACGATTAGGTAACTAGTATCCTATCTGAATTCTCACAATGTAATCGTGGTAGGTTAATAAAAAGAGTTCTCAGGGCATTGGCTGTAGGCTGCGCTGGTTCAGACATCTGCTTGTCAACTCCTTTGTATTTTCTCTAAGGCTAATTGCCTTCCTTTGTTCCGTAATCACTCACACCAGAGGAACAGCTGATCCATGAGGGCATAAGCAGATAGGGAATGAAGGGACGAATATAAAAGGGTTATATTCATTGTTTCATATTCGTCGGGATCTCTGGACCCCAAAAATACAAAGCAATGGATATCTGATGAATCAGGGATATTTGTTGAATATCCTGATTAGTTTTTATATTCATCCCCATGTCTAATTGTTAATCATCATGTAGAAACCATATTGTTATAAAGCCACATAAATACTGGCATGGTGGCAGCAGACATACAGGTGGGAAGACCTCACAAACTCTCCTCAGTGACTCCTACCAGGTTGTTGAGCATCCTTCCTCAGCTGCATGACTTGGTGCATGTCAGTAAGTCCCTCTGTGGACTTCTCAACTCTCAGCAATTTGGTGCTAAAATTTATGCCAATGGACTTTACACCAGCATGATTTTTCAGCTGGATTCTGGCCTCAAAATCCCAGTTTGGGAATAATTAAAACCAATCAACCAGATAGTAAATCCATGGCCTCCATAACATCATAATGGATTCCATTAGAATCATTCACAACACGTGAATCAGTGCTAGTACTTAATGTAAACAAAGTCCTACAGACTGGCAGAAAAGCAGATGGGGAAGAAAACTGCAAGGAAAGAACAAATGGGGATGAAATTAATGTCGTCCCATCCACACACACCCACACCCACACACCCAATTCAGTCTTTGTACTAGTCCCTGTGGCAGATGGAGAATGATGGCTAGAACTCGGAAATGCATGACCTCAGTTTGTTGGCTCAGATGTCCAGAAATGCCTGGTTCTTTCAGATGTGTACTGTTATTCTGAACCGCAACACACGTTTCTCTGGCTGAGAACTGTGGCTGAAACTGCTGTTTCTACAGCAAGCTAAACAATCCACACTTTACCCTTTCAGAACTGTAGCACACAGTTTATAATTGCCCTCTTCATGTGTATGCTTTTATATTGAGCGGCTAATTGGGAGACACAGACTGTTGTACTCCGGTGTGCATGCTCTTCAGTGTCACTTATGCCTTAGAGTAAGTATGCCAAGTGCAGTATTATTAGATTTTTCTGGGTGATACACTTGTTACTAATGATTTGTTGATTTACTCTTCAAAAACCAACTTTCTAAAGCAACTTCTTACTCCATTGATTGATGATGGTATTAGTTCAAATATATTTCTTTTTCTTGGACAATTATGCTTAGATTTAATGAGCTTTTATATGCATTTCAGTGTGGGGTGTGGGGTGTTTTTTTTTGTTTGTTTGTTCATTGTACTTTTCATGTCCTGCTAAAATACATGCGAAAGATTGGAAGCAGTATTTCTGTGATATGAAGACATTTTGTTTTGTAGATAATGTTGTTCAGGCATGTTCATTGCTAACCCTTATTGTAACATCCCCCAGCTGTTCCCTACACTCAGGCTTTCCTTGTAGAAAAGAACTAGAGATTCCTATTTAGTCTTCTCTTAAACAAACAAACATGCTGTTAAGAAGGATGAGGACTTTTGTGGGGCTTTCATCTACACTCTCACATTGGTGGAAGGGCTTTTGCACAAAATTGTGGTGGCTTTTATTTTGCAAAAGTACCTGGGTTCTTTATGCAAACCTATGCACTGGAGGAGTTGCATGAATTGTGTGAGGTCTTTTAGGATGTTGTTGTTGTTCTTTAGTCCTTAAGTCATGTCCAACTCTTGGTGACCCCATGGACCAAAGCACGCCAGGCCCTCCTGTCTTCCACTGCCTCCCAGAATTTGGTCAAATTCATGTTGGTAGCTTCGATGACACTGTCTAACCATCTCATCCTCTGTCATTCCCTTCTCCTCTTGCCATCACACTTTCCTAACATCAAGGTCTTTTCCAGGGAGTCTTCTCTTCTCATGAGATGGCCAAAGCATTGGAGCTTCAGCTTCAGGATCTGTCTTTCCAGTGAACACTCAGGGTTGATTTCCTTCAAAATGGATAGGTTTGTTCTCCTTGCAGTCCAGGGGACTCTCAAGAGTCTCCTCCAGCACCACAATTCAAAAGCATCTATTTTTCGACGGTCAGCCTTCTTTGTGGTCCAGCTCTCACTTCCGTACGTCACTACTAGAAAAAACATGGCTTTGAGGATAACTGCCATATTTAAGTATCTGAAGCACCTGATTGTCTGTAGGGCACCATTCTTAAGAATAAGCCAGTCTGCCTACATGCTGGTGTGTAGTTTTGGTTGCCGAAGAACAAGGAACCCAAACATTTTACCATACGTTAGACTGCAGAGCCAGTGGTTGGAAATTTGAGTCCTCACTGTGTCTCCAGGGAGAGAAAAGCCAGCCTGTGTGGCCCTTGGGCTAGCTGTGCAGTCCCAGAGCATCCCCAGAAGAAGGGACTGGTAAACCACTTCTGAGTACTCTCTACCCAGAAAACCCTGAAAAGGATGACCATAAATCAGTATTGACTTGAAAACACATAACTGTTGTTAGAAGTGGGCAGGCTTTATGTCTTGCTCTTGGCTGGCAAGGTGGAATACCTCAAGGCTTTAAAATTCCTTGTTGAAGTACTTCATCGTGTCAAAACAGATGAAATCAATGAGAACTGGGGCTTTGGCAAGTACTTGTTCCACAACTAAAAACAAAATAATGTCTGACATCTTGAAAAAATATATACAGTGGTGCCTCGCAAGACGAATGTAATTCGTTCCATGAGAAGCACTGTCTTGCAAAAAAATTGTCTTGCGAAAAGCAGCTTCCCATAGGAATGCATTGCAATTCATTCATATGGGAACCTCGCAAGACAAATGAATTTTTTCGTCTTGTGAGGCATCGGTCTCGAATAAAAAAATCATCTTGCGAAGCACGGCCAAAGAAGAAGCCATCTTGCGAGGCACCATTGCAATTGAAAAAAACATTCATCTTGCGGTTTTTTGGCCCACAAGGCATCCATCTTGCAAGGCAGGACTGCATTTTCTAATCTCTTTTA
This sequence comes from Pogona vitticeps, assembly GCF_051106095.1. Classification (NCBI taxonomy): domain Eukaryota; kingdom Metazoa; phylum Chordata; class Lepidosauria; order Squamata; family Agamidae; genus Pogona; species Pogona vitticeps. The sequence continues at coordinate 86,362,545 of NC_135786.1, read as the reverse complement.
CAATGTTGCCACGGGGGAAACTTCATGAGGGAGGCTGCCTTAGTCCCCATCCCTAAGAGCCACAGTGTTGCTATCTCTGCTAAGCCAGCAAGCTCTCAATGATGCAGTGGTGTGCAAGAACACATCCCTGCATCATACAGCCCTCCTAGCCTGCAAGTCAGAGTGTCACCTTCCCTTCCAGAAGGGAATTCTTCAAATTTGGATCATAATTCCCAGAATCATTCATTGTATATTTGTATTTTTAATTATACTGTTTAATTTTTACTGTACTATTATTATTTTGAGGTTGGTTGTGTTTTGTAATTTAGCCATGTTTTTTATGTCTTGTTGTAAACCGCCCGGAGTGGCCTTTGGCCAGATGGGCAGTATGAAGAAGAAACAATTGGTTACAGTAGTCCAAGTCTGATTGGCTTGTCATGTCTTTTAAGAGAGGTGTAATATATTTTCCTCAAATCATGTTATGCCTGTTACATCTGAGCATCATATGCTCAATGGATTGTAACCCATTGTTAATTGATCAAAATCAGATTACTACATAACTGGTAGTGAAATTTTGGGCAGTATGCCATAGAAGCCGGAATAGATAGCCAAACTTAAACATTGGTTTTTCATTGTTATATTTGTAGTTTTATTGCTTTTTGCTTATTTGATTTGGCTTTTTGCAGTATATGTCAGTACTTGAAGCTCTGCATTTAATTCTGTTTTATGTATATGGCTTGATGCTGTAACAATAAAAGTATGTCATAAAAACAAACAAACAAACAAACCAATAAATCGCTCAGGGAGCATGGTCTGTTGATACGTAACCATCACCGCCAACAATAATATCAGTGGTTTCAGCAAGAGTGACAGCAGTAAATGAGGGCAGGGAAGAAATGGCTTCATAGGTCTCCTGTGGCTTGTGAACCATGCATTGCTCACAACTGTTTTAGAAAGTGGGAAGTTTTTGAATCATCTTGTGTAGTGCTTGTTTGTCACTATAATTAATAACTGTAGGCTGTCATGTCAATTTCAACTTATGGTAATCCATCTGCCCTCCCAGCCCAGAAATAAAAGAGGCGAGATACAGGTTGTTGGGTTAAAACTTGGGCCACAACTTTATTAACTATTTAAACTAAATCCTCCATATACATGGGGGCTGAACGTAGTGCGATATTCCTCTAAATCCCGTGTAGCCTTGACCTCTGGACCATTCTAGAGCAGGACGAGCTCCTGTTTCTGAATCATGCCGTCTACTGTACAGCACATCTTTAGGTGCCCTGTGATAGGGGTACCCCCCCATCTCAGCCCACCAAGCCTCATGACCCTAGGTGAACAGTTGGCCGGGAAGTCCCCTTATGAAAAAAAAACACCTATCCTCAGATGCCCCATTGGCTCCACCTGACAGAGAGATGGAATTTTTTTGCACCACGTGTCCTCCGTGAACTCACCCCAACTCTTATTTTTGCACTACCTAAAGCTGTGACCAAAAATGTGGCTTTAACTATCCATGATAACATTTTAATATACTAAATAACCACACCCATCTGTAAGAATCAGATGGGCAAAAACACACCTGCACCCTACTGGCCAATCTAGGGTGCAGGCCAAAAATTCCCATCTGGCTCCATAGGCAACCAGCTAGTCTCATTCTTACTTTTAGGATGGGTGGGAGGGTTGCTCGACTGAAGGAAAGAAGAGGCCGGGCCAGAGGGACACTGCCTTCTTAAAGCCTCTGTCCCTCCTCCCCTCCAAAGAGCGGCATCATCAAGCTGTGATACCATTCTCTGGGCCGGAGAGCAAAGCGTCCCCATTATGGCAACTTAGCGCTATGGCAGAGCGAACATTCAGGATGTTCTTAACAGTAGGAGCTATTTGGCAATGGAAGGGACTACCTTGGAGGGTTGTGGACTCTCTTTTACTGTATTTTCTAAAAAAGAGATTTGTGGCAACTGGTTAGGGATAATATAGCTGTCGATCTCCTGCTTTATGAGAATTCTATTACCTGTCCTTCCTGTTATTATTTATATACTGTACCTCTTCCTGTATTTTTTTTTTAAAAAATGAGCCATGAAAGATGATGCCTGTGAATAATAATGAGTTTGAGCTAAGATGAGAAAAGAATCCTATAAGCCCGTGGTTCCCAGCGTTGAGTCACCCTGGTGTTCTTGGATTGAAATTCCCAGAAGCCTTCACCACCAGCTGTTCTGCCTGGGGTTTCTGGGAGTTGCAGTCTAAGAACATCTGGGTCAGCCAAGGTTGGACCATCTTTCTAACTACCTATTCATTGTAGGAAGGTGAGAGCTGGAAGCACCTTAAGAGGTAGTTGTCTCATCTCTTTGCTACTTCTAAAACTTAATTGTTTTCCTACTGAAAGTGTATGATGAGAGATTTATCCCACCTATTCTTAAATTGCAAAATACATTTTTTTAAAACTACCCTAAAACTAAATCAGGAGCATATGGGATCACTTGCAACACAGACCAAAACGGCAGTTTCAACAGTGTTGCTGAGCAAGCAACCATAAAACACATTAATATGTTTCAATATTTTGCAGTGTACTACATTAATATATTAATAGTGAACCACACGTTTAAGAGCTGAGCTATACCTGGATTGATGTATTTATCTCATTTACTTTCTACCCACACAATTCTGTTTATGAAGAAATGGGTGAATTTTCCTGAATTCTTCTAAAACTAAAATAAAATAAATTGGGCGAGTCCTTACTCATTCTTTCCAGTATTTTTTTGGCACCACTAAAAAGCCTGCATTCCAGCAGAACAGTTTATAACTCTCCTCCAATAAACAGCTGCTGCTACTCTTCGGAAGAAAAGGAAAAGAATTCCACTGGATTTGACAGTCTTAACTAAATGGCAGTAGCCCTCACTCCTGAAACTCCTTGTGAGAAGAAGCAGAACTCACTCCAAGAATTCTGCACATCTGTGAGACTTAGGGGGCTTTTTGAGAAACAAAGTACACACAAAACTGAGCTCTCATTTTAAAACTTGAATGGCTAAACTGCATATATATTTTTTTAAAAAAGCACAAACATGATTGAGTTGATAATGCTGACTGCTTGATCAGAACTGTGCACATTACATAAAATGCATAAAGGAATGCATGTGTTAGAGAAACTGAATAAATGCACATATTAAGGGGAATGTCTGGAAAATGCATTTAAATGTGCATAAACTTAAAGTGAAATTTCACTGTGGAATTAAAAACAACCCCTGATATTGTAGTGTATGATTGGTGATTTTTCAAAGCTGAGCAGTTTTGGGCCTGGTTATTTCACACCAAGGAAGACCACAAATTTCCACTTCGGATAGGAAAGAGTCCTGCCTGAAATTTTGGAGATCTACTGCTACCAGTCAGACTGGGCAATACTGGGTTAGATGGATGAATGGCCTCACTTACTATAAGGCAACCTTTTTATGTTTTAAACCGGTACAAAATAAAGCCAGGAACATTGTATGGGAAATTTAGAGCAGAGGAGGGTGTATAAACTTCAGTGTAGAATTAAAAACAAAATGTTACCGTTTGCTATGATATTGGGGTGGAAAGAAAATGCAACAGAGAGTGGGAGAAATGTATCAAGACTGAAAGGGAGGAATTTTCACACCCCTAGTGTCCTGTCAGGATATGCACTGCAGCATAGTGGATAGAATAGTGGATTAGGACTCTGGAGACTTGGGTTCGATACCCTGGCTCTGACATTGAAACTCACTGGGAGGGGGGTACTGGTAGAACCACTCCTTAAATACCTTACTTAGCTTGAAAACTCTATTAGGGCCTCTGTAAGTCAGTTCTGCTCCTGCCAACCTAGCAATCCGAAAGCATGTAGAAATGTGAGTAGATAAATAGGCACCACTATGGTGGGAAGGTAATGGCGTTCCATGTCTAGTCAAAACGAAACGAAATGTTTTACAGTATTACGGTCATTGACCAGCAAAATCAAGACATATTATTAAATTTGGGCATATCTAGTCGTGTTGGCCACATGACCACGGAAACTGTCTATGGACAAACGCTGGCTCCATGACTTGGAAACAGGGATGAGCACTGCTCCCTAGAGTCATACATGACTGGACAATTCTCAAGGGGAACCTTTAGCTTTTTAAAGTCAGTTCTGACTTGATGGCACATCACAACAACAGTGGCCTGTCAGCAAGGAAGAAGGGTGGATGCATGTCCTGATTGATTGATTGATTGATTGATTGATTGATTGATTGATTGATTGATTGATTGATTGGTTGGTTGGTTGGTTGGTTGGTTGGTTGGTTGGTTGGTTGGTTGGTTGGTTGGTTTATTTATTTATTTATTTATTTATTTATTTATTTATTTATTTATTTATTTATTTATGGTAGTACAATACAGTACAAAACAAAACAATACAATAAAGTCAAACAATATCACCACTTGCATTGGTGTACTAACCAAGCAGGAGCCGGGGCAATACCTGCCAAGAACATTTTTAAAGCTTGGGATTTGGACCCGGCTTTAGCCCATCACAAGGCAGAGCAGGGTAAAGTGAACCCACTTCTGTCTATGATGTCTATCCATATTTTATAGGTATTGACTCTCTTAACGTTGTCACATGAAAATGCTTTCATCATGTGCTGTTTCTGAACACAGCAGGAGCCCTTCTAGCTACTGCCAGAAAGGACACCAAATCCACAGTTGTTGTCAATGCTGTCATATACTCAGCTGTTATCTCAATTACTCTGAATGCACATGAAATGTGTTGAGATAAGAGGCAAATTGACACATCTTGTTGCATGCCAGCCTATAGCTCGTAAGATGACTGAGAAAGTGCCGTGCACCGTCAGACGGCAAGTCAGTGTCAGGAGGTAGGCAGCCTAAGGTTATTTTGTGGATTTTGAGGATGCTGGCAGTAGTGTCTTCCTGCTGCATGTCATTTCAGGTTGTCCTTGCTCTGGTGTTTTCCATGTTTACCTGTTTCCCATTGATACGTGCATCCTCTCCCCGGGCTTTGGTCTCAGGTTTTTCAATATTGCTAAAAAAACACAACCCTGCGCCTCCTTTTCCCAGTAGCAATCCTGAACCTAGGTGCACACTGTTGCTTGATGCAAGCTGCCCCATCCCCATAAGGCAGAGCGAAAGGTTAGGACAGGACTGTAAAGTTATGGAGATCGTACAAGTTTCAAACTACTCTCTATTTCTTTTTCTCTTTTTGTTGGCGTGTGCTGTGTAACAGGTATTGGCTGAAATCTTGTTGCCTTGTTATGCAAATAGTGCAATTTCTAGAGGCATGTTGCCATAAGTTAAGAAATCTCTGTAGACCTTATCTGTCTCATGTCAAGTTGTGCAACTTAGTACACATCAGCAAAGGACTCGGTAATCCATAGGGTGCCTTCCAGCTCTGCAGTTCTAAGATGATGAGAATGATGAGAATAGTGCAATGCGATTTTTGCCATTGCGTTATATTACATCATGTGGCACAGTGGTTAAACTGCAGTGCTGCAGCCAAAACTCTGCTTATGAACCGAGTTCAATCCCCGGTAACCAGCTTCAGGTTGATTCAGCCTTCAATCCTTCTGGGGCTGGTAAACTGAGTACCTAGCTTGCTGGATGGGGCAATGTGTAGCCTGCATAATTAAATTGTAAACTACCCAGAGAGAGAGCTCTAAGTGCTATAGGGTGGTATATAAGCAGCACACTTTTCTCTCTTTCTCTTTTTTTTTTGTCTTGTCACGTCACATCACATATTGGCTGAAAGTTATTACTACGCTGCATAAGTTACAGAACAGGATTTCATATTCTATATTGTATGATATCATATAATGATCTATATACTAGTTATCGAAGTGTTCTGATTTCTTTTCAGTAGGGGTGGATTGTTACTTTTCTGTATTGCTTTGTTTCAAACTGCTATGAGTGTCTTATTTATGGAAAGGCAGCACAAAAATAAAGTGATTGACTGATTGATCAATTTTAAAACACAATGAGAAGAAAATATTCAAATACCTCTGGCTAACACAAATTGTATAGCTTGTAAAACGAAAAGAACATGATATTGAAAGACAGCAGACAGTGGCAACTTAGGACTGGAATGGGGAGAGGCACCTCCCCATCCTGAAACTTTGAAATTTTGGCCATGAAAAAGGAAGACACAAAGTAAGTATGCATTATTAAAGAAAACACATTTATTCCCATGGTGTTTTAAAGAGATAGTTGCTTCGATAATCAAGTGACAAGACTATTGTCACTATTGTATTATAGACAAGAGGTATGCAGCCTCTGCAAGGGGAATCTCGTTATCCTCTGCATAGCCAGAAATCCCTATTGTTTGCAGTGAGGCAATCTCTGGCTCATGTGCACAACATTTGCATGCTTATAAAAGAATATCTTGTGGGTACTTTTCTTCAAGTCAAATCCTTTCTCTGCAGAAAATTAGTGGGTCCATCAGCTCAGTTTGGCCTTTAGTGTTGTCAGAGCAGGTCCTTTGATTAGGGAATGTGAGGTACCATCTCAGGCAAAAGACATGGTATGGAGGGTAGAAGACAGAGTTATGTTCCCACATATTCTGCCTCATGCCTCCTATGTTACCTTCCTATCTAGTGGAAAATGCTGCCCTGTTATGACTGTTGAAGGAAGAGTCATCTGCCAGTCCAGTCAACTTGTGCACATATAAGCTGTACATGTGCATGTAAAGTGCACCATCTTGTTCTTCATCTCAGATAACAAAATAACTTGGACCAGCCTTGCCCTGCAGATATGCAGCTGGGTTATATATATTCAATTTGAACCAGAGAGGTTGTCTAGCCAGTAGAATAAGTGGCAAATAGCATGAGATTGGTTGAATTTATAGATGATAGCCCTATTATAATTGGCTTATCTATAGATATCAATAGAAAGGCATAAGCATGATACTCATGTTCTGGGACAGTATGCTTGTGTTACTGAGCCATGAAAACACACAAAAAGCATGGCTGCCTCCACTTTGACTTCTCGGAAAGCTTCCCAGCACTCAGTAAATATCAACATGGTTGTCTTTACATCTTCCTTCTACTTACCTTTCCTTCCTCATGGAAGGCAGACAAGCAAGTTTGCATAGCGTTCTTATAATAACTTGCTCGTAAGACAGTTGTTCTTTTAGCTGTGGTTGTATTTTGCACTTTTCATTCCCTGGCAGCGCTGTTTCTATTGTAAAACCACACAAGACAAGTAAATCAGCCTCAGTTCCTCAAGTGTAAAGCTGGAATAATGCTGCAAAAATGATTCTGGGTGTGTGTGTGACTGAGGCATAGTAAAATGGCAAAGTACTTGACAAATGTAGAAAGATCCTCAAAATGATATATATGGTGGTATGTAATTTCTTTTCAGAGACCCGAGCCTTCCCTTTTAAACCGAATCATCATCTCAGGTTCAATCAACTGGGAGCTCTGCAAAAGATGCAGGGTAAAATCTGATGATTAAATGCGATGGCCTCTGGAAGCCTCACAAAGCATCACACTAACAAGAAAAAAGGGAGCCTTTTGTATTATGAAATTCATTCATAGGGGCCCGGAGGAGGCATCAGCCTCCTCCACGTCTGTTATTCGTTTTGTTCAATCACCTGTGAAAAGGACCTTAATCTGTTATTGTTTTGTGCCAGAATGTATTAGAGTATGTTGATGTCCTTCAGTCTCTCTCGCTTTCTCCCTGCCCATGTAGCAGTCAGTCACTTTGTCTTGGGCCATCGGTGCCTCTGGAAAGCGGCAGCCAATCTCTGTCTTCCCGTTCTTCCCAAGAACTCCCTCTGGGGATGTGCGCAATAATATAAGGACATGAACTAGCTTGCAGTCACCGAGGCTGACAGTCACTGCCTGTGGGGATAGTGGGACTGGTGAAGACATTCTGACAAATATGCCACTTGACTTTCTTCCCCTTCTCTTTTCAGAGCACAAGTGGCGCGCCGGGGCTTACAAAGTCAATGGCTAGTTCCTATTTAAATGCCACATGTATTTGGAATGAGTCCCACAGTGGCATAAATCAATCACATGCTAATGCTCAGTGACTAGTCAGGCGCAAGCTGGCTCTGTCCTGCTTTTCGAAACAGAGTGCATTGAGAGCATTATTCTTATACGTGCTGTAATATGACAATTAGGATTTTTAATTTTTTTAAAAAGCAAGCAATAGTCAAAAGTAAATGACTGAGGCTGGAACACACCTTACTAGGAGCAGGTCCCAAAGAGCTTAATAAAACTTGCTTTGGAGGAAGCATGTGGGGATTTTACTGTTAATAATGGAGAATTTCAATAACTGTCAATTTTACTGATGTCTTTTTTAAAGCACCCACCATGCTCGGAAGGGCAGTGGTTTATTTATTGAGCCAGGGCTTATCCTACCACTAAACAGAGTGAGGCTGTTGTCTCAAGTGGCAGATAATAAGGGCAAAATGGCAGCCTCCCACATTTCTCTCTTGAGCCTCTCATGCTCCTGCTTTGTGAGAGGACAGAGCTGTGTATGCTTCGTGGCTCACTTTGCACTGCCTAAATTAGCCTGCTGCTCTCAGGGGAGGACCCTCTCTCTTCTCTTGTGCTGAAGTAAAATTAAATTGACAGTCCAGCCTGTTCCTATAAGTGGTAAATGGGAAGGACCCTGACTTGCCCTTTTCTGCCTCAGGCACCAAAACCCCTTTCCACTGTTCAGGGTTTTGCGAATGGGTGGATGAGAAGCATAGTTAAGAAAGTGGGCACAGTATTGCTGTTACCAAGAAAATCAGTGAAAAAAATTAATGAGGTTCAACAATAAGTATTTGGTTGTTCCGGGTTTTTCGGGCTCTTTGGCCGTGTTCTGAAGGTTGTTCTTCCAATACTTCCAATAAGTATTTGCCTAGCTGAAGTGAATGACAATAATAATTTAGTAGAGCATACATAGAGCTTATATATTCATTTATTGGATTTGTATCTGCTTTTCAGTTTGAGCACCTAAGGTGAATTTCTGAGGTAACTTTGAAGATTCTAGCTTAGGCAAACTACCCAAGGAATTTTGTGAGACAGGAAAAGCCTTAATAAGATTCAAAACATCTTTTGAGTTATGGGAAAGCGTAGCATGCATTGTTCATTTATGGTTGAATTTCCCTAAAGAAAAATTCCAAGAGGACTTCAAAAGTTCCTGTTCAAATCCATCCCAAAAAATCTGTTGTTGTTGCTATATGCCATCAAGTTGCCCCAACCTATGACAACCTTATGAATGAGCAATCGCCAAAATGTCCTGTCCTCAACAGTCCTGCTAACTCAACCTTGTGGCTTCCTTTACAGAGTCAATCCATCTTGTATGTGGTCTTCCTCTTTTTCTTTCTGCCTTCACCTTTTCTCCATATTATTTTCTTTTCCAGTTAATCTTGCCTTCTCATGATGTGCCCAAAGTAGGACAGCCTCCATTTCAACATTTTTGCCTCCAGAAATAGTTCAGGCTTGATCTGGTCTAGGGCCAACTTGTTTATCTTTCTGGCAGTCCAAGACATCCACAAAGCTCTCCTCCAGCACCACATTTCAAATGAAGCAATTTTTTTCCCATAAGGTTACTAACCAGAGAATTAACACTCCCTAGAACCATGGGTAGCTCATGGACTGGTGCTGGGGGCAGCACACTCCTACATTTTGAGAAAGGGAATCTCCTTGCCATGGTCACGAGCTGTCCTTGTCTAGATCTAAGGAAAGATCTTGGATAGCCTTAAAAAAGATAGGACAGTTGTGAGAGAGATGCCCCCAATTAAAAAGTGTTCAGTTAATTGAACATTAAGATATAGCCTGAAATCCTGTTTACCATTATGGAACATAAAGCAGTGCTGAAAAAACATGCTGGGTGTTATGCCCAGGCATTGAGGATTGTGCAATTTGATTGCACATTTGGTCACATGATTCCCGCCACAACCATTTGGAGACACATAAACCAAAATACTTTCTGAACAGCACTTCCACCGTGTCTCAGTTTTTCTGAATTGGTTGTGCAGTTTTGTATTGCACCCACAGGGCTGTGAAACAGGATTTCACTCATACCATGCTGATAAGATTGTGATTAATTGCAATCACATGCCACTTAAGTAAGTTTTTATCTCATAAAACCTGTTTCTGGTGAGATGAAAGTTCTTTGGTTTTTTCAGAGACAAAATTCTTTCATTTGGGTACATGCTGATAGGTAATAGATTCAACAAATTAGTGTTTCAATTACCTTTGTAGTCTTTAACCAGGCAATTTTATGAAGCAGTTAAATACACAATTCCAAACAATTGGTGTGTGTGTGTGTGTGTGTGTGTGTGTGAAAGAGAGAGAGAGAGAGAAGATTAAAGTACTTTGATATGTACAATATATATTGATCACAAAATGCCTGTTGTTTTGACAAGTTAAGACATTACCACACTCCTTTCCCACTAGGTTTTCTAAATTTTATGGTGTTTACAAGCTCAGATTAGATTAACTACATAATAGCTTGTGGCTATTTATGCATGTTTTTAAAGTACTTCAGATTTCATGCACCATTTGGAACACTATTTTTTTTATATTATACATTGGAGAATTTGCATGGATTGTTTTCTTTTGGTCTTTAAAAAAATAAATAAAAGAATCTCATAATCAGTTAAATTTCTATGTAGCTCTAAATGTTCCTGCCCCGATACAGAAATTTCTGTTGACATGCAGAAAGAGACTTGTGTTCACCATGCATCTATTCCATATCCTCACAGTTAAGAGAGCAATCTGCTTTATGTAGGCAGGAAAAGACTAAATCCATAAATAGGCTTTCTATATACGTATTTCAGATGCTGGTGGTTTCTCCTAGGCATATGTAGAATAATCAGCACCTGTAGAAGTGGATGGAATGGAGATCCACTTTCCCAAATAAATGCTCATAAGGATGACATATATATTAGCTCTTCCCCAAGCACCCTGTAACTGTGCAAAATCGCAGCTCCCATCATCCACAGATAGCATGGTGGGAAGGCTCAGTCATACAATCTTGTGTGACATCCATCTATAGCATTTCCAATAATTGCTCAGTTTTAATCAACTTCTCAATTAAATGGGTAGATGTGTCATTAAACCCTTATCCTGTTGAATGACTTCATCAAGATATCCACTGAGTTCTGGAGCTCAGTCACAGTCTCATATGCCCCCCACTTTCTTCTTCCATTTCTTCACTGTGATCCCTCACTTCCCGTAGTTTGCTGTAACATCTAAACGTGGCAAAGAATTTGCTTCCAAATGAGCACTGGAAATCTAGCTTAAAACCTGGGTTCTATTTCTGGCTCAGAGGTTTTGAATTCTGAGTTGGAGGTTTGTGGTATCACTGTTTTCCTGAATCAGCTGTAATGACAAGCTCTAGTAGACCATGAACCAGGAAGTAAAGGACAGAATCAAAGTACAAAGAGGAAGGATACTGGGAATTGCAAGCATGGTCTCTTTGGCTTAAATGTGTGGCTCGGCAGTTTATAAACTAACTGCCTGGAATGGGATTCTGTCCGAGTTTACATCTTTTTGATTGCCCTCCTCATGTTCTTAGCTGCATCCAGCACCAAATTGTCTCTGGATTGCAATCATGACCCAATGGCATGTTTAACCCATTTATCTACCGTAGGTAAACACAGGGAAAGTCACCCTCTGCATAATACCATGCAGCAACTTGTATTAACTGCCCCCTGCCCCTGAATGCTTTCAATGTATTTACATTTATTGTCAATGTTGTTCTTATTTGAATATTTGGTTTGCTGCTTTTCTGTCTTATTGTTATTATGGTTATTTTTATTGTTGCAAACTGCCCAGAAATGGCCTCCGACTAGATGGGGTGGTATAGAAGTCAGGTAAGCAAGCAAAAACTCAACATGAACAGCATTCCCTGAAGCTAACTTTGTCTTTGGAGGTCATATTTGTTCAGTGTCACTTCCTCTGATCATCTTACAGGTTTTTAGAAAGCAGTCATATTACTACCTTCATTTGCAAATTCTTTAGTCTCATCGTGTCATCCAAAAGAGTAGCCAGTAGAGAGAGGAACAGGAATTGCTGCATCAGCAGTTTGTGCTGGTTCATTTTTAGGAGGGACAGGGGTTCATTGGTTCCCAGCCCCACTTCACCAGCAGGCACCCACTCAGAGGCAGCAGGACCCAGAGAAGGTGGGGCAGGGTATCCAGGGCACTGTCTCTGAGTGGATGCCTGCCAGAGGTGGCCGGGTTGGGAAGCGCTGAACTCTCCTCCAAAGGATGAAACATCATAAACTGCTGAAGTGGCAGTTTGTGCCCATCTCTAGCACCTAGCCTTTCCATCTCCTTTGTAACACATGGGACTGTCTCCAAATTATATAGACCAGTGGTTCTCAACCTTAGATGTTCTTGGACTGAAGCTTCATGAAGCCTTCACCACAAGCTGTGCTACCTGAGGTTTCTGGAGTTGTAGCCCAAGAACACCTGAGTTACCCAAAGTTGGGAACCACTGATGTAGGCTTAAAAAACCCTATACTCATGTAATGGGGAGAACTTACTGAAACAAGCAATTGGTTCTTATGAGTAAGTTTCTATTATATTAGGCTCTGAAGAACAGTGATTCCACCTGTGGTTGGCTGTTAAGTAAGAGCCCAAGTGGATCCAAAAAAGCAGACTTGATATTTGGGCAAGTTTTCAGAATGGCAAACGAAAGAGTGCCACATGCTGCTTCCTCTGTGGATTTTTGCACACATGGATCCCATCAGATTCTGTCAGAGAATATGATGCATGCTGTGGGCTATTGTCTTCCTATTTTTATATATCTACCCAGGCCTATCTCCATTGTCTCACTAGTTCTTCTTAGAACACAGGTTCTAAGTAAGTAAGTAAGTAAGTAAGTAAGTAAGTAAGTAAGTAAGTAAGTAAGTAAGTAAGTAAGTAAGTAAGTAAGTAAGTAAGTAAGTAAGTAAGTAAGTAAGTAAGTAAGTAAGTAAGTAAGTAAGTAAGTAAGTAAGTAAGTAAGTAAAATTAATAAGCAAACACCAGATTGGGAAAGGCACTTATGAACTTATTGTGTAAGTCAGTGTGTGAATGATCTTTCTGCTCTAATCACTAATGGATTGTGCTGATATGGAGAAAAATTACATAAATGTCATCGCCTTGGTTGTTTCAGAGGATATCCTTGACTTCCTTTCACCACAAGAGAATTTGATGCTTCTGAAGAAGGTACATTGCCTTCGCTGATATTTCTGGGCGACCTTGTACACTCCTACATGATTCTTCCCATACCACCAGCATTATTGCTCCGAAGTCGTAGTACGCCATTGAATCGGTACCCTTTGCTTTAATTTATGCATGCCTGTTTTCCTCCTGCGAGTCTCCAAAGATCTTTATGGCCCATTATTGAGTGACTAAATTGGGTGCAGAATATTTTGCAAGGCTCTGCCGGAGGTTTATTACGCTCATCATTCTTCAGAAAATCATGTTCCAGCAGGTTCAGGCAGCATGCAGAACATGACACATGTGTGAATTAGCTGTTTCACACCACCCTTACGATATTATCACCACTAATAAAACCAGGGGGAAGACCTTGGGGGGAAAGGCTGCACATTAATTTGGTCACACAGCTTTGGGAAGCTATCTTTGTTAAACCTGAAGATAAGAGGCACCATTACCCTGTTTTTCTTTCTTTCTAAAAGCTACTGCCAATTGTTGAGGGAGTCAGAGCACTGAGGTACCTTTGTAATCAAGTGTTGGTCCAGTTGTCTTCCTGCTGGCTTTTTAATATGAAGACATCTTCAATGGCTCTCTAGAGTTGTTTTATTAAGCTTGAGACGGTATTTGCAAAAAAAAAAGTTTGATGTTGTATGAGCACGGATGCTCTAAATGGTGTTTTCAACTTTGCTTTTATCATCAAGTACTGTATACTGCTGGTAGGTACAAACAGGGCTGTGTAAAAATGGCAAGGGGTGGTTGAGAAATCCATGAGCTATTTGAGAGAAAATAAAGATGAAATATGTATTTAAGTACATATTTAAATGAGAATGTTCAGCTGTGTTACTTTTTCAAATGCACAGATTAGTGCAGAAACAGAACCGAATGGAGTGCCTTTTTACCACTTCTTAGTTATGGCTGGCTTCAGTATGTCATTATATTCAGTCTCCTTGAAACTTCTAATATTCCACTATAGAAAATGGTGAGCTTCAGCATATTAAAACTAGGCTTTAGAAAGAGATTTCCTTCTCTCCTCTCCCTCTCCTCTCTCACACATACATGATACCATTCATGAATTCTGCAGTATAATGTGGTCAACAATGAACAGAATCCAGGCTACTTTGCTTTACTTGCCTGTTTGTTTGTTCTTAAGCAATGTGAAAGAACTCCAGTGAAGATAGAAATCGTTCAAAGACAACAGAAATATATTTAAGGGAGGTAATTATATGAGCCTTTATCCCATTGTTTGATCCACTGAAGGGATGGGCTAGCTTGCTCCTTTTGCCTGTGACCAGATGATGCAAGTGTGACAAACCCAGACCTACTGGGATATGTCACACAGTTACACTAAGCTGCCACCAACCATTCCCTTTAATAAGTCACACAGACCAGGGATGGATTTTTAAACAATAAAAAGAATAAGGTTTATTTAAAAACACACAGGGAAAAATAAACAATCAGGTGAATAGGATAAAGTAACGTGGCTTATTCTCACTCATACAAGCATACAGTTTGGTTCACCAAGAACCCTTAACTTAAAGCACAGACCCTGAACCTATCAGTTCTGGCTAACCAACAGACACCTGAACCTATCAGGTTGGTACTCTGACACACAGAAGTACCCTGTCTGACACACAGACTCCCACAACAGCTTCTTCTTCCCAGCTGCTGCTTCGTCACAACCCAGTGTCTCACAGTGTCTGTCTCAGCATCTCTCTCTCACCACACAGGCATCACATATTTATACAGTACAGCCCCTCCTCCTGATGTCCCGCCTTCCACTCCCCATAGGATGGAACTTTCCCTCCAAACCCATGACAGACAGGTAACATCAGTGCTGTTATGTAACACCTCCCCTCTTTATAAGTTGTTTTGTAGGGGGAAAGCTAACGTGCTTTTCACCAAAAAACAACCTGTATAAAATACACAACAACAGTTATACATACCTTACCATACTTACTTATACTCTAAGTTAAACATAGCAATTAGGCATTTAAACATTTACCTTATACATTACATCAATTTACCTTTATTCATACAAACCAAATTCAAAACCAGGTACATTTAACTTTTTGTCATCATTATATACACATAGTCCATGTTTCTTTCGCCGTCTTCAATCTTCAGGTCTTCTTGATAAGGCGTCAGCAACACAGTTCACTGACCCTCTGACCACCTTCACTTCAAAGTCATAGTCCTGTAGGTTTAAAGCCCACCTCATAAGTTTGCTATTGTGGGTTTTCATTGTCTTTAACCATTGCAATGGTGAATGGTCAGTACACAGAATAAAATGTCTTCCCCAGATGTAAGGCTTGGCCTTCTGGATCGCGTAGACTATGGCCAAACACTCCTTCTCCACGGTTGCCAAATGTCTCTCACCTTTTTGAAGTTTCCTACTCAGGTAGGATACTGGATGCTGGTCACCATTCTCATCCTCCTGGCACAGAACTGCTCCTACCCCGCTGTTAGACGCATCTGTGTAGATGATGAACTCCCGGTCGAAGTCTGGAGCACGCAGGACAGGATAGTTGATTAACGCCTCCTTTAACCTCTGGAACGCCGCCTCACAGTCGCTGGTCCACGGGATGCGGTCATCAGCCTTCTTCCTCGTCAGATCGGTCAGCGGAGCCGCAATCTCGCTAAACCTCGGGATGAACTTTCTGTAGTAGCCCACCAACCCAAGAAATGATTTGACTTTTTTCTTGGTGTTGGGTCTAGGCCAATCACGAACAGCTTCTATTTTGGCCTCCAGGGGTTTTATCATTCCTCCCCCTACCATGTGACCCAAGTATTTTATCTCTGGGCTACCCAGCTGACACTTGCTGGCCTTTACTGTTAGCCCTGCTGCACTTAACCTCTGCAGCACTAACTCCAGGTGTATCAGGTGATCTTCCCAGGTATTACTGAAGATCCCTATGTCATCAATGTAGGCCACTGTAAAGTCACTGAGCCCTGCCAAGGTCTGGTCCATCAGCCTTTGGAATGTGGCTGGTGCATTTCTGAGACCAAAGCTCAGGACTCGAAACTCATAGAGACCAAAAGGGCTGCAAAAGGCAGTCTTTTCTTGATCCCTGGGATCAATTCTTAATTGCCAATATCCCTTTACCAGGTCCAATGATGAGATGAACCTACAACCCCCTATGGTTTCAATCAGGTTGTCTAGCCTGGGCATTGGGTAGGCATCAGGAGTGGTTACACGGTTTAATTTCCTGTAATCGACACAAAACCTAATGCTCCCATCAGGCTTGTCCACAAGGACTATCGGAGAGGACCAAGGACTAGAAGAGGGGACGATTATGTTCTCCCTCAGCATTTCGTCCAGCTCCTTCCGCACCTTGTCCCTATAGGGTCCCGTTACTCGGTATGGGGATACTGCCTGCGGGGTTGCATCCCCTGTGTGGATCCGATGCATCACTCCCTTCACTATCCCCGGCTTGTTGGAAAACATCTGTTGATATTTACTAAGCAGCATTTTTAGTTCTTGCTGCTGGTCTTGGGTGAGTGCAGGACTGATCTTTACCTCCTCTGGGTTGTATTTTACTTCCCCTCTACCCTCCCAGAAGGGTAATTCAGCTTCCTCACTCTCAGCTGCTTTTATCGCGAATAAAACCCTCGGTTCCCCTCTGTAGTAGGGTTTTAGGGCATTCACATGAACCACCCTCCTTGCTTGGTTCTCCTCCTGCTCTATCAGGTAGTTCAGGTCTGACATCTTGGAAATGACCCTATATGGTCCTGCCCATTTGAGCTGCAGTTTATTCTCTCTGCAGGGCCTAAGCCAAAGCACTTCCTCCCCTGGGTCAAAGTGCCTCTCTCTAGCTTTGTGGTCATACCATGTTTTCTGTCTGACCTTCTGAGCTTGCAGGTTTTCTGCTGCCAGCTCTAGATTTCTCTTCAGGTCATTCATCAAGGTGTCTATGTATGTCATAACGTCTTGTGGGTCATCCTGGGTGATCTGCTCCCAATCTTGCTTGATCAAATCAAGGGGCCCTTTCACCCCTAAGTGTGCAGCAAACATGTCAGAGTGACCCCTTTGTAAGATCATGGGGCGATACTTTCCAGGTACCACCAGCTGACTTCTGATCCCATCTCCCCCTTTTGAGATGTTTCTCAGGGTTTCTCTATATAAAATCCCCTTTTTCTCCAGAAATCTCACTGGGGTTTCAGGTGTTAGCTGGGCGTCAGTCACCTGTTCAAAACACTTTTGGAGAGTGGCGTCTGCCTTTTGCTCCTGTCCAAATCTGCTGTCCGTGGTTAAGGTTTCCACCACAGCTTCTGAACTCCCCTCTGCTTCCGTCTCTGGCTCATCATTACCCCCCTGAACTGTCCCTGTGGTGGCTTGTGAGCGTGTAATCACTAGCACCCGTTTCACATGTTCAGCCAGGTCATTTCCCACGAGCACGGCTGCTGGCAGAGTCGATGAAATCGCTAGCCGCCAATCTCCCCTCCAGCCTTGAAAGTTGACAGGTACCTCTGCTACTGGCAGAGAGATTACCTGCCCCTCAATCCCTGCTACCTTCATGCTCTCATTTGGGATTATAAACTCCCTAGGGATGATATCTGGATGGCATAGGGTTACCTGGGAACAAGTGTCCCGCAGCCCCCTATACTGACGGTCAAGTATTCCTACGTCCACCCCAGCTGTCTCAAACAACTGAGAATCTGTTTTCACCAGCAAGCAGCGCTTTACCTCTATAAGAGGACCATTTTCCTCAGCCTGATCAGCAGAGGTAGCTGTTCCAGACTGAGTAGCCATGGCAACAGGCTCCCTCAGTGAGACTGAGTCTTGCTCTTTCTGGACACAGAACACAGCTTTTGGCTTGGTCCCACTAGACTCCTGAGGCACCATTCCTTTTAGCTGCTTTAATTTCTGACACTCTGAGATTAGATGACCCTTTCCCTGACAGAAATAGCATTTTCTGGTGTATTTTGATTCTCTCTCATCTTGTTTTGGTTTTCCCTCCAAAATCTGAGGTCTTTGTTTCATGTCTGAGGGCTTCCCTTCACCATGGGCCCCTCCCCCTTGCTGGCTTTTCCCTGGTCCCTGAGAGTACTTGCTGTAGGTCTCTTTGGGTTTACCTACAGATTTCCCCTCACCCAAGGGCTTTCTTATTTGGGAAATAAAATCTGCGATCTCTGCGGCTGCTGCCACAGATTTAGGTTTCCTTTCCCTCACCTGGAATTTCAATTCCCCATGCAGGACTGAATAGAACTGTTCCAGGGCTATCAAGTCTTTAAGCTGCTCATAGGTCTCTACTCCCTCCTGCGATAGCCATTTCTCAAGCAGCCTCACCAATTGGGCCCCCACTTGGGTAAAAGTCTGTTCTGGTTTTTTTTGTGAGGGACCTGAATCTTTGTCTCAGCTGCTCTGCATTTATCCCATGTCTGGCAAACACCAGTTTTTTAAACTCTGCAAAATCTTTCATCAGTTCCTCAGGCATCTCGGCATAAACCTCAGCCAGGCTACCACTGATTAAAGATCGCATGATGGTCATCTTCTCAGTTTCCCTCACTGAGAAGTCCACAAACGCTCTTTCCACTAAGGAAAAGAACACCTCAGGACAATCTCCCTTGTGGTACACAGGGAATTTCTTCAGGTCAGCCTTAGACAGTTGGCCTCCCTCAGAATCCCTATTGTTATTATTGTTCTGGTTCATCAGTTCCAGTTTTCTTAATTCAAACGCCATTTTCTCTCTCTCCAATCTTTCTTCTCTTTCCAATCTCTCTATCTCAAATTGCCTTTGTTTCTCCCTTTCCCTTTGCTCCATTTCAAATTGCCTTTCCCTTTCCTCCCTTCTTTCTCTCTCTAATCTTTCCTCCATTTCCCTCACCCTCAGTTCATGCTGTTGGGCTAGGAGTATTTTTCTGAGTTCTGGGTCCTGCTCTCCTGTGCTGTCACCTTGCACTGAGCCAAATTCATCCTCAGAACCTTGGTCAATCTGGGGGTCTTTCACTTCACTCATGTCTGCTACTTGGCTTCGAGTCAAGGGCATAATCCCCCCTCAGAACAGGCTACTTTAAAAAGTCAAGCCTCAAAATAAAACGACCACTTTTTTCCTTTTTGCCTCAGAACCAGCTCTCCCTAGAGATTGCTGCTGTTCTTCAGCACTAACTTGCAACAGTATCGAGTCAGAGCCTACCCCCCTCTGCTGGGCCTCTCAGCTGGCAAGCTAGCTCGCTGTTGCTACGCAGTTTTGCCTCAGCCTTTTCCCGCCAAAACTAGGCTGCCTCAGAGCACCTTAATCTAAGTCTCCCCAGTTGGCACGTTCTTCCACTAGTGCACCTCCCCGTGAGGTACACCTAGAAGATTACCTACGCGCCTCAGACTGTCCCTGACTAGACCCCCCTTGCTCTGGGCACACTTGCCAAGGCTTTGCTGGACCACTGGACAACTGGACCAGTCGTATCCCACACGCTGGACACCAATCAATGTGACAAACCCAGACCTACTGGGATATGTCACACAGTTACACTAAGCTGCCACCAACCATTCCCTTTAATAAGTCACACAGACCAGGGATGGATTTTTAAACAATAAAAAGAATAAGGTTTATTTAAAAACACACAGGGAAAAATAAACAATCAGGTGAATAGGATAAAGTAACGTGGCTTATTCTCACTCATACAAGCATACAGTTTGGTTCACCAAGAACCCTTAACTTAAAGCACAGACCCTGAACCTATCAGTTCTGGCTAACCAACAGACACCTGAACCTATCAGGTTGGTACTCTGACACACAGAAGTACCCTGTCTGACACACAGACTCCCACAACAGCTTCTTCTTCCCAGCTGCTGCTTCGTCACAACCCAGTGTCTCACAGTGTCTGTCTCAGCATCTCTCTCTCACCACACAGGCATCACATATTTATACAGTACAGCCCCTCCTCCTGATGTCCCGCCTTCCACTCCCCATAGGATGGAACTTTCCCTCCAAACCCATGACAGACAGGTAACATCAGTGCTGTTATGTAACAGCAAGTACTAGTGCAAACCACCCCATCCCCAGAGCATTCCTACCTGCACCTTTCTGGTTCCCTGTCTGGGGCTACTCCTTTTTTAGGTGTGGGCAGGATCACTGTGTTTTGGTTCATTCCCAGCATGTGTGATCACTGGGATCAAACCAAAGCAGTGCCTGCCACTTTAAATTTCTCCTCCACTTTCCATTTCCCAATATTGTTAAATGGTTTAAAAAAGACAGCTTTGCCATTTCATGATATTGGTGAATTTAAAACCTCTTATGCTTTTCTATGGTGGAGAGGAAGGAAGCAAATATAAATATATATATATTAAAGCCTATTGGGATAGCACTGATGTGCTGTACCTTTTAGAATTCTTTTGATCGAAAGCTTCCTCCTGAAAGGAGAAGAGAGGAAGGATTTTTTCTCCATTGTTTTCTTAAGGGAGGCAGGCCAAGTAGGGTTGCTTGAGGTTCCTATGCCATGTGGTGCAGTCATTACAGCCACATGGCATAACAGATTTCTCCTTGACTTTAAATGACCATCTTTAGTCCACTCCTGCCTATTCCAATTAAGCTGCATTGCCAAGCTTTCTGTTGAACAAGCAAGGGGAGATTTGAGCCTAAAGCCACCACCTCTGTTACACACAAAACCCCATAAATAGAACAAGAAGGGGTTATTTCACCACAATGTCTCTTCAAGGCAGTTGGCTTCTTCTATAGATTTTCTTACACTTCCCACAACATCTTATCATATTAAATTGCATACATAGTTTTTTCCCCTCTTCATATATTTTATTCCAGATGTTATGGGCAGAACTGTTCCAGTTGCTCTTAGTACAGAAGGGAACATTCCTGACAAGCTGGATGTTCTGTGGCAAGTCAGAGATTAAGAAAGTCAAAGGCCAAGCAGTGCTTCTCAAAGGTACAAGAACTGAGCTTCAGAATTTCCTTTGCGAAGATGGTTTAGAAGCTTTCACAGAGAGCAGGCATAAGAAGGTTTTAGGCTTTGGCCAACTGTTGTTCCAAACTCATTTTTGCTGATATGACGGTTGTATCCCTCCAATGGAGTGAGCTTTTTGGTGGTACAGAGGATGGGTCTCTGTCAAACATCCCTCAGGGTCTCAGTTTTTCCATTTTCCCACCTGAGGCCAAATAGCTCCAATCTTCAGAATCTTGTACGTGGTAAACCACACCTCTCAATCATCCCTATTTAAATAATTAGTTATATTCTGCTTCTTTCCTCTACCTATTACCAGCACACACGTTTGTGTTAATTGAAGTTGAAGTCCAGAGCCATAGGCATTGCATGGCAGTAACTGTTTAAAGTTTGTGTTGATGCTTGCCTTATAGGACTGCATCACAGAGATTGGTAGAGTGATGAAGGAGATCTTGATTAAAATCCATGCTCAGCTATGGAAGCTCACTGGAATGCTGGCGCTGGTAAAACCACTTTTTAAATATCCCACATATCTTGGAAGCCCTGTTAGGGTAGTCATAAATGATTTGTGGGTTGGTGGCACCAACACACAAGGGCTAGCGATGCTCAAAAAGCTGATTCAGGGCCATATCATGTATGCAGGCAGCAACTTAGACTCTCCATGTATAGTTGCCTTTTGATTCACATAGCTTGTCTCGGCATGCTTCCCGCCTGCTTGTCTCCGAGTGCCATTTCATCTCACAGATTTACAGGGGGCATACCAATTCGGCCGGGTTCTCTCCTGTGGCCTTCTCCATTCCAACTCCTGTTTGTCTTGTCAGATTCTATGAGTATTCTTTACGTCCTCATGTTATTCCCTCACCCTACATCCATCTTGTCAAACTGCGGGATAGGGGCAGACAGTTTTGAAGCATGCCTCCTGTACGGCAGCCTTATGTGCCATCACTCTTAATACCTCCGCCGTCTCGCGGTCCCTCTCTCTGCTCTTTGCACGGAGCAACTCTGGCCTCCAGATACTCTCTGCGTTTGCTAGCAGCCACAAACGGCTTGCTCTTGTTTGCGATCAGACAACACTGAGCTAACCTTCTCTTTGAGGGATTGGAATGAAACCATGTCAGCTGAAAGTCGTCCCTCCCCCTCTTCTAGTTCAAGCCCTCTCAATTCATTTGAATTAACACTCAGGCAGAGATAGAATGGAGTAGAGGGAAGCCCAGCCCAGGCAAACCATTAAAAATAATGCCTCGAAGTGAAACATTATGCATTTAAAAGTAGTTGAGCAGTGCATGAAAATGTATTCCTTAGCAGGGGGCACAGAGGGGCTCTCTTGAACCAGCCAGAGTTGAACTGCTAATACATTTGAAAGAATTTTGGATATTTCTGGCTTTTTCTGATCATCCACTTTGCAGGTTGCCTGCAGGGGAGGTGACAGGTTTCTCACCTTTGCAGCAGGCTCAGCGGAGAAGTACGAAGGAAGAACACAGAAGTGGAAGAGTCCGACTTGTTTTATTATCTTTGAAGGTGCTTCATGAATACAACTGTTTAAAGAGAACCCCATAGGTGCTACATGATCGGCATTTTGGAGTCAGGTTCATGATCATCATAAGTAATTCAACCCAGAGACCTAAAAAAATAAGGCGAAGCTTTTCTGCTTTTTAGCTACCACATCTTACCTTGCACGTGCTGCCCACAGAACATACTGATGCTGGCAGTTCAGGACTGGAGCTTTCTTCTGCAGAGGTAGACCAGTGAGATCATGGGAAATATGTGGCCCTCCAGAATTGGCCGTGCATCTCTACAGATGTGCCAGATGTTTGCTTGAGAACCTTTGTAACATGAAAATGGCATTTGTGAGTGGTTTCCAAGGTCCACATGCATCCCTAAGGAATCCCCCTCCCCATTCTATTCAGAGCTGTAACGGGTGCGGGGGGGGGGTAGTTGAGGCTTTGACCTAAGGGACTGAAATGCAAAAAATTGCTGGTGGAAGGGCAAAGACCTACCTGTTGGCATTTTCTGTTGGAATGGTACAAATCCATCTGCTCTTAATGTGTACACAGCCTCCAGCTACTCCTCCCCAGGCAGAAGGTAACACAAAACATGCAGGTTCAGCATTGAACTAATATGGCTTAGACCAGACATTCCTTCCTTCCTTCCTTCCTTCCTTCCTTCCTTCCTTCCTTCCTTCCTTCCTTCCTTCCTTCCTTCCTTCCTTCCTTCCTTCCTTCCTTCCTTCCTTCCTTCCTTCCTTGTTTGTTTGTTTGTTTGTTTGTTTGTTTGTTTGTTTGTTTGTTTGTTTGTTTGTTAGATTTCTATCCCACCCATCTAGACCAAAGGTCTACTCTGGGTGGTTTACAAATGCAAAAATCAATAAAACCAATAAGCATATATTAGAAATCCAAGATGGCAAGAGTATAAGAAATTAATACATTTCATTGCAGATGACAATTTTGTGTGATTAAATTGTAACCACGTAGGACAGCAAACCCCCATGCACAAAAGTGCTACTTAAAGCTCTGCTCTTCACAGCTGCCGTGTCTCCCCTCTGTTTTACTTATTTGGCATCAGTTTTTATGATAATCCCAGCCAGTCAGGGATAATGCACTACTACTATACAGTATAAGAGCTGAGGGAGAAGTCTTGTGGCACAGTGATTAAACGGCAGTACTGCAGTGAAAACTCTGCACATGACTGGAGTTCTATCACAGGCTCAGGTAGCCGGCTTGAGGTTCATTCAACCTTCTATCCTTCCGAGGTCAGTAAACTGAGTACCCAGGTTTCTGGGGGGCAGGGCAATGAGTAGCCTGCATCATTAAACTGTAAACCACCCAGGGAGAGCTTTAAGCACAATGGGGTGGTATATAAGCAACACACTTTGCTTTTTGCTTTGCTTTGCTTAGGCCTTGGGGAGAAATCTAACCCTCCAGAGGGTCCTAATCTAACCTTCTGGATTGCCTCAGAGGGCTATGCCCCTTCCCTATAATAACTTAGTTTTGTGGTTTTCCAGCTTTCACTAGGAGTTCCTCTCCCAGTCTAAAATGGTGAAGCATATCTCCCAATGCTTAGTTACTGGCAATAAGAGCTTTAAACCAAAATAGGCTGATAAAATAGCCCCCACTCTTTTTTCCTAGGTTTTTTCTATGACAACATCCCTAAACCTAAATTGGCTCATTGGTCCACTTAGGAGTCAATGGCTTAAATTCTTAAATTGCGCAGCTCTGTGTAGACAATAATGCCGACATCATAAGCTGTAGCAAATTGCTGCTGATTAAAGCAAAACATTGTGGAGTAATGGCAGTTTTGGGAGTGCATACAACTGGTGCACAAAGCAACAAAGTCACATGTAGGGTCAGAAGACCAAGCAGTCGTAAGATCGAATCCACGTGACGGAGTGAGTACCTGTCGCTTGTCCCAGCTCCTGCCAACCTAGCAGTTCGAAAGCATGCAAATGCGAGTAGGTAAATAGGGACCATCTCGGTGGGAAGGTAAACAGCGTTCCGTGTCTAGATCACACTGGCCATGTGACCACAGAAAGATTGTCTTCAGACAAACGCTGGCTCTATGGCTTGAAGAGCGGGATGAGCGCCGCCCCCTAGAGTCGGACACGACTGGACAAAAATTGTCAAGGGGAACCTTTACCTTTACCTCTCCAGTTCAATATTTTAATTTTATCTTGATTTATTATTGGATTTTTATCCCACCCTTCTAGACAGGAGTCTACTCAGGGTGGCTCGCAATATATTGTGCACCAACAGCTTAAAACAACAATTAAAATCTACAATAATACTGTAATCAAGATGGGAGGATAAACAGCAAAACCAAGAAAAGTAAAACCCAAGTATCGGCAGAAGGGAAGTCTTGCCTAAAGAGCCAAGTTTTTAATTGGCTCTTGAAACCACCCGGCGAGGGTGCCAGGCAGATCTCTGGCGGCAAGCTGTTCCAAAGTCGAGGGACCACCGCTGAGAAGACCCAGTTTCTTGTTGTTTCTTTCTGGGCCTCTCTTGGCATCAGGCCCCTCAGCTGTCTTTCCTGGCTATGGTGAGTGACTCGAGTAGATCTAGGTGGGAGAAGGCGTTCTGCCAAGTATCGAGGTCCTAAACCGTTTAGGGCTTTGTATGTCATTATTAACACTTTGAAGTCAATGCGGAAATGAATGGACAACCAATGCAGAGCAGCCAGAATGGGAGAGATGTGCTGGAATTTTCTCGTTCCGCTAAGTAATCTGGCTGCCGCATTCTGCACCATTTGAAGCTTCCACATCAATCTCAAAGGTAGCCCCATGTAGAGTGCATTACAGTGGTCTAATCTCGAGATTGCGAGCGCATGGACCAGAGTGGTGAGGGCCCTGCAAACAAGATAGAGAGTGGTCGCAATGACCAGATAGGCGGGGTATAAATAAAATAAATAAATAAATAAATAAAATAAGATGGTAATTGGCGGAGCGGACAACTGACGCCACCTGGGCTTCCCTGTTGAGCGCCAGGTCCAGATGTACTCCCAAGCTGCGAACCTCACGCTTTGCGGTGAGAGTCACCCCCCCCCCAAAAGAGAGGGAGTTTCCCAAACCGCAGATGGAGGGGCCATCCACCCTCAGGATCTCTATCTTGTCCGGGTTCAATATGCCACAGCTATAGTCCGAATGACTTTATATAATTCATTTAATTGAAAATCAAGCTTTACTTTCCAATTCTTTGCTACCGTTAATCTTGCCACTGATTCTGGCCATTACGAACTCACAAGTGTAAGGTGATGCATTGTCCCCTTCCATGTGGAGAGTGATGTACATAAATGGCATTTCAAAATTCTCCACTCTATTCGTGGCTGGAGAAATTGGAGCGATGATTTCCCCAAATTTCTCTAAGGGAAAGTGAACTTCTTGAATATATTCTTAGAGGTAGAGCTCACTGTTATAAGTGGGTGAGGGCCAGCTTTGTTTTGTTTTTCCCATCAGAAGATTTTTGGGTTTATTTGTATTGTCGCTGCAAATGGCAATACCACCAATGGTGTCAGTAGCTGGGCCACCCTTTCTTTTATTTATTTATTTATTTATTTATTTATTTATTTATTTATTTATTTATTTATTTATTTATTTATTTATTTATTTATTTATTTATTTATTCAATCAATCAATCAATCAATCAATCAATCAATCAATCAATCAATCAATCAATTAATTAATTAATTAATATTCCGCCTATCTGATCGGGTCAGGACCACTCTAGGCGGCTTCCTATTCATTGTACTCTACATGGAGTCATTCTAAGACACCATGTTGTTGTTGTTTTTTGGCAGTGGCAGAGAGTCAGTGACCAAACAAACTGAGAAATTTGGGAAATAAGATTGCAAAGTGGCCTTCTGTTTTCAGGGTTTAAAATAAAGATAAGTCTCATATAGTTTTTAAGAAAAATGTCTTGTACAATTTTTGACTCCACACTTAATGTCTTTCTCCAAGGTTTGGCACTTTCCTCAGGCTTTCTGAATGCTACATTTCAGGGAGAGGGGAGTGACAGTATTGTAGATGTATTTTGTCTCTGCTGGATATGCGTATATGAATATAGCTTTCCCCCCATGAGCCTCATAGAAGGAAGTGTTATTTCTAGCTGCAGGAAAAAAGATGAAGCATTCATTGTCCTCCAGTTTTCCTAAAGTTTTATACCATCATAAAAGAGGCTTTCCTTTGGCTGCCTCATATGACCTGTGGATAGCTCGGTGGTTTAGGCCTCTGGTGAGCGAGAGGTTGGGAGTTTGATTCTCCACTGTGCTTCCTTAACAGAAGCTGGAGTTAATGATCCATAGGGTTCCTTCTAGCTCTGCAGTTCTAAGATGATGATGATGATTCAAAAATACAAGGCACAGTCAATCAAAATTATTAAAACACTGGTTTGAATAGCAGGTACAAGTTTTAACCCAAAACCGAAGTATCTGTTACATATTGGTGCAGTATGTATGCTGTTCCTAATATTGCCATTTTTTGCAACTCTGATGGTGTTATTTCTGAGATCTGCAACTGTGCTTGTGGGGTACATTAGAGAAGGCTAATTCACATTTAACACAGGGTGGGTGCTGCCTTTTCCTTTCTTCGTAGATGCTTGCATTTTTTTAAATTTATTCATGTTAGGTTTCAGTTGTATTTCCTCCATTTCACTCTAAGGTGTCTTGAATGCTATTAATGAAAGAAAATTGCATGATGAATTGTAAAATAAAAAGATGGAAAAATAAAAAAATGAATAATTCCACCACACCAGAGCATACAGAAAACATCAGCCCATGAGCCAGCACTGTGTGAGCTTCCTTAAATTTTATATGAGAATCTGCAGCATGTATAATAGAGAGTAGGCGGCATCTTCCTAATAGATTAGCTATACAAATGTGCTATTATTTTTGGCATGCTTCATTTCAAGAATGGTATCTACAGTGTGATCTCTGAGGTGGTACAGCTATACAACAGGACTATACCATGTACTTTTGCTTAATGTATCAGGCAAGTGAAAAGCAATACAGTCAACCCTCAACTTACAAATGGCCCTACATACAAACCTTTCGATTTACAAAGGGCTCCGTTCGCAAAAATTGGCATCGACTTGCAAACGGAGCCTCGACCTACGAACGAGGTCAAGGTTCCATTCGCAAGTCAATGCCATTTTTTTGTGAACGGAGCTGTCGCCTTCGGAGGTCTCAAAGGGCTTCCCCCCCCCGACATGGGAGGAAGCCCTTTGAGACCTCCAAAAGTGCTGATCGCAGCAGCAGGGACCCCCAGGGAGGTCTCCCATGGTGGCGGGCAAGCCCTGGGAGATCTCCCTAGGGATCCCTGCCGCCGCGATTGGCACCTTCGGAGGTCTCAAAGGGCTTCCTCCCATGTTGGGGGGAAAGCCCTTTGAGACCTCTGAAGGTAATTTTTTGAAATGCTGGAACAGATTAATTCCATTCCCATGCATTTCAATGGGAAATGGTACTTAGACGTACTGTACGAACTTTTTGGCATACGAATGCCGTTCAAAGGATTACATTTGTAAGTCGAGGTACCACTGTATCTGAAGCCATATTACAGTATCTTGCTTCTCTCTTACCCTCTATTTTGTTCATAGAGGCAGAGAAAGACCATGTAGTGATGCACTTTGCTTTTGCTTGAAGCTTGTTCTCATTCAGTTATCATTCCTGGCAACAGGATCTGTAACAGAGAGTGTGGTGTAGTAAATGAAATGGTGAAGTAGGTCTCAGGAGACCTGGGTTCAAATTCCTTCTTGGGCATGAGAATTCACTGATGGGTGGCAACGGCAAACCGTTCCTTGAACATCTCACATACCTGAGAAACTCTACTAAGGTTGACATACGTTGGAAGCAACTAGTTCATGTGTAGCAGCAACAACATAGGAATATAGTCAAACCAAGAGACAAGTTATCTTCTAGTCTGGAAAGCTTGTAATATTAATACAGCAGGTATGAGACAGAGGAAATGAGGTGGCATGTAACCAAACAGTTGTTGTGTTCAGTTGATTTAGGTTCTGGAAATTTCATGTGGTGTTTCGATCTGCATTTACATTAGAAGAAACTGATCATTCATTCTGTGTAAATTCGGTTGCCTGGTGCTCATCACAGTGAACTCCTGTGATTGTGTATTTCAGCAAAAAGCAAAATAGAGCAGCAAACATGGAGCTCAGCCCTGCCTGTTTCTCTGCTTTCAAAGTGAGCTGGGATTTTTCATTTCATACATCATTTACAGCTTGCCACAGTGATTTCAGAAAGCCAGGATGTATTTTCAACACAAGGAGAAGAAAGGGGAAGATGTATTATTTGTTACAACAGTCTGGCACATTGGGCTTCAATTTAATTATGCTGTAACATCAAAAAATGCATTAGGAGCGGGGAAGAAAGCCAATGGTCCTTAACCCAGAGTAAAAGATAGGATCTCTTTGCACACCAAAAAGTCCCAGATAGACTCATTGGGCAGCAATCTTGGTTCTTTGACACATTACCAGTTATTATAGCAGCAGAGATGATGCACACACTTGATACAGGTGGAATGGCAGCTCCATAAATTTGAACGTGTTGGTGTAAAGCACACTTGCCTAAGCCTTCTCTGAAAACTTGCTGCTTTAACTGTAGCACTTATTGCTGTAAAGTGCCCAGCCTCTTCCTTCAGGTATTGCTGAGTGTACAGACACCTGCTGGGCAGAACAATACATTTGGATGGGGATTCTCAGCAGGAATCCAGCATGCTCAGCAGAACCTCGGTGACCTTCTTGGAAAGGAGGACATCTGCATTTTCTCTTTTATCCTTTCTCTGGGCAGCTGATACATCTCAGTGTTGACATCGGATGAAAGAAAGGGGAGGGGTCTGTGGCAAATAAGCAAGGTTACCTAAATAAATGGGAATTGATGCTGTTGTAAGCATTCTGTGCTCATAAAACCCAGATTATACCAGCTATATTTCCCAAAAGGCACAGCAAGTGGTGGGCAAGTTCGTACTTTTCCTGAGGAACTTGTTTCCCTGTTAAGAGATTGTTTTTTTTCTTTTCATCCTGACTCAGTGGCTTGCTTCTGATGGGATGCCTCAGCTTCAGCCACAGCCATTTTATATCATAGTAGATCAAAATACCTTATCTGGCCTGTGGAAAAGGCTTGATTTGAATCCAAAAAGGTGGGACTGAGAGAGAGAGAGACAGTATTTTAAATGTAAGTTAAAACCTGGAGGGCAATCAAATTGTAGAAAAACAGAAAGTCGATTTGATATTGTAATATGAATAGATTGGATGTCAGTATATTCTGTGTTTCTCCTCCCCCTCCATTCCCCCCAATTTCCCCTTTTACCTTCTGTGTCTCTTACCTTATTCCAAGTTACTACAAAAAAAATAAAAATTATAAGAGTAAGAGAGAGACACTATTTGTAGGAAGGGATGGGAATTTTCTTTCATTCAGTCCTCTTCCTCTTCTTTTTTAATTTTTTCCCCCTGCCAGATTACATATCTTCTCAGAAATTCCATGGGGTTGACATGATTTTTTTTAAAAAAATTAAAACTGAATGGAAAGGAAGCCAAATTTTGGCTGAAGATGAGGGAAAACCTTTTAACTGTTAGAACAGTACAACAATGGAACCAATTACCTCAGGAGGTGCTGAGTGCTCCAATGATGGAGGCATTCAAGAGAAAATTGGACTACCATTCATCAGATCTCCTTTGATTTGGATTCCTGCATTAAGCTGGGGTTTGGATTCAGTGGCCCTATAGGCCCCTTCCAACTCAATTATTTGATGATTCTAAGAATGCAAAACAGTTAGATCTGTCTGTCCAAATGGATTCTCCAGAGTTCTCTTTTCTTCATCTTTTCTTTTCTTTGCATATCTACCTGTAAAAGCCATACGGGTCCTTCAATGCAGCTCATGTGATATACTTATAAGAAAGTCCTACAAATGTATTATCACAAACTGTCCATACAAAAGGCACAAAGAAAGAAATTGATTCCTCAGAGATGTATATTGGTGGACTGTGCAACACTCTTTAGAAACATCCAAAGGAGCGGCCATTTCAAGTATCCTTTTGCTCAGTACTTGAGGCAGAATAGCTCCTCAAGAAAGAATGCTTCAAAGCATGAGGGCTTGACACAGCAAGATAGATAGCCTTACAGCCAACAAAGCATGTCAAAAGACAAACATGTAACCCTCTGCCTACATATTAAAAAAGAGGAGAAAAGAGATTCTAGCTCATGTGAGGTACTGCAAGAGGAGTTGGGGGGTTTACAGCTCCCTGAATACCAACCTCTGCAGAGACTAGAATCCTCTTTGGGATTTATGGCAGCTTAAGTGTAATTGCATAAATCATGGCAAAAAAAGTGCCACTATCAGGTTGCCATTCACATTCCACGTTGTTTTCCAGTTGAGCGACTTGGCATGTAACCAGGAATATGAATGGCAACTTCTTAATTTGCAGCAACTCACTGCTAAGATTTATGCAATTACACTAGCAGCGTAAAACCCAAATAAGATTCTAGCCATTGATCTGAAAGGATCCATTGCATAAAAGAGATAAAATTTCAGTGATTTCTAGTCTTTGCATTGCTGATTCAGGTTTTAATTGTATCGATTGGAAATTCTTGTGTTATTTGGATTTGGTTCCCACTATTTTAATGACTTTCAGTCAATACTGATAATGCACTTTGGCCTAAAACAATTCTTCTTAAGTTTTCATGTCTTCATTTACACATGGATCCTATCTGAAGATCTTAGATGTGAAAAAATTGCTATTTGTTTCTAAGACAGAATATATGCAAAGGACAACCTTGATAGAGAGCTTTCAAGGCACTAGGAAAATGCATGTCAGTATCACCATACCACCTTGAACAGGCCTGATTTGGGAATCTTAGTATTTAGTTGGAAGGCCAACCACAAACCCCCAACATCATATAAGGACTAGGAATCTTGACAGAAAGCTACCAATCAGAATTGGTCTAATACTGGCTTAGATGGAAGAGTGGTACAAATCACCATAAGGCTGCTTCCTATGTTTCTGAATTCCTACAGCTGATGGAAAAAGAGGTGGATAGGTATCAAGAGTTCCAGAGGATGGTCTCATCTGAGGGTCTCTTATTCCTCTTCTGCATCTGTCCCAGCCAACCCCAGTACAATTGTGCTGACTGTGCTCAGGAAGATACTTTCCTCTCCCTTGTAAAACCTCCTAAGGCAGGCTTGGTTGATAGCTGGTATGAAATAAGTCTCCCTTTATGGACATTGTGAGCATATTTTTGAGGTTCCCATAGATATTCATACATATTTTGTACTTATTTCTCCTAACCCACACATTTTATTTGCAGTTTTTTGTAATATACACAGTTTTACAAGCAATGCAATTTACACATTATCTTCTGTATTACATACATTTGTGTGTATACATATGTGTTTCTGTAATATACAATTTCACATGTACTTTTTTGACCGGAGGACTACGTAATGAAATGTATGCATAAATTAGAAGTGGTAGAAACTGAGGTGGTTTAATAATATTGGCACCCCAGCCTTAAAACTTGGTTGGATCCAGACTCATTCCACAATCCCATTCACATCTGCCTTTGGGCAGTTGAGTCAGCACATGGCTTGCCCTGACTTGATTGCTTTCTCCCATGGCACCCTTATGTTTAGGAACATTCCTGGAGAATTTGCAATTGAACCTTGCATTGTCACAGCCATTTTTAGCTGCACAAGCCCAGGCAGGATGCAGAGAGGCCATGGTGGCTGGAAATGAGGAACAATCAGCATATTATGTTGCCTCCCCTTTGCCCAGCAATGAGTTAATGTAGGGATGGGAAAGGAGAAAGAGCTGTAAGAGTTGGGCATTGTGAAGGTTCGAATCGGGTCTCTTGCTGGTCAGACACAAACACAGGACGTTCTTTCAAATTCAAAACTGGGATTTATTGGTACATTAAATTTTGGGTCTGCAACTTTCACCTTATCAATAGCTTAATCTCTCGTTGCCAACGGGTCAAACGAGGGTGTCCATAGATCTTGCAAAAAACGGGTTGTAACCAGATTCATACCACGGACCTTTAACAAAAGGGTTAGTGTCCTCATAGTCTGGCGAATCTAAACCAGTGTTGATCAAGGGAAGGGTCTCCTCATCTCTCCCTTCCAAGTCGAATGGGTCGTCTCTCTTGGAGGGAGGTTCCCATGGTCCGGTGAATACCTCCTCCGGTGAGCCTCCTCCAGACGCCATGTCCTTCTTTCTCATTCCTCTCTCTCCACTGCTTCTTTCTCTTCCCTTAACCTCCGTCGCCACTCTCTGGCTTCGGATTCCCCCCAATAAGAGGGTCTAGGAGGCAAGCCTCTCCTCCGTCGGTAGTCTGCCTCTTCCCGAGGCACCCGGACCTCTTCACATTTCCCTGTCCAGGGATCTTCAGTCCAAATCAACTCCCAACCCCCTGGTATGTCATCTCTCTTCCCTTTTATATCCACACTTCCCGCCTCCACCAACGGTCTGCCCTTTCTTCCATTCCCGCCTTCTCAGTCCCGGTTTGGGTAGATACTGATATCTTTCCCATCCCCTGCTCTAGGTCCCAGGTGTCTACTCCCTGCTGGACTGTCACGACGCGGGAAGCTGGTGGATCTGTCTGTATCTCTTGCTCTTTCTTAGAGGAGGACGACACTCCGGCAAGGGCTTCAATCCCCTCGCCTCTGATCTCACAGGCATAGGGTGGGAGAGGGAAATTTAAGTGACACTTCTTGGTTTTTTAAAGGAGGAAACAGAGAGGAGAGTTAGGTTGGGAAAAGCAGGTCAGGAGAAGGGGAAGGCTCAAGACCCATTACTGGAACTGTCTGGAGGAAGGGAAGTGGGGAGCCATCTCCCATGGGGGCCCTTTGAGCCTGAACAGGCAGGTTTACCAGAGCTAATGGGAAGCCTTGGCAATCCTGTAGAGCAGGTACTCTCAGGGATGTAGATTATTGGATGCAGTGATAGCCATATTTCTGATGACCCTGCCACAGCAGGCACCATTCTCTAGGACTCCCCAGTTTTGTAGCTGGAGTCGGTGACCCACTATAGGGCATAACTGTCTTCTCTCATCATCAGAGTGGAGAAAGCATAAGTGGGAGGCTTCAGAGAAACTGCTGCAGTCTGTGGTCCCTTCTGAAAGAAGCTAGTCTGCCTTGCCTCTCATGAAACAAAGCATAACCCACATTTCCTGCACTTACAGAATCATCTGCATCAATAACATAAGCCGGGCGGGGGCAACCTTCCCCAACAAGGGGGAGGCCCAACCAAAAGGCTCACTTCTAAGCAGACATGCATAGAACTGGGTTCTAAATTATTTGAAATTAGTCTTGACTTGATGTCAATGGGAACTTGGCAGGGTTGCAACTTAGTCCCATTGCTTTCTACATAATGGCTTAGACTGCAAGGCTCTGCTTTGGGAACTGTAATCTCTTTTTATTTATGGAGTGAAAACTGAAGATCAACTTCAACACGTTTCAAACTGTTCTCTTGCTGTTAATGTGGGAAATGTCAGTGTGACCAAGTGCTGAGAATCACGGCCTCCTTTCAAAACACAGCATCCCAACCAATTGAGGTTAACTGGTCACAGTTAGTACCTTATTGCTTAATTGTGCATTACATCACCTCTGTGATTGTTGACATAAACCCTCCATAACCTGTGTAACTTTGGATCAGACTGTTAGCTGCTGCTTTGTTAGCGGCACAGATAAAATGGCTCTTCTGTGTCTGATGCCTGAGCATGCTTGTGTGCATGCTGTCTCTCACATGCACACAATTAAAATTCAGTGTAAACAAAAGCTGATTGCTAGATTATTTCAGTGGTTAACATTCTTCCTGAGTATCAAAGGGAAAGGGCTCTAAACAGTAGTGAAGGGAGAATGCACGCTTATAATAACAAATAATAATCAGGCAGAGTTGTGGCGTATAAAGTGCATTGCAAATCAGAATTTTAATTTAATTCGGCACAAAAACAATAAGGGAAGACTTAGACGGGGAAGATGCTAACAGGTTCTTCCTTTGAATTGGCAGCTCTTGTCAGTTCTGATGAGGGCTTTTGCTGATGTGTCGTTGGCACCATTCTTTAATGCCAGCAAAGAGACAGAGGTAAATATATGCCTTTGGCCTTGCTTTTGTCTCTTTATTAAGGAGGCTGGTCTGCTGAAGTGCCTTTGTTCCTATTGTGTTCATTTGTCAAAATGCATATGGTTGCTGTGGATTTACATACTTGACTTGAGAAGATGAATGGATGCAATTAGTAACATTACACTTATTTCATGCGATCATTTTGATTAAAAATGTTGTTGGCTTTAAAAAAAAACATAATTTCGTGACCAAATTACCTAATTGTTCATTTTCTGTTGCTTGTTTGAGTTTAACTAGTTTTGGATAATTAGTAATCAGTAATTGAATTTATTGTTTTCTGATTAATTGAGTTAATAATGTTAATAACATGCCCATGTAGGAGAAGAGAGGTTAGATATCTTACATCTATCCCTTCTTCTAGTCCTACCCAGAACCAGATGGTATCAGGTGACCATATCATCAAACCCTCGAGCCACAGGGTGCTGTTGATGAATGCCAGGTCAGTACAAAATAAGACTGCCCTCATCCATGATGTAATTCTGGATGAGGGGGCTGACCTGGCGTGCATTACTGAGACCTGAGTGGGAGAAGAGGGTGGTGTCCCCCACTCCCAGCTGTGTCCGCCTAGGTACTCGGTCCAGCACCAATGTCGCTCGGAGGGTCAGGGAGGGGGAGTTGCTATAGTCTATAGGACTTCTGTTTCCTTGACCAGTCTTCCTATCCCTTTGAGAGGAGGTCTTGAGGGCCTGTATTGTGTGTTGGGCTTATGAGACCGATTGGGGATTCTGTTGGTGTACCGCCCACCCTGCTGCGTGCCAACCGTTTCCCTGCCTGAGCTGACGGAGGTAGTCCTGGACCTGGTGTTGAGGACTCCCAGACTGTTGGTGCTGGGGGACCTCAACATTCACGCCGAGGCTCCCTTGACTGTGGCGGCTCAGGACTTCATGGCCACCATGACAACCATGGGGCTGTCTCAATGTGTCATTGGCCCAACACATGAAAAGGGCCATACCTTGGACCTAGTTTTCTCAACGGGACTGGAAGATGGTGGTTTGGACGTGGAGGGGCTGGTTGCGACCCCATTGTTATGGCCACACCACTTCCTGGTCAAATTTAGTCTATTAGCTTTTCTTCCTCTGCAAGGGTGGGGGGGATCTATTAAGATGGTCCGCCCTTGGAGACTAATGGATCCGGATGTTTTTCTGCACACTCTGGGGGATTATCCGTCTGATATGGCCGACGCTCCTGTCGAAGGTCAGGTCACCCTATGGAATAGGGAGATGACCCACGTGGTTGACATGATTGCGCCTAAGCGCCCTCTCCCTGCACGCAGAGCCCAGACAGCTCCTTGGTATACTTCTGAACTGCGGGTGATGAAGCGAGAGGGGAGATGTCTGGAGTGCAGGTGGAGGAAATCCCACTGGGAGTCCGACCGAACACGACTTAGAGCCCATTATTGGGCCTATTTCGTGGATATACAGCTGGCAAAACAGCAATATTTCTCCAGCCGTAATGCTTCCTCAGAATGTCGTCCAGCAGAGCTGTTTCGGGTGGTCCGGGATCTTCTTCAACCGGGAAATCCAGTGGAGGTCCCGGACTGATCATCAGCTCACTGTAATCAGTTTGCCATTCATTTTGATGGGAAAATCACTCAGATTTGCAGTGGGTTGGACTCCACCCTTACTGCAAAATCGGAGGATATGTCCAGTGTGCCGTGCTTTGGTCAGATATTAATGGATGAGTCGTAAGATCGAATCCACGCAATGGAATGAGCACCCGTCGCTTGTCCCAGCTCCCGCCAACCTAGCGGTTCGAAAGCATGCAAATGCGAGTAGATAAATAGGGACCATCTCGGTGGGAAGGTAAACAGCGTTCCGTGTCTAAATCACACTGGCCATGTGACCACGGAAAGATTGTCTTCGGACAAACGCTGGCTCTATGGCTTGAAGAGCGGGATGTGCGCCGCCCCCTAGAGTCGGACACGACTGGACAAAAATTGTCAAGGGGAACCTTTACCTTTTTTTTCAATTGTTGAGACCTGAGGATGTGGACAGGGTGCTTGGATCTGTCCGTTCTACCACCACTCCGCTCAGCCCTTGCCCATCTTGGCTAATTGGAAGATCTGCCGGGGTGGGTTGCACTTGGGTCCAGGAGGCCGTAAACGCCTCTTTGAGAGAGGGAGTGGTCCCTACCAACTTGAAAGAGGCGGTAATTCAACCACTCCTTAAAAAGCCTAACCTGGACCCAAGGCTGGTGGTTAACTACTGACGAGTGACGAACCTCCCTTATTTGGGCAAACCTCCCTTATTTGGGCAAAGTGTTGGAGCGGGTCGTGGCCAGGCAACTCCAGGCACTGCTAGATGAATTGGATTTTCTGGATCCATTTCAATCAGGTTTCAGGCTGGGTTTTGGTATGGAGACTGCCTTGGTTGCCCTGTACGATGACCTTTGCCGGAAGAGAGACAGGGGAAGTGTGATCCTGTTGATACTCCTGGACCTCTCAGCAGCTTTTGACACCATCGACCATGGTGTCCTTCTGAATAGGCTGGCTGGGTTGGGAGTTGGGGGCACTGTTTTATGGTGATTTCACTCCTTCCTGGCTGACTGTGTCCAGAGGGTGGTGCGGGGGGACAGTTGCTCTGCTCCATGGCATTTATGTCATGGAGTTCCTCAGGGCTCGATAATGTCCCCCATGCTGTTTAACATCTACATGAAACCGCTGGGGGAGGTCATCAGGAGGTTTCGGGTGAGGAGTCAGAAATATGCTGACAACACTCAGCTCTACCTCTTGTTTTCCACCAATCCATGTGAGGCGGTTTCTGTGCTGAACTCGTGTCTGGACCTGATAATGGACTGGATGAGGGTTAATAAATTGAAACTCAATCCAGACAAGATAGAAGTGCTGTTAGTGGGTGCTTTGCCAGACAGGCTGGAGGGCCATTTCCCTGCCCTAAATACGGTTACACTCCTCCTAAGGGACAGGGTCCAGGGGTGCTCCTGGACCCCAGTCTAACTCTCAAATCCCAGGTGGACTCAGTGGCCAGGGGTGCCTTCCTTCAGCTGTGGAAATTGTACCAGCTACGGCCCTACCTGGATGAATGGAGTCTCATGACAGTTACGCATGCACTGGTAACATCACATATAGATTATTGCAGTGTGCTCTATGTGGGGCTGCCTTTGAAGACAGTCCAACGATTGCAACTGGTCCAGAATTGAGCTGCGCGGCTGGTGAGTGGTGGGGCCGCTAGAGAACACATCAAGCCGATTCTGATTAAATTACATTGGCTACCAGTTGCTGCCCGGGCCCAATTCAAAGTGCTTGTTTTGACATATAAAGCCCTAAACGGCTTGGTCCCTGGATACCTGAAGGATCACCTCCTTCCATATGAGCCTACCTGGCAGTTAAAATCTAGCCAGGGGGCCCTTTTGAAAGAGCCATCCCTCAAGGAGGTAAGAGGGAGGGCTTGTAGACAAAGGGCCTTTTCGGCAGCTGCCCCCAGACTATGGAACACCATCCCAACTGAGATTTGTCTGGCGCCGACGCTCGTGACATTTTGGTGCCAGGTCAAAACCTTCCTGTTCCAGAAGGCTTTTAATTGGAATAACATCAACTGTGGGTCCTGATGGCAATTTTTAGAGCATCTATTTTAATTGCATTTTAATTGTTTTATCTTTTATTGTATTTTAATTGATTTGTAATTGTTGTAAGCTGCCCAGAGACCTTTGGGTAGAGTGGGTGGCGTATAAGTTAAATAAAATAAAATAAAATAAAATAAAATAAAATAAAATAAAATGAATGAATGAATGAATGAATGAATGAATGAATGAATGAATGAATGAATGAATAATGCCATATGTAAGAGAGTTACATCCTCGTCCAGTTTAACACTATTGCATCCACATAAACTCCAATAAAGAGCCCTTCCTTGGGCAGCATTTCGTGCAGACATGTGTGCAATGTTCTCTCATGGATTGTTTCATTGTCACCACCATTGCCAAAGTTAGGGTAGCACTTGTGATGCTTGTAGGACAAGCTGGGGTGAGCACCTCACTCTGGCAATTTGAGGTTGGTTGTCCCCTCACTCCACTCATGACCTGCCTATAGTTTCTTTTGAAGGACTTATGAGTGAGATGGTGCATGTGTTTAAGAGGTTTTAGTTACTGCAATTCTCACTGTCTTTTGAGACAGGAAAAGTAGGGAACAGCGCAGTAAAACTGATCCAGGCAGAGCCATGAAGAGGCTTTAGTTTTAAAGTGATATATGTAGAAAATGTGAAGATTTTTAGAAAGTTTGTCTACCAGCTATCCACTGCATTGTATAAATGTAATGGCAATGGGTACATGTACTCTCTCCCAGGAAAAATGACTGTCAACTTCATTCACCAGCACAAACAGGATACTGGCCAATGTATTCTCCAAGTACGCCCACTGACCTTCACTCCCTGGAGGAATATTAACTTAACTGTCCTTCACTGCCTGGCGCTACATGATGCTAGCTTTTCCAAGATTACCATTGTAGTGATAACAAGAAGTCTTTAGTTATGGCCTTGGATGCATTCAGCTATGGCAGTTGCCCTTACCCATAGACAAGAAGACCATTACTGTACACTCCAGTTGAACCCATGGTCCTAAATCCAGTTGCTGCTCCCAATTACAGTTAATAAATGGTGAGTCAATGATTATATAAATCCCATTTATTCAGCATGTCTACTCTGATGGGGAGTCATGTGCATGCTACTGATAGAAATCTGGCCATGGCAGAGGGGCTGGTCAGCAAGAGATTCATTTTTCGTCTTCCTTCAATATGAAACTGAAAGGTTCCATTGAAATGTAAATGCAAGTCAAGAAAAAGATGTAATATATAGTTTTGTAGAAATATATAGTAAGTTTGACAACTATCATTGAATAATGGCTGTTGCGGGTTTTTCGGGCTCTTTGGCCGTGTTCTGAAGGTTGTTCTTCCTGGCATTTCACCAGTCTCTGTGGCTGGCATCTTCAGAGGACTGGAGAAGGAACTCTGTCCATGCTCTGAAAGCCTTCGAGAATATATCATTGAATACTTTATCCACCCTTCACCTGCTCAGCTATGATCACTTCATGCAACTGAAATTCATGCTATTTTTTCTGAGCAGTGGATATTTTATCAGTAGCTTTTGACATAATAGACTACCTGCATTGGTCTAGTCTTTCCTTTTCTTCTGGCCTGCTTTAATACTGCACAGTTTAATATATATTTCGGATGTCATTTCTGTATGCTCTGCCCTGAAACTTTACAATACTGGGCTTTTGTTGGAGGTGAAACAAGACACAATGTGGCCTTTTCAATGAGATCCACTGTTGTTTTGTATTAGAGCAACAGATACAATTATTATATTGGAATGGTGGGAAGAGAAAAAGTCCTGGCACACCAAATGAGAATCAGATATAGCCCAACCAAAGAACAATATGAGAAAAATGCCAAAGGAAGAAGAGAAGGGAAGAGAAAACAGAGGAATTGGCTCCACCAAAACGTTCTGATTTCCTCCAGGAAAAAATATGTCTAAAAATTGCCCTTCAAAATGTCCTACTCCATTCAGAGAACTTAGTTCATTTTGTGGCTAATCGATGAATTACATCTCATCACGCTCCTCAATGGACAATATTAGCTCAATTGAGCAGCAGAGA
Organism: Pogona vitticeps; assembly: GCF_051106095.1. Lineage (NCBI taxonomy): Eukaryota > Metazoa > Chordata > Lepidosauria > Squamata > Agamidae > Pogona > Pogona vitticeps. Next base: position 86,322,324 of record NC_135786.1, on the reverse strand, counting down.
TACAAAATAATGTACTTCATCCTTATTATACCCCAATCCCCAATAAATTTAAATGGGCAATGGAAACAATTATATAATTCACTCCAAAATTATGCTTTTCACACCACTTGCAACCTAAATCACAGAGACAGCAATAAAGTAAGTCTAACACTACTAATTACATCCATGTATCTTCTCGGGTAAAACACATAAATTTGAGATGACATTATATGTTTTGAGATTTATAAGTACAGAAATAAAACCAAGGTCTATAAAATATCTCTGAAGCAAGAAAGGGACTGAAAAAGTTGCACTTAATTCATATATCTTTGTCAAGATGTCTTTTACATATACATGCTCATAAACCACATTTTATCATGTCCTGCTGGGGACATGATAAAATGATACAAAACAACATGATACAAAAATTATACTAACAAGACAATGCTGTCTTCAGCATGTGTGTTTTCCTTCTTATACTTTTACGGCAAATGGATCTTCCTATAAAGGACAATAAAGCTTCATTTGGCCATTAGCTAAGGTCACAAGGGCTACTTTCAGAAAGTCACATCATGGGAATTTCTGACAGATCACAGGGCAATTGTGCTATGGGGTCCATTTTATCCTCATGCTCCAGGGGTGAAATTTACTTATCTTTTCCTCATCAACTTTCTTCACCTCACCAAACATAAAAACATAAGAAAAGCCCTGCTAGATCAGGCCAAGGACCCATCTAGTCCAGCTTCCTATATCTCACAGTGGCCCTGCCAGATGCCTTTAGGAGCACACGAGACAACTAGATCCCTGTCTCCTGATGCCCCTCGCCTGCATCTGGCATTTAGAGGTACCTTCCTTTTATGCCTGGAGATTATACATCCCCATCATGGCTTGTAACCTGCAATGGACTTCTCCTCCAGGAATCTGTCCAATCCCCTTTTAAAGGCATCTAGGCCAGATGCCATCACTACATCCTATGGCAAGGAGTTCCACAGACTAACAAAGGCCTCTGTGGCACTCTCAACAAGGGAAGAGACAAAAAATGTTTGGTTTTTTTTTTTGCACAAAGTCAGCAAAATTATTAATTCAATTTTTTTTAAAAAAATCGAAATAATGCAGATTGTGCAAAACTGGGGTGATTGCTGCTTTGCTACATGGACTTTAACGATTTGGAACATCAGAGTGGATTTTTCATTCTCTTTTTAACAACCAGTCATCTCTTTTTGTTGGTATACTTGTTATATGTTGTTTTGCTTCTCAGAGGGTAGGATACTATTTTATGCAGATGCGGGTTGCACAAACTATGAAGACTTGAATGCAAAAAAGGTACTTCATTGGACAGAAAAACAAAAACTAATAGAGTTGATTGATAAGAAATGCAAGATGGCATGTGGCATTAGACACATCATTCCTTGTGACAATTATGCTGAAATACATCATTGAGAAGATCAAGAATAGATGTGGAATAGTAGAAGATGGGTTTTTTTAGATGAAGAACATACGAGACTGGCTGAGCTTTAAAAACAACTATGTAATCAACATAGAGGTAGATTGGTGGAAATACGCTGTAATGGCATCCAATATTGGCAACTGAGATGGCACACAGGCAGAGAGGGGGTAAGAAAGAATAGCTCTTCTTGTTTCACTTCTCATATGGAGGTAAGGAATCTTGCTGAGCTTGAAAATTCTTCAAGTTGAAACAACCTCAAATAACAAAAAATGAAGAATTTAGCAAGTATCCATCAAATCCCAAATTTGGAGTGAAATAAACTTCCATAAACCTAAGAATTGTACTAAGTGTCATGGCTAGTTAGTTAGTTAGTTAGTTAGTTAGTTAGTTAGTTAGTTAGTTAGTTAGTTAGTTAGTTAGTTAGTTAGTTAGTTAGTTAGTTAGTTAGTTAGTTAGTTAGTTAGTTAGTTAGTTAGTTAGTTTTCTTTCTTTCTTTTCTTTCTTTGTGTCTGTCTGTCTGTCTTCATTTCTATAACACTTCTCACTATCTGTATGTGGGTATAATAAATGTTCTGAGATACTTTCCCCTGAGGTTTACATCTACTCTACTGGAAAGATAAGAGGCATTTCTGCCAGGAATGCTGAAATCTGAAGCTGCTTCTCAACCTCTCCCTGCCTTACCTAAGGAAACCTGAGCTGTGAAGCTCTGTGTTATGAAGAAACTGTTCAAGAGTTTAGCCGTTTCCTGGTAGGTATTAAATATCAATGTACACCTTAATCAGTAATTGCAAAAAATTACTCAAAACAAAATTATATAAGGCAGGCGAACATCATACCCTCAAATAAGTAAAGGGAAGCAATTTTATTCTTAATCTTATTTATTAATCTGAGTCTCTGACTATGTTGAGACTGTATGCCAGTTAAACTAATGTGAGGCAGGTAATGGTAAAGGTTCCCCTTGACATTTAGTCTAGTTGTGTCCGACTCTAGGGCACGGTGCTCATCTCCAAGCCGTAGAGCCAGCATTTGTCTGTAGACAGTTTCTGTGGTCACGTGGCCAGTGCGACTAGACACGGAATGCCGTTACCTTCCCACCAAGGTGATACCTATTTATCTACTCGCATTTACATCCTTTCGAACTTCTAGGTTGGCAGGAGCTGGGACAAGCGACAGGAGCTCACTGTGTCACATGGATTCAATCCTACAACTGCTGCTCTTCTGACCTTGCAGCACAGAGGCTTCTGTGGTAAATCTAACTAAATCTGACTAAAAACTAACTATACTATAAGGGGTGGTATAACTGAGGGAGACTTGTAAATTAAAATCTTAATGTGTTCTGAGGATCTCTGTCTTGAAGCTCTCTGGTAGCTGTGGAAGATTGTTTTTCATATTTTAAGCCAGCATTTCCATGTGCACTGCCCAATAAACATATGAGTGACTTCTCAAGCCATCTCCTATCTGTTCCAATAACCTACAAATATTCCTGCAACAACATATTTCAAATGAATTTTTTTAGTCTATAAGGTGACATATCAATAAAGTCTCATGCAATCCTGACAGACAATCTGATAATAATCAGGTCAAAGGACAGAGCTGTTGTAAAGGGATGTGACGTAGCCCTACCATGCATGCAATGAGCATCTGCTTTTGCAAGCTAGCCAAAAATGCTCGGTTATGTAATAGTTTGTGCTCCACAATGACCCTATGGTTTCTAACAAAATCACCTGTCAAAAGATCTGACCTTCCAGAACGTGAGTTGTGGGAGCGAACCTTCTACACCAGTGCCTGAAACCAATCAATAACAATTCAATCTTAGCAGGATTCAGGCAAGAGCTTATTACAAACCAGCTGAAACGGAATTTCAGCCCAAGAATTAGACATCAAGGAAAACGGTGCACTTAGGTTTGATGTGAAACAACACAATTCAGTATGCTGTGTCAACTTGAGAGATTGCTCTGTTGCTCCTGCCTGATAACGTCACAGAACAGTAAGTTACCATTATTTTTCTTTGAAAATAAATACATGTATGCCCTCTAAAGTTACAAGACCCAGAGGGACGTAATGGACAACTTCTGTTTCATTTAGGGAGTGATCCACTTACTTTTAAGGTATCTGGAAAAGGAAAGTTCCTGTTTTAAGAGCTCTCAAACCAGGCTAAACTAATAAGCAGTGAGACATGCTCAGATTCCTAAATTTCCAGACAGAGTCAGCAGTTACTTATTTTCCCATGTCACGATTCATGTCAGAGTGAAGACAAAGAACAGCTACAACCTAAGCCCCAACTGAACTACTTTCGTAATCTCTTGTGAACACAGCAGAGACAGGTAAGTCACTTAATGTAATGTGTTCCCTAGCTGCACTTTAACTAGTTGGAAGAAAAACATGACTTATGCTAGCTAATATGCGTTGTGATCCTTAACACATACACACTCGCATGTTCAGAGAAACTAGACAGCCATTGTTTGCTTCTTCTATCAAAAATTCCAGCATTTGTTCAGAGCTGTGCCCGTTATATGTTCGGAGCTGATTACTACCATTCTGCGCGACTTTGACTGAACCAAGCATAGCATTATCAAGGCTCTAACCTCTAAGTTCAGAACATCTTCCAGGCAGGGCTGCAGTTCCCTTCTAACATTCCAGAGACCAGGTAGCATGGGCAGGGAGCGGCAGTCAAATGCTCCCGTCGGAAAGATAACTTCAAAGTCCCTCATCTCCTTCCTTCTGTATTTTTACTTCTGCATCAGAGTTGGGCTGGAGAGACTTTTAAATACAGGACAATTTCAAAAGGATGACTATCCCTGGCAGCCCTTCAAACAGAGGACACTCCTCTGTAAAAGAGGCTCCATGGCCACCCTAACCCACATTGGCCTGAATCCTATTACATACTTAGGCTGTTATAACTTCAGTGATGCACCTTTCAGTTGGAAATTGTTCCCTTTTAAGAAGCTGGCATTAAGCCATGCATGACAAGAAAACAAGCATTGACTTTTTAACCAGCAGCAATTTGAAGCTGAAAGTTATGTCATCAGAGATATGTCAGTAGGTGCAGGTGGCAGAATCTGGGCCATTTGTTCAAAGGGAAGAGAAGAGATCATCTCTGTGTACAAAATCTCACAAATTGTCCCAGCTCCTGCCAACCTAGCAGTTCTAAAGCATGTAAAAATGCAAGTAGATAAATAGGTACCACCACGGTGGGAAGGTAACGGTGTTTCATGTCTGGCCGTATGAGCACGGAAACTGTCTACGGACAAACACTGGCTCTATGTGCTGTCCCCTGAAGATGCCGGCCACAGAGACTGGCGAAACGTTACGAAGAACAACCTTCAGAACACGGCCAAAGAGCCCGAAAAACCCACAACAACCACTGGCTCTATGGCTTGGAGATAGGGATGAGCACCACGCCCTAGAGTCTGACACGACTGGACAAATGGTCAAGGGGAACCTTTACTTTTACCGTTACCTAAGATTTTAAAAGCAACATGCTTCAAAATCTTTCTTGTTGATGCAGCTGTTGAGGAGGGCAGGTCTGACCTCACAGAAGATCCTCAGACTGGGATATAAGGGATGGCAAACAAGGATTAAGCCTGTGCACTGATTGACTCTGACTGGATTCATTTATTTCACTATAATCCTGCACATAATATAATTATGACATTTCTCTCTATTAATCTAAAAGGTAAGTGTGACAGACAGTCCAAATGTCACGCCTGTCCATCACATTATTAGAACCCTGATGTGGGAGTCAATTATAGGACAGGAGGGCGGAACCAAAGAGGAGAAGGGAAAAAAAGGGAGGACAGTTGGAATCAGTTAGGGAGGACAGTTAGGAAAAGTTAAGACAGGGGAAGAGTTAGAGAGAAGAAGAATAGAGATATATAGAAGGATAGCTAGACAAGGAAGAGATAGGATTTAAAAGAGAAAACTTGGAAAGTTAATGTATGAGAGAACTGGAAGAAGTGAAAGTTATAAGACCTACATAAACAGTTACACCGTGCTTGAAAATGAATATAAATGAACCAACATATGTGTAAAGCAAAAGACTTTTAATGAATTGCAAATACCATGCCATCCATGATTTTCTCTCTGTGTTTCACCTGTTAATCTTTAAATAAACATTGTTATATTTGTCATCAGTTATTCTGTGTTCATAATTGGTAATTGAGGAAGCAATCCTCTGGTGGCAGTGTAATTAGGGAGAAAAGGAACAGTCATACCCGAATGTAAATCTGTCTGCAAGGGAAAACAAACAGAGGAGCTGGAGGTGAGTGACAGTAAGTAAGTTATGGTTCCGTCCCCAAATAAATAATAGTTAAAATAGGGGCAAATAAAAGACAGCTAAAATGTATTCCCAGTTGTATCAGAATGTCAATGGGGCATAAAGATGCCTCAAACAGGCAACGTGGGGAGAGCTAATGATGGAGAAAGGATGGCAGTGGCCCTCAACTCAACAATTGCAGAGTTAATTATCAACATAGAAAACAGAGCTAAATTCTCCTGACAACATCCAGAAAAGGCTGCTGTGGTCCACATCAAGGCCAAAGAACATGCTCATGAAGCATGTTGTTGTTGTTGTTGTTTTGTCGTTTAGTCGTGCCCAACTCTTCGTGACCCCATGGACCAGAGCACGCCAGGCCCTCCTGTCTTCATGAAGCATGTAAAGAGCAGTATAGAAGTGAAATGAAAAGCGAAGGGGTAGAGCCTTGAAACACCCTCAGCAAACAATATTATGCCTTGTTGCCCCACCAAAAAGCTTCAGAAGGAGCAGGATAGTGGCGTGACTGACTGCCTAGCTGAATGACGATCTGACTGGCTCAGTGAGGTAGCATTCTCAGCCAATCAGATGCTCTTATGCCATTCAGAATTACCCCCCAGAAAATAACAGGGCTTCCTTTACCTTAGGGAGCATCCTTCACCTCGGTATTGACTCTCCCCCTCAACAGGTGTACATGCATACATGCAAGACATGAGGCACTGTAGGAAAGAGCATAATTGCTATTTCAACGTAAGCGTTTTTATCACCAAGAGTGGCACCCACCAGCTCCACATCCTCTCAGCATTATAATTCAGACATCACAGTATAATAATAATGATAAGCGTAACAAAATCACAGGGCAAGGCTTCTTAGAATGTATTAAGATTATTATGACACAATGGAACTGGAATACATTAGCATACGTTTTGCTCTCTTTTCTCCCATTGCCAATTTTTAATGGTGTTTTTCCCCACTAACTAATCTGGGGCTCGTAGTTAGAGTTGCAATTTGTTAGTGGTTAATCTTTGCTTAATTTTTATTTATGTTTGATCCTTCCTGCTGCATGCAGAAACAAGCATTCCCCCCTCCTTCATTAAACAAAGAAAACAAAGCAAGGCCAATTGTAGCTTCCTTAGAGCGGCTGCAATGGATTGCTGGGCCTCGTTGCGGAACAGAGTTCATTCTTTTTTTTTTCTTTTTTTGGAGGGTGGGGAAATTACAGATGGGCTCATTATTGGGCATCCCTGCTGACTGGTTCCATGTGGTGCTAACAGTTTCAAAGGAATGTGTCTACCCTCTTGACTCCAAGGGTGTGCTGTGAAGCAGCTCCTGATGGAGAGGGCAGGGAGATGAGGCGTAGGTGGGGAAGCTGCAGTCAAGTAGGAAAGCTGCGAGAGATAATGACTACGTCTTTGGTTCACTCCCTTGGGTCTCTTGGAGGCTACAAAGACTCCGAAGTGTACCTGTGAATCAAAGCATGAGGCACCTTGAAACCCTCCAGAGGAAGTGTCCCAGGTGTGCTTTTGACAAGCAGGAGTGTCATTTCCATGCCCCACCATATTGATATAAACCCTGGACCATCCAACCTGTGGTAGATCAGTCCCCAGGCACTGCTCCCTAGGCACCTGATGCCCTTGGAGTGGCTT